>NC_060209.1:35425000-36025000 GCF_021130785.1 Homalodisca vitripennis
ATTTTTAAATTAAGTTCCAAATGGCAGCCATTTAAAACTTTTTAACTAAAATATGTTAAGAAGTACTAATTTATCATACTCAATACTAATGACATAAATTATTAATTGTTCTAATTTTATGTTTATGTCATAAGGTGCATATTCAAGTATTTATCTACGAAATTTATCATTATCTTCAGATCTTGTGAAGTTAATGATTTGAAGAGAAGTTAATATAAAAAAACTGCCTCTGTGATCTGGAAAATTGTTCAAAAAACATAATGTAAAATCAGTCAAATTATCAATTAATTCCTATATTTTTTATGTACATTGATTCAAATCTGCCTGACTGTACAGAGTGTCCTTAAACTACTCCATATAACTACAACAAATTATTTTTTCAGGTCAAAATAAGTCCGAAATTTTGAAATAAAGTATGTTCTGTTTTACATAGTTTACCGTATTTTTGGTTTATTTTTATTACAAAAATATCTTTAAGTTACATTAAGGTGCAACATTTCAAATTTAGATCTGTTTTGAAACAGTTTTTTTAAAATATTTTATTTCAGGTTTTAAAATGTAGCCATACCAATTTTCAAATTATTAAAACAAAAAATAAATGCTTTTTTGAATAAAAAATTACATTATAATAACTTAATAAATATTAATTAAATCACTTAGATATAGAGAGTGGCAGCATATAAAGGGCAAAGTAGAGTCTTGGCAGTACCTTGAACCTTATTATAGAGTTCTGTATTTATCTCGGTGTATGCTAAGTGTGTACTCATTAAAACTTGTATTCTCCGCCAGTTTAAAGATGTAGGTTTTAATTGACAAAATAATTTAAATTAATACTCTTTACAAATATCTGCTTGTAATTCAATCCGACGATATAAAAATTTCACACGTTTTTCTATTCTTATGAAATTTCTACGTTTAGTTAAAATTAAAATTAATCCACATTTTTCTGATATTAAGTTATAAGATTGAATTTGAGGCTATAGCGGCGTTTGAATATGTAAATATTCAGCAATTTATTTATTATTAATCCTGTTCTCATAATGTCCTTGGCATGAAAATCAGTATAAGGATTCATCGTCTCACGCCAGGATATCTTTTTTATAAAAATAAACCGTTTCTACACTGCTATGAGAGAGAGAAAGAGAGAGAGAGGAGAGAGAGAGAGAGAGAGAGAGTGGGGAGAGAGAGAGAGGAAGAGAGAGAGAGAGAGAGTGATTTATGATCTACATTTAAATTATGCATCTATCTCACTCGAAACTTATAACTTAGTTCCAGTACTAATATTACTTTAACTAACGTATATATTACCCTTACTAGCACGGATGAGGGATGAGTAATAAATAAACGGAAAGCTGTCTGACAACCAACTGGTTGCGATAGTCCTGCCCTAGCGGCTACAGAGTGAAACGTAATTTACTTTCTGGGTAGCCATCGTATCTATCTTTATATTGTGGCAACAAAACTTCGTTATTAAATAGGCCCACAGACATCACTACTCATTCAAGTTTTTGGACATGACATAGACAATTTAATTTTTTACATTATTGTTGTTATATTATATATTCGAGAAATTATATCCAAATCTATGTTTTACATATATTACAAACTAAGCAATGCTCCACATTCCTTAACCAAGACTTTTGTTTATTAGAAGCCTATATACTCGCCAAATCACATATTTAGTAGGTAATGCTTTATCAGTGTAGCTGAAAATGTATCATATATTGTAGTCTTCATTTTTCAAGAAATTCAATATAACCATTAGTATAGCATGTTAGAGTGGATCAATAAATATCTTACACTAAATTCAATAAATGAAAATTACAATAATGTCAAAATACCAGCATGAGATAAGGTTAGAGTGGGGTGCTGGTGCTGTGGCCATTATTTTACAAGCTTTTGGAATTGTGTCCGAATCAGCTGTTTTGAATAGATTTAGAACTTCACCATCTGTTGTTCCATGTGAAAACCAAGAGCGACTATTGGCTTATTACTCGTCCGACTTCTTTCGTGAATCATTATAAACGATAATTTGATATATCGAAAACTACTTCAACAGGTTAATTTAGATGAGTACATATCACATCTTAATTTTGTTAGTAATAGTACCTCTTTTGACTTACGTTATCATTACAGTATAAATTGTTCCCTTTATCTTAATAATCGGGAATAGAATAAGTGTTTTTTTAGAAAATCTAAGGACAAAAAAATGAGCGAGTTTTACCATAAATTTTAATACAATTAGACAATTTTTTCAGAAGAATTCCCCAGAATTTCTTATTTTTAAAGTCTATATATCTCACCAACTAATCTTTTTCAATTGAATTGCAATACCGATGTATCAAAACTCTCTATAAAAACTTTAGGATATTTTTCCTTTAGTGAAATTTAGTAAAATATTAAATGCAAAACTAAATGTCTGTTCTTGCCGTTTACCGTCTAACTACCGCCTCTGTTTGATTTAAAAATCTGGTTTTCAAATAAACTTCTCCTAAAATTGTCAAAACTCTTTATTTAGTTAGGCAGAATGCCTCCTGTCAACTTATATGTCTCTATTTTTATTTTAAAATAATATTTTTAAAGCTAGCCCAATCAAATTTAACTAAACTTGTGTAAACTCTTTATGTTGATAGGATCTATGAATAAAAATAGAGTCTTTGTCTGAAGTTTCTTTTACGATGTAAGAATTGTGAAGGAATTGAAAACACAAGATTGTGCTTATAGAAACCTATTGTTACAGATATTTAGTATCACTATAACCGATGGCAAATGAACGGAATCACAAACATGTTTAGTCGAATTTTTAAATTAAGTATCCAAATGGCAGCCATTTAAAAACTTTTTAACTAAAATATGTTAAGAAAGTTACTAATTTTATCATACTCAATACTAATGACATAAATATTAATTGTTCTAATTTTTATGTTTATGTCATAAGGTGCATATTCAAGTATTTATCTACGAAATTTATCATTATCTTCAGATCTTGTGAAGTTAATGATTTGAAGAGAAGTTAATATAAAAACTGCCTCTGTGATCTGGAAAATTGTTCAAAAACATAATGTAAAATCAGTCAAATTATCAATTAGTTCCTATATTTTTTATGTACATTGATTCAAATCTGCCTGACTATACAGTGTGTCCTTAAAGTACTCCATATAACTACAACAAAAGTATTTGTCAGGTCAAAATAAGTCAGAAATTTCGAATAAAGTATGTTCTGTTTTGCATAGTTTATCGTATTTCTGGGTTTTTATTTTTCTTTACAAAAATGTTTAGATTAAATTTATGTACAAAAAGTTCAAATTTAGATCTGTTTGGAACAGTTTTTAAATATTCCAATTCAGATTTTAAAATGTAGCCATACTAATGTTTAAACTATTAAAACAAAGAATAGATACTGTTAGAAATGTCTGAAATTTAAAAAAAAAAATGTAATAACTTAATAAATAATAATTATATCAGTTAGACAGTGGCAGAATATAAAGGGCAAAGTAGAGCCTTGGCCGTACCTTGAACCTTATTATAGAGTTTTGTATTTATCTCCGGTATTTCCTCATAGTGTGTACTCATTGAAACTGGTATTCTCCACCAGTTTAAAGATGTAGTTTTTAATTGAGAAAATAATTTAAAATAATACTCTTTACTAATATCTGCTTGTAATTAAATCAGACGATATAAATTTCACATGTTTTTCTATTCTTATGAAATTGCTACGTTTAGTTAAAATTAAAATTAATCTACATTTTTCTGATATTAAGTTATAAGATTGAATTTGAGGCTATAGCGGTGTTTGAATATGTAAATATTCAGCAATTTATTTATTATTAATTATTCTCATAATGTCCTTGGCATGAAAATCAGTATAAGGATTCCTCGTCTCACGCCAGGATATATTTTTTATAACAATAAACCGTTCTACACTGCTATGGTAAAAGCACTTTCCTGAGCTTTGCAAATACAGACAAATATTTTCTCAGCTTATTCCTCACACACTGAGTGTGTGCACCCAATTTTACAATCGTACAACTCTGCTAGAGGTATTTATATTGGCATAGGAGTTTATATTTTCTCAGTTATAGTCCAAGGATGATTGTACAAATAAACAATATGAGTACCTGTTATTAAAGAAACATCTGATTTATTTCATTTGCAAAGTTTTAAATGTAAATACATTTTTATCGAACCAAGTTCGATCTTAGTAAGTCATCGTGTGCTTACACGTCCTCTCTCGTAATAGAAGATGATAAACACCTACGTGCAACCCGTGAACAAGAATAGTTTATCATTAATTTTAATTTATTAAGTATTTGTTGTTCATAGTAAACAATGAACCCTTTTTGTATAACTTTCATATATATCTTCCCACCCCAGTTATGTATTGTTCCCTAATATAATTCTTTTTTGTTTCTAGAAAATTAAAATAGCTTATAGCATTTGTGAGTAAATAGTATAGAGAATATTATTAAAAATATTAGATTTTTGTATATAATTATGAGTATTTTCTTACAAAAGATAAACCTGACCTTGAATTGGAATAAATTCAAAATTTGTAACCATAAAAATGCAGTAAACGGTGATTGCAGTTTTATTTACACGTATATCCTCACCGCTTCGAAGTTATACAATTAATGGTTCAAAGATTTGAAACGGTTAAATTCGAAATTTAAGAATTTAGTTGATATTTTAGTTGATACCCTGGAACTGGCAAACGCCCGATATCGGGCGTTTGAGTCGCATCCTAGATGGCAGCGCCCGATATCGGGCGTTTTAATACGTCTTTTATTTCTCAATATTACGTACTTAAAACACGATCAAAGAGTATCGGTATTGATACCAATCGAAAGAGGAAGGTTCAATTTATGTAAATAATACACTAATAAATAATTTATCGTTTCGTTACACGTCCATACGTCTTATAATCTCTGACTGTTTGTTTACATTCTCCCGCGTACCACGCTAGTTGCGCGCGCAGCGATGAGTCAACTGGTTCATTCGGCTATTGTTATTTCGTTAGCTGCATGGTGTCCTGTCTGGTTTATTGTTTGTTTGAGTTCTTTGTAATGATGGTTGTGTATATTACACAATAATAGTAAGTTTTTTGTGCGTGTTTACGTAATGGATCGTAATTTCCGCGATCGTTCAAGTGACATTCGAGAACTAGTTGTACATTGATACCAATCGAAAGAGGAAGGTTCAATTTATGTAAATAAAACACTAATAAATAATTTTATTGTTTCGTTACACGTCCATACGTTTTGTAATCTCTAAACTGTTTGTTTACATTCTCCCGCGTACCGCGATAGTTGCGCGCGCAGCGATGAGTCAACGGGTTCATTCGGCTATTGTTATTTCGTCAGCTGCATGGTGTCCTGTCTGGTTTATTGTTTTTTTTTTGAGGTCGTTGTAATGATGATTGTGTATATTACACAATAATAGTAAGTTTTTTGTGCGTGTTTACATAATGGATCGTAATTTACGCGATCGTTCAAGTGACATTCGAAAACTAGTTGTACATGAAATAAGCAACGATGAGGATTCCGATTTAGACATTCAATCAGAACATAATTAAAAAAAATATATAATAAAAAATTAAAAAATTAATATAAAACTAATAGTTACAAGATTGTAAGAAGTCCAAGTGAGCTTTGAAGTTCTTACTTTTGTTGGTAAGTAGCACTTTCGAATGTCAGTGTATGATTTTTTGTATCGTTTACCACATGTAAAAATAAATACCTTATAAACTATGTGTTGTTTTATTTTTACTCAGAATTAAATGCTCTTCCTTTTGCATATTTTGGATTTTGCGTATCACTAACAACAACAATTTTACAAATCAAAAACTTTGAACTAACTTTTATTTTTTCAAAAAAACATTTTTTTCCTGAAGAGGTAGAGTAAGGGTATTTTTTTTGTTTTAATTATATTACGTGAAAAAATGTTCCTTGAACAATGCTGAATAAAGAAATATATAATAAGTTATAGGTACTTTATAGTAAACATGTAATAATAAAATAAATATAAGGCAATGTATGAAGTACTAAAACACTCTGCCACTGAGAGAAATATGACCGCCAGTTCCAGGGTTAAGGTTTTTTATGGAAGCATTTTTTGGAGGATATAGCCCTTCCAATATTTACCTTTAAATTTAAGATACTTTTGTTAATACAAAAGATAATACACTGGATAATTATCTTTTATACCTCTGGATAATTCCAGAGGCCACGATTTTTAAACATTTTTTCTTACATCGGGACATAATACCTATATTATTCGAAGGAAGCTACTTTATTTGACTTACCGTACTGTGATAATTATACGTCATTATGAAATTTAATTTAATTTTCAAAAAGTCTTGATAATTTGTAATAAGATCATTTGGAACACAGAAAATATAGATCGTAGACCTGTCACTGGAACATTGTTCACAGCACCACCAACGTAACGGTCAGGCATAAGAATCTGGTGGGACTGTAGGGAATTCTAATAAAGTAATGTTTGTTACTGCTCCAGTGAAATGTTTTGCAAGTCAGTACAATTGATTCAATAAGAGATACTTACCAATAATATAATCACTAAAACAAACATAAAAGCAAAGCACGCCCTAGCGAGAGAGGAATTCTGCCACACAACAACTTCGCTGTTCTAGAGGTGGCATTTTCACTTGCTTTTTTAAAGTTGATTATTGTTACTAGTCTCGAATCTGAGAGTTTCAGCAAAAACTAGAAATATTTTCTCCGTTGTGTGTTAAAGAAATGAAAGAACAAAGCTTACAAAGAAAAACATTAGTTTAATTAACAGCATAAAATATAAACATTGAAAATATAGTAAACAATTTATTGGGAGGTCAAATTATAAAAGTAAAAACAAAAACGTAAATATCAGCTGTTTCATACTTACTAAAATCAAACACTTCCCTCCCTATTAGAGAAAGTACCATTGAGGTTCTTTTTGCACCCGTCCTAAACGCCGTAGTAGTTCTGTCTCCTTATAACTTCATATATTGGCAACTAAATTTTACTTTTTGGCGAGGAAACACTCTAACTGGGGAAGATAGGCTATACTCTCTTGGTTTTGATATTCTTTATCTGTTCGACTGTTACTAATATATTTTATCGCGTGATCCATATTAATACTAACAGTGTCAAACTCTCAAAGAGAACATGCTTTCTGATCTTCCTGTTATGGTTTTGATTGAGCTACAGGTTGTAAATATTTACAATTGGCAATTGACAATGACTGCATGTCTAGAGTGTTTTCCCGTTTTCATATTATTTTATACCTATTTTAAGTAGCCCTATGAACATTATAGACTATACCTTGCTGAATCAGCCTTAATTGGTTTTGAGGTTCATCTTTCAGTCCCCTCTCAGTATTTACTTTGTATATCAATTGACCAGAAATGCCTATGTTAACTCCTTTTCCCCACCAGTGTATTATCTCTTGCTGTCAGTCACCTTCCCTTTAATACATATAAACAATCCTGGATGTTATCAGAAGCCAACATTCTTTTCGCCTTTTCAACAAAAGTTTATTCTTATTTATTTCAACAAAACAATAAACATTTAGATTTTTCTATAATCCCCAAAAACATTCCAGCGTAGGCCTACTAACTACTCCAGCATCCATTGCAACATTAAAAATATTATGTTGTTTTAAAAACCCTTTCTGAGCTATTTATTATAAAGTTCATTAACAAGTGCAAATTGATTATTTATTATTTAAATTTAGAATGAGGCGCAATACTTCTGTATGTAAAGTGGAAGTTGCTAATATTTACCTCTAAATAGTCAGCATACAATTACAATACACCAAGTAACAAAGCTGTTACAAGCCGACAATGTGGTGTAATAGCCTTTAACTAAAGCGATTGAAGGAGCTGACAAGTAAGCTAAGTTGAAATCAGATTACTTCTCCCGCATTCACATGAGAACGACTAGCATTGTAGTCTAAGTTGGGCACTTAGATTGAAAGTTTTGTCGTGAAAACTAAGTGGCCTCGTATTACTAAGACATGTTTCTTGAGAAACATGTAATAGTTGTTATATGTGAATTTTATATTATTATCCTAATTTTACAAAATATATTAGCTAACTTTACAGTAATGGACAAAAGACATTAGTTAAGACAAATGTGTTTCAACCAAATACAAGAAAAATAAAAATATACATACAGCTTTGAACAATCTGAACGATTATGAACTGTGAAGAATAATCATCAGTTGCTGTATGTACAGAATATAGTCATTGGTAATTTTCCAAAAGCAGGTTGCATATTACAATCTGTTGGACTGATTAGTTTCAATTTAACCAATATAAACTTATCAATGACCAAAGTAAGAATAAATTGAACATTCAAAGTATTTTCAACCTCCTAAAACGACAAATAAATCAGGTGTGAGGTGTAATAAACGAGTCATATTGAACTATAGCAGGAATGACAGTTTATTCTGCAGCTACCTCAGCACAATTTTCTAAGGGTACTTCTTCACTTTTTACAGTAAAGAAGAACCAATGACCATATTTCATTGTACGTACAGTATGATTTTAACTCTCCCAAAACTTAATATGCACAAGTGTTATACAGATAGGAGGTTTGTACACTCAGCATAACCAATAAATACAGTCATTTTATATACATATATTTTTGGCTATTGAAGATCAAATACTGGTGTTTTATGAATAAAAAATATATTAATTTAATGTTATTTATTATCTATCATAGAAAATGCCGATATTGATTCCACCTTCCATAGTAGGTGTAACATGGTTCTCTTGGTTTTGTGCAGTGACATCGTTTGGTTTCATTCTCGCCAGTCCGTCACCTTCATCCTAGTGAGTGTGACGTGTTGTGTTAGTTCTCTTGGCACTCTGCAGTGACATCACTTGGGTTCATTCTCACTAGTATAAACTTTACGAAGAGGTTGTTTGAATCAGATATGGTTTCGTTTATATAGACGTACAACTGTTTTTCTTTCAATTTTGGTGTATAATGTGATTAGTTCATCGTAACACTTATTGTTAATTTTAAGTTTTTCATTATATGTTCACATTTGTGTATTACGGAGTTTTGAGTCCTAAGGAAAGGTCAAATTTAAATAGCCGGTCCGTAGTCTTCTCTTTTGTAACATTCAATGATGAGTCGAAATCCTGTTATACTTTCAAGGTTTGTATGTTTGTTCCTAAATAAAACTTTTAAAATGTTAAATCACTTTTAAGTATTAGGAAATATGACACCCAAAAATAGATGTTGATACATATCACTCAAAGAGATTTGGCTGAACTGTATCAAATTAGGATGATCTGAATATTCGCATGTTGTCTGTCGGCAGGACATCTCGAGCAGAAGATGAAATTATGTGCAGACTAGAGTTAATCCTGTTATGCGACATGTGGTGATGGTCTCATCCCATCTCTGATGGATGTGGATAGCCTATTAAAATAACCATCTTGCCAGTTGAAAATATTTGCAACTACTCAAAATATGAACAACAAAATAGCACAGACAATCATCCAATGAAAATAAATTTGGCTTTAAACTGAAGTGTTCTGGCACGCGTACGCGCACACACACACACACACACACTCGCACACGCACGCACGCACAAGTGAATTTCTTTATTCGAATAAAGTATTCTATATTCCTTGCCAATCAGGATTTTTTATTCTTCCATACATTCTCTACAAATGTTTTTGGTAGTTCTGTTAGATAAGGAATCAGTCTTGTGTCTACCTGTATCCATGAGGGTCCAGTGTGCTATCGGTCCATGTTTATCATCCTCAAACCATCATAAATATATTTAATTTTAATAATTTAAATAATTTACTTTATCGTCTTTAGTTATATTTGAATAAAACATCCCATATAGTTCGACAAAAGACACACAGACATCGATCTCACACATGCGGGAGCGTCTATGAATCTGACATAATGGCTTATTACATCTCCGCAACAAACATCATGTTCCCTAAGGCCCTCATTGCTTTGATTGTTAAGTTCGATTAACAAATCCATGTTTACTAATAGATTGAACCCTGTGTTTGGTTCACCTGTTACTGATTTCACTATCTAAAATACGATAATATTATTCAAATTATCGGAAAACTATAAAAGTAATCAAATTAATCTAACCCATTGCCTTCCCATTGTAAGTGCCCTACTTGTATACAGAACATATTAAAACATTTTAACCATCCTGTACATCCTAAGTACTTAGTGATCTTAAGAAGTATTTAAATATTTTTAATGATTTCAACACTAAAATAATAGCTGTGCCCATTCACAAAAATGGCGGGTACTTAGCCTATCACTGGAAAAATAGATGATATTTACTTTTTGTTTTACTTTTTGTAAATGTGAACTTCATATGCTACTTACTTGGAAGGGAGATGGAAAATGAAAGGATTATTAGCGGAACAGAAACCTAATGAAAGTATGGAGAGCTCATTTCCGATATCTAAAACATCCTGGGAGGAGATTGCACAGAATATTTTACAGTACGATGCCATAAAAGTACCGTCACGTCCCCCATATTGTTTCCCAACTCGAATAATATTTCTGAAGCTGTAATAATTTGTGTTTTCTTGTTAGCGCTGAGTAAATGCGAACTTCATATGCCACCTGCTCGGAAGGAAAGATGGAAAATGAAAGGATTATTCGCGGAACAGAAACTCACTGAAAGTATGGAGAGCTCATTTCCGATATCTAGAACATCCTGGGAGGGAGATTTCACAGAATATTTTACAGTACGATGCTATAAAAGTCCCGTCACGTATCCAATGCTGTTTCCCAAACCCAATACTATTTCTGAAGCCGCTGTCAGCGTAATAACTTATGCCATATCCAACCATTGTATCTTAGGGCAGCACCGACTGTAGTTTTATTTATTTTAATATGACGCAGAAGTTACAACAAGTTCGTTCTATGTGGTTTAAAAAGTGACAATCTATTGACAATTTCTATTTTGTTGTTATGCTAACGTGAAATATTTCTTTTATTTTTTATTTACAAATTTGAGCAAACCACCACTTAAACCTCAAGGGATGATGATTAATAAATATCAGTTACTTTTTATTTACATTCGTTTGCTGATATAGACATTATAGTGAAAATATAATGTTTTATTAACATACTACGCAAACTAGATCGTACGTATTTGCACACAAATTGAAATACTTATTACACTGATCAGTCGGCATCTATGTATTCACAGAATCTTTTCTTGTATTATTAACAATTATGCTATACAATTAAATGTATTACTTCGTGTTATGCAGTAATGAAATTTATGTATTTGATAAACAATCCTTGCACCGGTTGCCATGAAAAATACAAAGTTATATAGTAACAAACACGAACGTGACATAAACAGCTTCAATCAGCTTACGAATCAATCACACTGTATTAAATTGCCTGTACTGCAATAGCGATGATATATGTCTGTAAATGTGTAAGGATTAGTTGATTGTCACAGAAAAAACACATGTGAAATTTTCTTTCCATTGTACTTCACGTACGATCAAAGGTACACTTGAGATATTTTCCGCTATTTATTTAAATTTTATTCTTATTTGGTGCAACTCTTATGGGAAAATCAACTTGCAACGGGATCGCCGGTATTACTGTTTCAGCTAATCTTTATATTTTGGGCGTTGAGAGGATAGCAAAGTTAATTTCTCATGGTATTCATAAAAATTACCATGATTATATTCCAAAAAAGGAATACCGTATAAGATAAAAAGCAATAGCAGTTTAACATTTTTTTATGTGCCGAGAACGAAGAAAGTACAGGATTTATTACTTACGGTTTTACAGGAGACCAACACGCCATACGATAATTTGAATGCTCACACACCATTCATCCAGACCACATTTTAGGATATTGAATAAGTTTATTGATATTTGCTGCCTAAAGTATTAGATAAGTATAGCTAGAATAAAGAACAAAGTTTATTAGGCAAGACTGTATAGGATATTGAATACACTACAGTATATTAAATTTGGATAATCTAATTTGCAAGAAATAAATATATCCAAATCAAATTGAAGAACGTTTAAGAACGACTAATTACTTTGTTTACGTCTGGAGGTTATAAAATAAAATGTATTTCCTCAACCTCCATTGACAAACCATTTCATAAATGATCGGAATACGATTAAATTGATTACGACTTTTGTGATAAAGAAGATTTATTAGTTGGTCGTACTGTTCACTGATTGGTTTATCTTAAGCTAATGACGATATCAGACCGCTTATGTGTGAATATACATTTGATTTCCACTAGATTTGATTTCCATCTGTTTACTTACAAAGGGTCTCTTTTAAGCCTGGTTTCCGAAAAAAATTCAAAGTTTCAATTGTGTTTACAACGTTTCGACGTTATTTGGAACCCGAAATTGTTTTATAATAAACATGACAGCATCAGCAAAAGGCTGAGTAAAAAATTAAATTATATTCAAGTTTGAAAAAATAAATGCACATTTTAGATACATGTTCGAATTGGTTGTGTTTTTATGGTCTTTTATGGCGTTTTTTCAAAATATTTTACCATAAATATTATCGCTTGAATTTGTAGAATTCGTGAAAAAATTAATATCCGTAGTTGTAGTACAGGAAAATATTAAATATACTGTATTTCACTAACACATACATTTGAAAAGATTTAAATTACGCACTGATTTGGATAAACCGAACGTCCATTTTCTGAACAGTTTGCAGCTGGTGACCTAATTAATGTCTGAAGTTCGATCTATTCAGGATGATGTAGTTTACTACATGAGTAATTCTCAGACATTACTCGTCATCGACCAGTCTTCTCAATGAAAAAAATGGGGCTGAAAATATCCATTATAAAGAAATAAATAAATTGAGTATCGAGTGATCCGACAGAGTGAAAAGAAATAATTATCGAACATCGGATAGACAAAGAAATTGACATGCCAAAATCTATAGACTTCTTTCTTGGAGTAAGAGGAACCTTTGTATCAAGTATTTAGAACCTTTCAATCAAGATCATAGATATCCAGAAGGACGTTCAAAAACACGACGTCAATTTGTTTAGAAAGATCATTCGGGTCCTTAATACAGTAATATAATTCTTTATTTTTGCATCAAAATAAATATTTTATACTGTAAAGATTTTGTATTTCAAAAGAAGTACGTAATACCATTTATGAAAAATATACAAACTGTTCATAAATTATAATATTTGTATAATGATAAATGCTTTTCAAATTGTTAAAGTACTATTCAATAAACGGTTTCCCTGAAAATGTTTTTTAGATTTAATACAAAGTACGTTACATCTGACTAATTACAACTTTTAGATTAGTGAAAAGTTACTGCTGAAGTACTTTAGTACTACATAAAAAGCTGGCATAGAGAAAAATCTAATTTTTTAACATAAAGAAAAACTAGAGTAAGATGAATTTACGATGATTTATTGATTATTGAATTAGTTTATTATTGGTTTCCCACTGGGAAAAATGAGTTGCTGCACTCATATTACAGCTATAAGCTTCAATAAGGGATAACATGTAATATAACAATGGAACTTACCATCCTATCTGACATATTCTAGGATATTTTCATTACTTGGTCACCTAAGATAAGGATAAGGCCATTTCGGTGTAAGTTCTATATTATTTTATAAATTTTAAAATATATTAGTCATTTTTATGTACTTGAAAAACAAATTAAAAATAGTAAAAAGATAAACAGATTATCAAATTTTTAAGGCGTTTCCCCTAGATAAGTAGATTAAAATATTTGAAATCATATTTTAATTAAGTAAACTAAGTGGAAGGGTTATGATGCATCGCCGTAGTCACTGGTTGCTTAGCTTAACTTAACTTCGAAATCAAGAGCGGTTTTTCGTTACCTCCAGAATAGGCAGCATTAGAGATGTGTGCCAGGCGTTCCGGAACTGGAATGGTTCCGACCGGAAACGTTCCAGGCTTTGAATAGTTCCACGAGAGAGTTCTTGTTCTAGGCGTTCCGTTCAACAGGTTCTTTCCTACATTATCTCGGGCTGATTTCGTTCCGGAACGGTGTAGTACATGCTGCGTCCCTGAACGCTTTGATAATTACATTTGAGATTTAACATAGTCTACTAAATAGGTGACTTAATGATGTACATTGTTATAAAAACGCCTCTCTGTTCAACTGATTTTCGTCCATTATAGATATCTTAATATACAGTACCATAACAACAATTATAAAATAAAAACCCCTAATAAAAATTACTAATAGTATTGTAATAGTGAAATGAATATTTTAACTAAACAAATATTTCACCTCGCAATAAGTGTGATAAGTAATATTCCTAAAACACCTTTAAATCAACATAGAAAACTATATTAGAGAAGGTAAAACATACTTAAATGTTGAGAAAGTAAAACTTAAAATTTGTAAAATAAACTGATGGTTTTATGTTTCCACCACTTTAGCACTCACTTTCAAGGAGTAATAGCAATAGTCAATCACAAATTATAGTAACTCTAAATCGCTCTAATGGATTATTTGAGTTGTTGATGATTTGTTGCAACATGTTGCCATTGCTCCTAAAACTAGATCGGAACTGAAACACTTAATAGCCCCAGCCTAGTTGTTCTACATAGCCGACTATTCTGTCCGCTGAACAGAGCCGTAAAAACTCATCTGTGTAAACATTGTTTTATGACAGGGACAAACCGTATGTTTATTTGACTTTAACCACTACTTCCAATTTGTTTACATTTATTTGAAACAAGTTTTTACAATTTATTGATTGCAGTATGCTTGAAAAGTAACAACACTTATAATTTCAACTTTTTCTGCAACTTATTGTTGAGCATTGAGTAAGAAAATATCCAAATACGAAATTATAAACTGTTAGTAAAAAATATACTTTTTAACTGTACAAGTTTAGTAAATAAGGTAGGGGGCCCAAATATCGCCCATGTTCCTAATATCGCCCATGTTCCTAATATCGCCCACTGCAGTAACTTGCTGGTTAGTGCTGCGATCTACCTATAAACGTTTGAACTACTAACTAGCCGTCAGCTGGAGTAATCTGTGAAAGTTTGGCAAGGTTAGCGTGTCTCAGTTTTATGTTGTGATTTTTCAAAGATATTCGCCTAAGGTGAGTTAAAAAACCCATGTGACTTATTATTAGTATAAAATTAAGAGTTAAGGTAATTAACAAAAAATGTTACTGATCCTATTCAAAAACTTCGGAAACAGCTTTGGTTTAAGTAATATTTTGATCCATTTTATTTTGCGTGTTTGGCTGCAGTGGCGGCCATGTTTGTTTGAGGAGTTGTTCCTAATATCGACCACCGCAGTGTTCCTATTATCGCCCACTAGGCGATATTGGGAACACATTTTTTAAACATTTCGTTCTTTGTTTTTTAGATGGCGCATAGGAAAACATGGGATAAATTAAAGATGAAGGAGGCAGTAATTTCAGTGAAAAATAAAGAAATGGGTTTGCTAAAAGCCTCTAAAATATTTATGGTGCCTAGATCTACACTAAAAGATTACGTAAAAAAAAGTGAAGACGAACTAGAAAAGCTTCTTTTAGTTCCATTAG
The DNA here is from genome assembly GCF_021130785.1 of Homalodisca vitripennis. NCBI lineage: Eukaryota > Metazoa > Arthropoda > Insecta > Hemiptera > Cicadellidae > Homalodisca > Homalodisca vitripennis. The sequence continues at coordinate 35,440,572 of NC_060209.1, forward strand.
GGCGAAAACCTGTCTTGCCGACTGAAAATGGAGGATGAGCTTGTAGAGTATTGTCTAAAAAATGGAAAGGTCTTTTTATGGGCTCACAGCAAAAGATATCAAAAGAATGGCCTTGCAACTAGCTATAGGAAACAATATTGCCCACCCTTTTTCGCAGGAAACAAAAGTGCAGGAAGGAAATGGCTACGGCTGTTTTTTAAGCGCCATCTTGAGTTGTCATTACGGAAAACCACAACCCTTGTCCTTGGCCAGAATAAAAGGATTTTCACCTGGAAAATGTGAAAAGTTTTATGATATTCTCAAGCCAGAACTAGAGCGCGTTAATTTCTCACCAACTCGGGTATTTAACGTCGACGAGACTGGTGTAACAAGTGTACAGCACAAGAGCATGCGAGTTGTATCTTTAAAGGGGAAAAGAGAAGTTCATAAACTGTCATCTGCCGAAAGAGGTCGCCTCATAACCATTGTTGCTTGTACGTCAGCATCAGGAAACTTTGTTCCTCCAATGCTGGTGTTCCCACGGAAGAGAATGAAGCCTGAACTGATGGATGGAGCTCCTCCTGGCAGTATTGCTGCTTGTCATATTTCAGGTGGATACAGACAGATTTGTTTACTAAATGGTTTACACATTTCATTTCTTACGTGAAACCAACTAAAGATGATCCAGTGGTGTTGATTCTTGATGGCCACACGAACTCATACTCGCAATTTAGACTTGATCGATCTAGCTCGTGAAATTGGCGTCTCATTGGTGTGCCTCCCTCCTCATTCTTCAGACCACATGCAACCTCTGGATAAAACGTTTATGAAGAGCTTCAAGACTTACTACGCTCAGGAAATTGAGAACTGGCTGGTAAACCATCCATTTAGAGCCATTACGGTATTTCAAATAGGTGAGCTTGTTGGAAAAGCCTATGAAAGTCGGCTACATTATCAATTGCCACTAAAGGGTTTGCAGCTACAGGGATTTTGCCATTTAATCCTAAAATTTTCACCGATGAAGATTTCCTCCAGCACCAACAAAACACTAGAATGGAAGAAGAAGTCCAAGAAATACAGACACCTCAAAAAAAAATCGCCAAGCTCAATCACAGTTTCCCTACAGACATCAATCCTGTACCGTCTCTTTCTCTTCCAACAACATCGAATTCCAGGGCTGGATCAGCAGCTGTTGTCAGTGCTTCCCCTTTAAAAATGCACTACTTGGGTCTATAGACAGGGCAACGAAAGGTAAACGGCAGTTGACTTATGACTCAAGCAAGTCTCAGGCAAAGAAGAAGAAGAGAAACAGAAAAAAGGGGTTGCCGTCTCCTGACTCAACTGATGACGACGAAGACCCACCCTATGTGTCAACGGATGACAGTGACAGTAGTTATGGTGATGGTGATGATGCTCAATGTGGACTTTGTGATGGTTATTTACTCAAGTGACAAAAATGGTGAGACTTGGTTTAAAATGTAAGAAATGTTTTCCTATGGTTTCATGAAGCTTGTGTGACAAAAGAAAGTCTAAAAAACAAAAGTTTTATGTTTGTCAAGATTGTAGCCAGTAACTTTTTGCACAAAAAAATCAAATAATTTTGTACTACTATGATTAAAATTTCTTTTTCAAACAATTTTTAAATGTTTCTACTAATTTTCCAATACTATTTCCCATATGCGATATTAGGAACACATGGTGGGCGATATTAGGAACACTTTTTTAAGTTAAAACATTCAAACTTGTCTTATTTTTTTTTAAATGTGAAACTGTGGTTGTTTTAGAAAAATATAAGTTACGTTATAAGGTAATTGAATACCTACTTTACGTATTTCAACAATTATTTGAACAAAATGACCCATAATTAAAACGTTAACTTAAATTTTCCCTTAAGTGGGCGATATTTGGGCCCCCTACCTAAGAATTAGATATAAAAGGACAAATTTACTATCTAACTTTTGCGTGATTATGATTAATGATGAGTAGATTGCATTAAAATATAAATAGAGTGTTTTTTATCTGAATGAACTATATCAATTTCGAGGAAAATAGAAACCTAAGTATTGTACCAGGTAGAATGTTAATAGTAATTGTTAGTGATTATATTCACTAATTCATGTAAAGCTCATGTGTCTCTTGAAACTGTATAGCAGATTATTTCGGATTATATACAAGTTACCCACTCATATTAAATTGTATTAGTAGAACTTTCATGAATAGTATAGATGTAGTCATCGCTTATACTCTGATCCCTGGTTTTCTCTGACACTGAAAGTAAGCTGCAACTGAAAATGCAAACATGATTATACAGTTTAAAACTTTGAAGTAGAAAAATAATAACTACAAAAAGTGATTACGTCACTTAAATTATATAGTTGTGTCGGATATAACAAGTATACACGTTAGTGTTTGTGAAACATAACAAATAATTTCGAATTATATACAAGTAACCCACTGAAGCTTAAGAAAAATTTCCTCGCTTTTTTCCTGTCGCAACTGCCCGACTCCGATATTTCGATAAGCCCGAATTTTGTATCGTTATCGCCAAGAGAAGATGTGCTTGTTAACTTCATACAACATAAAACTACACGGATACAGGTTAAAGGCTTGTTAGTTTTATTCATGCGTTGATTTGCGTTGACAATTTTTAAACAGAATATAATTCTAAAATATATAATCCTTTATTTAAATAAAACTTTTCGACGATGAAAATCATTTGAAGCTCTGATATGATTTGTTTATTTTCACCTAGTTTTGTAATTATGTGTTAGGTCATTTACCTGAAGAATAGATCAGATAGTACATTTACGAAACGTAGTGTTACTGATTTTTTTTATCACCGAACGATAGCAAATGTCCGGAAAAATCATGTTTCCTTTAGAATGCTTCCAACACAAAAAAACTTCAAACAGTCGACGATGATACGCATATGGTTATGCATGATGGATGCGAAAACGCAAGGTTTTGCTAAATAGATGTCTTAAATAGACTAAAGAGTCAGCAATGCTCTTATTTTGACCTATGCAAGCAAGTCGAAAGATATACTTAAAGACAATCGATTAAGTCTTGTTTTTAGTGGGTATCTCATCATATTTCTTTGCAAATAATAAATGTTATTAATAAATATGTATTAGTTCATGAAACCTTTCCAGCAACACTCGTGATTCTGTTTAGTTTGATAAATGACTTGTGCAACTTGGTTTAACTCGAGAACAGGATAGCGAGATAGTTTGCGTGAGTATCTGTGAGCACATGTTTGAAAAACATTACTTACGGAAATGTATTTATTGTAAAACTTATATAAAACGTAAAGCAAAGTATAAGATAAACATAAAGCACGAACATATACATAAATAAAACTAGATACAACCGAAGTACATTATATACCGATCATCCTGCATCCCTATACCTTGCACAAGATTATATTTCTATTTTACTATCAAAATTGATAATGCCAACGATTTATGATTAAAATTAAAACACTTTTGAACTAAAAATATAAGAGTATACCAGACAAGAGTTTTACATGGAACTTTCGCTAAAGTTATTGGAAATAAGGAATGCCAGATGGAAGGTAGAATTAATCATTATCGAAAGTAACAATTGTAGTTTAATACTAAATTCCAAGTCTACAACAAAATTTATTCCCTAGGTATCCTACGGACAGACATACAAACATAAGACACTTTATAAACTTCGCTAACGCTCAGCCGATTGGTCAACCCATTTCTTTATGTGTTATGATAGTTAAATTTATTAAAATCTAATTTCTATTTACAACTATTATAAAAACGTAATCTACTGGGATCAAAACAACTTTATTTAGACGGTTACAGTAAAGTAATATTTTATTCCTTAAACACCTCTGAGGTATTTATTTTATAGCTGTCCACTTTTTTGGCTTCGGTTCCATCAACACACTGTTACTTAATGCCCCGTAGAAAAAGTCAAGGGGAAGATTGATCTGAGAAATGAGGAGACATTGCGAAGGATGAAGAGGACCTTGTTTAAATACAGTCTAATCCAGTTTTCTTGGAAGACAATGTTGAATTTCAAACCTGTGCCAATATGCAATTTTAAAGCAGCAGAGTACGTTACTGTGTAATACTTGCAATATTATCATCATGATCCTTATCTTTTAATTCTATATATATGTAAAGTAAATTGTGAACACAATATCATTATAGCTAGGTGCTCTCATGATTAGCTCTGAAATTCGTTTAATTTGTAGAGCCAAATTTATGCCTCATGGTAATTATCGTGAGCATACCTGACAAGATAGAAATCCTGTGTTTTTCCCCGCTTTCTTATTGTCTTTAACATTCAACTATGAACTCTGAACTCAGTGAACTGTTATAATCTCTCTCAAGTTTCATAGAATGTGTTCAAACAGAACTTTTTCTTACACGTTTTGTATAGCTTAATAGTTCTAAGTAATAAGGAACTATATAAACAATTACAAAAGCGTTTTAGAATACTGATTTAATACCATTATCTTTGAATAGAAAGGACTGTATTTCAAAAAATTTTCATTTACTGTGTAAGTTTTCACAATAGCCACCGGAGCTGTAGAGAGGAAACATCACTCCACTTCGGTCCTGATAGACGTGAGCAAAGCCTTCGACAGGGTGTGGCATTAAAGTCTGATCCTAGTACCCATACACATTTTAACCAACTATTCCATGAAAAAACGGCAATAGAATTGAAGACTATAACTATGTGATTGTGACATTCTAATCATAATTATAATCTATGTTAAACACAACCTCGGTAGCGATGCTTTGGATAAGTTTGTTACTCAGTAGCAACCAGTAAAATATTTCAAGAATGAAGCTATTCTAATTCGTGTAAATATTTTACCTCTACTGTTTAACTTAGAAAAAAAATAATTCACGAAACTTTCAACAAATTACCTATTTATATTTTATATTTTTCTAGATTTAAGATGAGATAATCTTTAAGGAAAGGGAAGTTAGCCTAATTACTACCCTCTTTAGAGAGAAATTGAAAAAAATCTTAGAATCTATGATCATTTTTAAAAAGCCGTTAATATTTTTATTTTCTATACATTGTAAGATTTCCAGAAAGTTGCTTAAGTGTACTCATTGCAACCGAACCAATTTTGAATCTTAAACTTTGTATTTCACAACAAGTTACACATACAGTCTGCCTATCTTGCAACTGAACCGGCATGGGCAAGTAATGAATGATTCTCATAGTATAATCCCATCAAACAGTAACATTTTTGTGTTAAAAGTATGAAACTGCTATCATAATACGCTAGTGTTACGTATTTTTAGGACAATATTACATATAATAAATAAATAAATGTATACGTACAGTATTATAATTCGTGGGAACTCTGAAAGATGTGAGCGTATATTTTGAATACAGAGGAGGATTTAAGTAGCAAGGTAAAGAGTGGTTATTTATTTAACATTATGTTACAGTCAAAGTACGGTAAACCTTTCCTACGTGGGAGGGTCGTCCTGGCGTATTGTTTGTAAAGCGTGGGAGGGTAAGTTCACTGACCAAACTTTCACATTTGTTCTTTAATGATCATAAAAAAAACTATAAAATTGTGTAATACACACTAAAAACATAATGTTTGTTGTATATATAGGTTGTATCTCTTAAGGTTCTCAACAAATTTACCCAAACTATGAAAATTTTTAAATTTTAGTCCAGTGAAAAAAATCTATTTACCTCCTCAAACAAAGAGCAGTACAAACAAAGTTTAGACAAGACAGAACAAGCACACGTGCAGAAATAAAGTACTGACTGTAGTCAGTTGGTTTAAACTTTTTTCATTACTAGTGTCTATAAAGTTTGTAACAACCAACTCGAGAGCTTAAGTTAGAAGGAAGTTTAAACCAACCTAAGGAAATCAGATTGCAATTTTTCTAAATGCAAGTATAATGTACTACTGTACAAGTGTAATCGTAACTGTATGTTGTTCATAAAATCCTTAGTAATATTAAAATTAACTATTCTCTAGTAGGTTGGGTAGATGTCCGATTTCAAATATTCTTGGTATACAACATTACTAGAGAATATAATCTAAACTAATATTCAGGCTCCAAAAGAAAGTAGTGAGAGCCATTTTTTAAAATTCGCAGAGTACGTCAGGAAAAAAAAAACTAAATTCTAACCTATAAATAATTTATATTGCACATATTGTTAAATGTGTCCACAATAACATGATCTTGTTCAAACCAGGCCTACCAAAACACAATTACATAATATAAGTCTTCCAAACAAAGGCATATAAAGTTATATTAGATCTGTTGGATTAATTAGGCTATGTGTTTTATTGTGTTACATGTTCAAATCTCTTATGAACATACTGGAGTTTATATACAAATTTATTTATTTATGCTATTTTTCTCGTCACAACCATAGTTAACAATGAGACCAAAATAAAAGAATCCCTAAAGATCATCAACATTCCATAGAATAATATGTGCCATGATCGGACTATGTTCGCCATATAGAAATGCTAAATTTATGTAAAGTCCATAGCCCAGTTCACTTTCGAGATTTCGAGGGGAGAAACAGACAGACAGAAAACATAAATGAAATGTTTCAAGCCCTACGAGTGATAGGCTTTGATTACTGTCAGGCAAATGAGCCAAAAATCATAGAATTTAATGCTATTAAAATTTCTGCAAGAAATTAAATCTCTAACTTAGTAGTTTTAATAATAAACATATCGTTCAAGGTCTTTCACACATTTTTTATATATAAAAAAGTTGACTTTAATTTTGGGTAGATCATTATCAATATTATAGACAAGTTACTAAAGTGGGCCAGCCTAAATATGGACAGGGACTGTGTATAAATTCCTCCGGACATACCCCTAGTGTGACCGACCCACACAATTCATCTCGGGGGTAATTAGACTATTCATGTCCTACTCAAACATTTCATATAGCGGCTTTCAATCATATGAACTTTTAAGAAAATCATTTTAATGATAAATGTTTGACACGTGAGGTTTCAACTAAATATTCTCATTAGGTTTAAACAGATACACTATTAATCACAGTTGTTAACTTATGGCAAATTTAACACTTACTATTCTAAAAAGTTTTAGTTAAATTTTTCAATTTACGCATTCCTCTGAAACCTTAATGAGTCAACCGAGCGTGCGAGCTAATTTAATTTATCAAAAGTAACCCAGGTAGGAGTATGCCACACCAAGGGTTGCGAATCAGGCTTCTCTAAGGTCGAATGAAAATCTTAATAGCATAGCTCACTTCATTCTCGAGGAGTTAGGTAGGCAGCCATACAACCACCATACAGTATAGAAATGTTTACATCACCCCGGCAGACAGAAAAATAAATTGTGTTGGCCTAATAAGTGATAGGCTTCAATGAAGCTCAGCCAAAGTCCGTTGTTAGTTATAAACCATCATAAAACGTATTCTAGTGTATGTAGTATAGAAGTTTTATACAAAAATTTAAAGACTGCAGAAAGTCTTTATGGATATATTTTACTATATGATACATTCAAGTGCTGTGTTTTGAATAAGGTTTCATAGCAGTGCTAAACAATAAAAGTTGTGGTGAGGAAGAGATGATGCTATAACGCAAAACTATGTTGAATAAAATCTTGGCTTTCTGTCACTCATTGGCTGATAACAAAAATTTATCATATTTTAAAATCCCATATAATTGCACTCATCTTCTTTAGGAATGTATTTATTCTGCAATTTCCATTGTTGCCAATAAATACCAATGTACAAATATTTGCTAACATTTAGCCAAATCCCGCAGAGCGACCTGCACCATCATAGAACTCGGGTTGCAAATATATAAATGTTACCAGTAGCTTCAATAAAAATTGGAAGCCTACAGGTCAGATCGCTTTTGAGAAATCGTGCAAGTGATTGACAGAGATTTTTCCAAACCTAAGAGGGAAACCTTCGCTAACACTCAGCAAATTCTTTGTTTGAAGGTTATTTTTGACGATGGAAGGATTTTTTTGTAATTATGTATTAGGTTAGTTCTTTACCTGAAGAAGAGATCAGATTGCAGATCTCGAAACGTAGTGTTACTGTTTTCTTGTTTCACTGAACGATGGCAAATGTCCGGAAAAATCCTGTTTCCTTCACTCAGCAAATAATAGGTTTGGAATAGTGTAATTTTTATCAATCACATAATACGGTAATAAATTTCATAAAATACGTATTTACTGTTTTGGCCAACATAATAACTAGTCCTCAGAAAATTGTGAAGTAAGCTACAGAATAAAACAGTCGTCCTGTTAAAAGCTCAGCAGGACTTGTTGTATCTCACGCACCTGATTTATTTACCCTGTTACGTTGTTGAACAAACTTGAAAAGGAAGGAAACTTTTATTGTACACTTTGTTTTATTGTTTCTTTGTAAACAACATTCTAAATAGTTACTGGTTAAATGTATTAAAAAAATGGCCTGTGATAAAATTAAAAAAAGTTAACCATTTACGGTAGAATGAGTACACTCCTTATACGATTATATTTTACTGTGGATCTTCAAAAAGTCTTACGTAGCTGGATAAAGTTATAAAAGTATGTTTATGTTTATTTTAAGTAATATCTATACCAATTCTCGATATATGGTATGAAATTTTGATCAATTTTAGGGAGGATTCATACAAAAAATACCTATCGAAATCGCCCTCAAGATGGAATTTGGGGGAGAATTTTTGAAACTTTTTTCCGATCATGACTCATACAGTCCAAAACACTATATATATATTCAATAAAAACAGAGAAAAGTCTCTATTTTTCGTCTAAACAAGACATTTTCAAGACATATATGAATATTTAGTCCAAGAAAGGCCTGTATATATTTTGGGATCATATATTAAATGTCAAGTTGTGGTTAGGCTTTTTTTATCTCTATCATACGAATTTTTTAAGATGTAATTTTCCACATCCTTAACCAATTTCCATAATTATAAATAAAAAAAAAATTGAAAATACGAGTGATACTGCTTTGAAACTCCGTGGACAAAATTTGTTTGATCGAAACAACTAGCTTTTAAAATTACGCAAATGAATCTTCATATTATACTACAGATCGATCACAAGAAACTCATGAAAAAATAACAGTCAACTGTTTTTGTTCTTATACAAGTGGTTTACGTACCAGATCAGATCAATTGCATTCAAAAGCTTTGAAGATGAAATACCCTTTCTCTGTTAACTGAACCCTTTGTGGTATATTCTAACTCTTTAACTTCCTTTGATGTCACGATTGGCAAGAAATTGAAATGTAGTCTCCCTTTCCTTTGAGTAAATCTCCACTTACAATAAATAGATTGGCCAGTTGTAAATTGAAAATTTAGTACCGTACGAACAGAATTTAATGGTAATGGAATAACTAATATATAAAATTGTTGTTCAAAACTTTCCAATTAATGTTGAGAATGACATATAAAATTTAATCTTGGTTATACAACAAATTTTTCTATCTTATTTTGAGTATAAAAAATGATTTGGATGAAGAAGTATTATTTCTTAGCAAAAAAGGCTAAAATAAAGCTAAACGTGGAGGTGTTTTTCTCGTGTAGCCAAATATACGTGCATTGTAACATTATAATTTATTTGTATTTTCCTATGGGGCTATAATGGAGCTAAAATAATTGATTTGCAAAGAATTACGAACATCGTAATATTTATACACACTAAAGACACACACACACACAAACACACGCGCGCGCGCACATTTATATATATATATATATTCCTTATTAAACGAAGGTAGGATTGTGAAGGAAATGAGATTCTTCCGTACATTTGCCACTGTTCACTAACACAGTAAATCAGTAACGCTATGTTTTGAGATATGCAATCTGATATCTTTATCAAGTGATTAAGATAACTTTACTAACATTTCACATAACTGCAATGTATGCATAAATAAAAAAAAATCATTAAGAAATATTTATTAGGATTAATATTATTATTTGCTTTGTACTGAACTTTGTTCGCAGTATTTGATTAGAAGCTGGTTTATTTTAAAGTTTAGTGCTATTCCCTTTAAAGTAAGTATTCAAATGTAATTTTAATATTAGGATATTGCCTACCAGCGCTCAAAGGTACTGATTTGTGCCTTCAATGTCTCATTGGAAGTAAAAAAAGAATTATTATATTTATGTTACTTTTACATGATTATATATTTTTGTATTTTACATGTACACTTAGCACATTTTTTGTGGAATGTTTCTCATAATAAATACTCCTCAGTTGTTACTGTATCAGTATAATCATATTAAATCTATGAAATAATAGGTTATCAATTTTAACCGCTCGCATTTGGTGGGTACCCACGTGTTTTCATTGTTATACAAATGCTAGAGCAGATCACGTGATCATTGCTCGGATATAGGTGTTGTGCGCTATTGTTCATTGATAGCTATTACCTAAGGGACTAACATGGGATTAAACGTAAAAAGTTTGTATTTGACAAAGTGCCTAAATAAATTTGTATTGTTTGAAATTATCTTGACTATTAAAACATATTTGTGCAGTAATAAATTAACCGAACTGTATGATAAGTGAATATTTTAGCATTTATAGTGTCATTCTGGACAAATAAAACATTAAGTACGGTCTAAAATCATACGGTTGGCAAAATACAGGTATCGTATTCTCAGCAATAGCAGATATTGAATAATAACGATTTTCATAAATGCCAGGATTGTTTAAATGCTCTTATAATATTTGTAGCTTACGATTATATTAGTAATCATGCATTAATCAGCACGAGTTAAAACTAAGTAATATTCGTATTTTAATATTATAATAATACTCATGTATTAATTAAATTAACACTACATTATTATTTAGTCTATTAATACTAATGTGTTTCAATTTTAATATTATTAGGCAATTTAATTCTTGTATGTAGGGGTAATTAATTAAAAGGTTAAGTTTTACCAAATGACTATACAAATATTAATACATCTATAACTGTTTATGTAAAAGTTATAACTAATTAATATTACTATATTAATATTTATGTATTAATAAGCGTACATTAAAACTAATTTCTACAAATGAGAATAGTCGCACGTCAAGCCTATCCTAGTATAAGTAAATATATTTATAAATATATTTGTAATAAATACTCATGAGTAGAACCGGTTATATCCAACATACGATACCCAATTCGCGCTAGTCGTATAATAATGATAAAGAGTTCATTTTTTAAACTCGGGAAAAATAAAAATACACATATGATTAAATGTTAATTTATTTAAAGTGTACAGTAATTGTATGAAATTGATATTTTATTTTTTAATCGTTCTTAGATGTATGAATCCCTTAAAAAGGATATAAATATAGTTATAAATAGTTAATGAGTTTACAATACAAGAATACAATGCAATACAAGAATGTATTACAATACAAGAATGTATTAACAATACATTTTAATTTTACATTTGTAACGTATGCGGGTCGACACTGTACACTCTATGGGTCGGGAAGAATAATAAGACGATACATTTAGAGTACTATTGCTCTAGGACCGCTCGTAAAGAAACGGACGGGACACAGAGGTTACATGACGGTGTCTGGTGGTGGACTCAGGGTGGACTGCTGGCTGGCCAGCTTGGACCGTTGGTTGTAGGGTAGTGGCGTGATGTGACGTCACAGGAGAGCAGCCTATGAGCATTCTTTATTCATATCAGACCACATCGTATGTTACATCGCCTGACAATACATACTGCCAACATACTAGTGCAGACATTAAATATCACTATGGGTACATTACCAACTTAGTACTTATCACACTAAATACACTACAAGATTCTTGAAGCTCTTTTATTATTGGAAATTATATATTAAATCGAACTCTCCAATAATATGTCTTTTATTTTTGTGAGGCCTTTCATACTCAATGAGAACATCTTCGGACCCACATAAGTACGAAAGGCCACAAAAATAAAAATCTTATAGTATTGGAGAGTTTGAATTAATTTAATATATGTATTGTAAATTTATCTCTTCAATTTATTATAACTCTTCAAAACTTATTAAGTTCATCACTACTGTTAGCAGTTTATTAGCTTTGAAGCAAATGCATGTTTGACCTTTACGCATTTTTAAGGTTCATAATTAATGGATATTAGTTGATAAGCTTTAGTGTTGGTTGTAAAGGAGATAATGCTATCATTACAATAGATCCATAAACATACTTTTACCATACAAAGCTATCAACTTTGGTGTTACGGCAAAATTTTCAAACGAATCAACTAACTCCGGCCACAGTTGAAGTTATTCTGATGTAAACGCGAGTCAAGTAATCTAGTTAAACTTAGGCTCTTGGACAGAATTTTCACTCTCATCCAGGATATTACACTACTTTTTTGGTTGCTTCTCACAACTCATAATCTGTTTTAATTTTGTACACGATTAAAGCACTGTGAAATATGGCTTGATAATATTGCAGTGCTTAATTCTTTTTCTCAGGAGGTAAATCTAAATTTAATACAACCTAAGTAATTTTTGAAATATTTTTTATACAAATCAAATTATACTTTAATCATCACTCTCTTAACACAAAATTCGAACAGATACTTACATTAAGCTGCAAGGAATTAAACTAAAATTAAAAAACGATTTATTTGATAGAATACACAACACATTAAAATACCTTTTTCTCTACATTTATTTCTATTTTTCAGTATCAACAGCACCGAGGAGAGTATACTTCTTGCCAGATGAATCTAGCTGGGTGTAATAAGAAACTTAAATCTGGGCAACTCTATGGTTACCCAAGAGTGGCACATCATATGCTTAAAGATCTGAGTAAAAGAACCCGTATATGACGAATGCGGACAGTGACATTAAGGGAAGAAGGGTCGCGTACCTTCCACCCGAGAAGATCTGGACCAAGGAGACATTTGCGGACAACGCAAGTATGGAGAAGGGCTGACCAAAGAGGATTTTTGACTCTTTAAATTTTCTTTCATTTAATTTGGCCTACGATTTTATCAGTCTGTACATACATGTTAAAGTGTTTTATAGAACCAGTCACAATTTTTAGAACCTATTTATTTCGTACTCTTTGAAAAAATTGCTCGGAACCAGTTCTTAACTCTGTGATAACACAAAACTACATTTAATAGGCATATAAAAAATTAAAAATCTTGTATTTTTCTTTCCTGCTGAATGGGAGTTATGTTTATTATAAATTTTAAAAAGTTGGTGCTATAATATGTTTCTAGTCAAATTTCCGTTCATTGAAACGAAGATAAGAAAATTCGGTATTTATATTTTATTTAAAATAACGTTTGCATTAGTATAACTTCGCGAATGTAATATATAAACATGATTTTAAAAAGTTATTTGATTTAGTATAAGTTTTACATTGAAAGTTTAGTAAATATTTCTAGCTTTTAAACTAATTAAAAACTTAGTATAATGGTGTTCGATAATTAGAGGCTATCAAATCGATGGATTATCAAAGTGTATTCGTATTAGCTACCTGTACGGTGTAACTGTCGGTACTCAAATATTCCTACTACTGTTGTTATGGTGTAATGTACTGATCGTCGCCTCTGATTAATTTATTGCTCACAATAAAATCACATAATTGAAAAGTAATGTAATTATAACAATTGCAATCAGCAAAACTGAGTCTGTAAAAATTAATATTGAGAATAACATTCTACAATTTCTTTTCTTGAAATTTTACACATACTTCAAAAATTGTGTTGTATTGGCTATGGATAACTTTTGTTTTCTAAGAATAATAAGTATTCATTAATAAATAGTAAAACTTAGACTTACAACTATTAAGTAATTATTACAGTAATAAACCATAGTGATTGTACAGCGATGTGTTACTTAAATCTGGACAACCCAACGAATTTCCAGGAGCAACTTTACTGCGGAGGGTGACTGTGGAAAAGATGAGTTGTTAAAAATGAGGCAGGCCCCAACACGAGGCTGTGTTGTCTCCACTGCCCACTCTGACTGGGAGAGGCTCTACCATGATCGAGATTGTGACTATGGTAGATGTAATGTGGAATATCTATGAGATGCAGCTCCTATTCAATTTTACTCATCCTGAATATCCTGTCAATCCGGAAGTAGCGCTTAGGTCATAAATACAATGAAAGGTTTCTCAGTTTCTTGCCCTATAAATAAAAAATCACTCCACATTTTTAAACAAAGCAGTAAAATGTTAACTCCAATAAAAAAAAATAACATGCTATAATTATCAATTTTGATCCAGATTTTAATACAAAGAAAGTTGACATCAACTGTATTAATTTACAGTAGAGGTTCAATAAATTCCAAAATAATTTGTTTAAATTTTTAGGAATAATTATTACGTTAGAAATAGTAGAAAAACTTTATCCAATTAATTACAACATCTATAAATTGGCAAAGTAATATTTTTTAATTTCTTACAAGTTGTATAAACTGTGTGCGTGCTTGAAAAAGTTGTATTGCAGCAAAATACTGTAGTGACATTTAGTTTTCCTAAATGTGCCATCATTTAATAAACACACACAAAAACTTTTACTTTTTACCACCTGATGAGAGGTAGTAATATGGAAACTTGCTACCATTATCATCCAAGGTTGTTATGTTATGTTATCTGCCACACTAAATAAATCAAGACATTGAGTGAAGAGAACAACAAATGAGTACCATTGTGTTCGCAGCGGAGGTGAATGCTTTACTTTGTCACGGCTACGGTTACATTCTCGCCCGAATTCATATTTTCTCACGAAAATATTCAGCGTTTTGGTATATATGATAGTATTTAAACTAAACGTAACGTAGCTATGGTGGGACGTGTTGATTCAATTTTAATGTTGAGTTTAGTTCAACAGTAGCGCAGTCACATCTTTACTCCTGGAATCTGGAGGGATAAAAAACAACGGTGATGAGAAAGCTCAAATGAATTTTTTATATTTGATGCATTAAATAACCCGCACGTAGAATCAGCCCTTCTTACTACGTTATCAGATCTTTTCAGACTAACATTTCTCTGAAAAGGAGGAAGATGAGCTGAAGCTAAACTCAACATTCAAATTGAATCAACCCTTCCCAACATAGCTAATTTATTGTAAAAAACTCGGTTGTACCACCGTTCTTAGACATCGTATCCAAACCACCGCAGTGCAATCAGTTGTGTACTTGATAAGACAATGAAAATACGTCTTCACCTAGATTAACATTAAATTTGTATTTTGGGTTTATTTGAAGTCAAATTGATGTTGAAAGGTGACTAATCTTTTAGTACTTTGATTGGTTAATGTTATAAATGGATAAAACTTAAAATTTATCAGTAGTTACTTATTGTATGTGTCTTTGTCCTTGGTATACGTTGTATGCAAAAATTCACAACAATGATATTTATAGCTGCACAGTCACTGTTTCATCAATAAAAGGTTGCACAATTGCGCTGGTTATGAGCCCTCCAACTGTTAATTAGCAATAAAGCCTCCCATAAAGTTCAATTGTAACAAACCTTTGTCATGTATTGTCATTACTTACAACGCACGTGTATTATAATGTTATCGATGACATGCGAGCAAGTAATTATCATTTGCTATGGAATATACTAACTTGGCTTGAGATGAGAATAGAAGTAGTTAGTTACAATACACCTCCCCCATCCCTTTGTAGTATATGATAATGATTAAAGGGATTAATCAATATCATATAATTAATAATTTATTTACAAAAGAGTTTTTTGACAAATGTTATACGGTACAGATGAAAAATTAATACAATTTGCTTATTAAACATTCACCATTAAACGCAAACACAAGAAAACGATATTCAAATTTCAATTATAAATATTATCAGTGAGAATTTAATTTTATAATCCATGTGGTATGAGCAAAAATATTAACAGACCAGATATTTTTCTGAAACAAAATTAATAATTGCTGAAGTTTTTACTCGTTAATATTTTAAGACCATATCTTTTTAAAATGACATGGCATCTGTAAACGACAGAATAGTTAAAAAATGACCAGCAGTATCATATATAATAGCATAATAAAACAGTGTTTGTCACTAATATAAAATATTGCAAACAGATGAAACTAAATAAAACATTGCCACATAGAATTATAAACTGTGATCGAGATACTTTAAAGACAACAAGATGATGCCTTAGTTGAAAAACAGGTCTGCCTGCTGATGCCTAAAATAGATTCAAAAATACAAGTGAAAAAAAATCATTGATCACGCCACGTCTCCGTTCAGTAACCTTATGCAAAGCCCTGCTCTTTTTTTATATATTTCTACTATTCATTAAATTATTTCTACAGTTAAACATTTGGAACATACAATTACTAAAACACTAAGATAAACGGTGACTTTACTTCTAGTTTCTCTTTCACTAATATACTCTATAATGGGTATAATTAATGGTAACCTGAAATGCGACCATTAATTAACCCGAGATTGTACACGTATCCCGTAAAATATCACAAACGTAAGGCGGTTTATAAATTTATATTTAAGCCATATTAAAAGGGATTTTCTTGACGTATAGAAAAAAAGTTTCTCACGATAATTCAGAGCCAAACCAGCACGAAAAGGGGTAAATCCTGGGTTAGATTCTACTGATTGATCGAGGAAAAAAATCTGAAATATGGTGTGTTTTGGTCATCTTCATAATTAATGTGGGAATATCTGATCCCTGAACTGGTCACCAATGAAGACTAGATATTGAATCAGTGTACAGGTTTTTGTTCCACGGGGTTTCCCCTTCAGGTTCCTCACGGACCGGTCTAATTACTCTACACGTTTACCTAACGAGGACCACTCAAAGGATAATCACACTTCTGTGTTTCTACTGAATTTTCTATTTGAATTGAAGAACAACGAAATTGCGTCTTGAGATTTAGGTTATTACTTAATGACATGATTCCATCAAGTATGTGACTGTAGTAAGTATTTTGCGTTAATAAGTCTATGACATTTTAATTCGTACACTTACAATTCAAATGCGTTCCTTAAAACATTAGCTTTCGAGATTCACAATGTCTACTATCACACATCACATCTCACAATTCTATAGTCTGTAGTAGCGAACGTTTTATATATTAAAGCTACACTAGGTAGGTACAGAATGATAAACATAACTGTGCCACAGTATACAGTTTACTGTATTTTCTAGCATATTAGGTACAATAATGTGCAGGCTTTGCAGGAATTTATTCAAACTATTGTTTATAAATTGGCCGAGTAAATGCGTAACTTCGGTGTTACAACGAAACTTCAGTTGTTAGGCAGGGTTATTATTAAGTGAATGTAAGTTAAGTATCTAATTTAAACTTAGCCTCTTAGACAGTTTGTTTTCTCCCATTTGCGATAAGAATATTACACTACTGAAGTCTTTGAGAGCATTATAACTATGCGCAGGTAACGCTGTAGCAAAGCACGTGACGTAGCTTAATGTTTTTTATTAGCAAGACTCTTAAACACTTGTCTTTTATTTGCACTTTTATTGTGTTTAAAAGTGTTCAATCCAACCGCCAAGCTCCAACCGCTAACGTGTTAAAGGCAAGATCTTAAGATATTAAAATGATTTGAAATCAACATTGAATGACAGATATTATCGGTTTTTATTTATTATACCCATTATAGAGTATATTTGTGAAAGAGAAACTGGAAGTAAATTCACCGTTTATTTAACATTTCTTATTTTCAATTTTGCAACTTAATATAAGAATGAGAACTATGTGTAAAGAGATATTGAAAAATCTTAAGAATACAGTAATTTGTAAAATGTTATTGATTTAAATATTATTAATTCATAGTAAACAAATTGGTTAGTTTACTAATAATAATAAACGATTAAGAAATGAAGTAAACATTTAATTTTCATTCCACTTATTTTATCCTATGTCGCCAACAGATGTTCTGAAGATCTTTATTCCGCATTTTGGGAAAATAAACTGTAAGAGAGTATAGTGTAGAATATACAATGGAATTCAGAAAAAAGGAAATTTTTAGTCGTAAGACTATATATATTATATCGGGACAAGATGTGCTATGCACATTTACTCATATGCAACACGACGCCAACAGATGTTCTGAAGATCTTTATTCCGCATTTTGAAGGAAAAAACTGTGAGAGAGTGTAGTGTAGAATATACAATGGAATTCAGAAAAAAGGAACCTTTTAGTCATATGGTTTTGACTTTTAAAGAAATTCATCTCATGCAAGAAAGGTTTACTAGAACACGACGTCATGTAAGTAAAGTTCATATAACGAAAGGAAGTTTTGTTGGAGACTGTTTAATTTAAAGACTACATGACAAGTCAAACAAGAACTTAGGTAAAATATGTCTGTTTGGTGACTTGTTAATTATTAAAAAAATTAATAACTCTATTTTAAAAGTTACAAATTATAACAAGTATAAACAAATTTTACATTCTGACCATATAAGTTATTAATATAATATGCTTAAAATAATTTATTCAAATTTTGAGAACGGCAGAGAAATTGCGTAAACGCTACAATACCTAGCAAATGGGCTTTTTAGGTCATCTCTCAATTGCTTTATTGCATGTAATTGTGCATGGTACTAAATCAATTTCGCGGCCACCCAACCAATAACCACTACATGGTCGGCACAAAGATGTATCAGTCTGTCTATGACAGGTCCATTCTACTTCTTCCATTCCAATAAAATAAAAGTTGATTGTTCTTTTTAAGCATACTGAGATAAAGGAATGATAATATAGTTATATAGTCTCAGTTCTAAAAGTTCTAGTTCAACATATGATTGCAAATATTTAAGTCTCTGAGTTAGTTAGAAAAACAATCATATGAAAATTATAGAATTTATAAGAAACTGGCTTCAGTTTTATTTATATAACTTGATGTTTTCCGACGTTTTGCACGTAATCTAAGTTCGTAGCCTACTTAGTAAAACCAGAAAAAACCGAAGTAACACTTAAATTTGGGTTCCCGAAAAGTGAATTGTTCATACCAGCCTAGACATAAGGGTGTGATACCCCCTGCCGGCTTTGACTGGACCTGAATTCCCCCTCTTCTGAGGGGACATGACTTGAGATTAGTGCACTAAATTTTTCCACATGAATGTCGCCTTGTCAAGGTGTTATTTGAGTTAGCACTGCGAACAGTAGTGCAGGTTCCATGGTTAATTGACAGAGACACTGGAATTATACAGGGTTAATAAAAAGTCTGGAGACCCCCGACTAATATTGTAACGGCTCACACGAGAAAAACTAAACTCGCCACACATTTATGTTATATTATGAGGTACTTTTTGGGCGTAATTAGTACTTCATTCACAAACCCAAAATGTGGGATTATGGGGGCAGCTCAAAAATTTTAAATGTAAAGCCCCATCAAGTGACCTGTCATTTTCAAGCCCCTGATAAAAGAAAACAAACAACGCAAACTAGAGGTCTCTATGTTAACCCAGTAAAAAATTACTGCCAATTGAAAATTGTATAAGCCAGAATAAACTACTTACAACATAGGATTAACTAACTTTTGGGGCAGCTAAAAATTGTCACTTTTAAGCACCACTCAGTTGATCTCTCATTTGATAGGTATTAAAAGGCAAAACAATCTCCAAACGAAGTATGGGTTTAAATATCAAACCTAGCAAATAACAAAAGTTTAAAGAAATATTGGGAATTCCTAACTGCAGGAGGACTACATTCCACTAGTTATGGACTTTGTCCCGAATTATCTGTTGTACAATAGTCTTATCATTGTTTCATGTTTTCAATACCATCAGTGTCTTGCCGTACTCACTTCAGTCACATTATTCCTTAATTTTATCATGGAGCTAAGCGAACAGGAACGTATTACATTGTTAATGATGCGTGAATATGGTGATAGAATTCGATCATATGAACAAGTGAGACATTTATTTAATGAAACATTTCCTCATAGAAACCCTATATCAAAATCTGCTGTTGAAAAAACAACTAAACGTTTTGAAGAAACAGGCTCAGTGAAGAATCGGCCTAAGTCTGGAAGACCGAGATCAGCAAGAACTGAAGACCATTGTCTGGAGGTGTTGATGTCTGTTGTTGAAAACCCGCATATGTCAACAACTGCTTTGTCAAGAGAAGTGGGGATTTCTCAGGGGTCTGTTTGTAAGATTTTACATGAAAATAAATACAAGCCATACAAAATTCATCTTGTACACGAGCTGAACGAAGATGACTTCGATCGAAGGGTACAATATTGTGATGAAATGATGAGCAAAATAGATAACCAGACATTAAACTTAAATAATATTGTATTCAGTGACGAAGCAACCTTCATGCTATACGGGGAAGTAAATAGACACAATTCTCGTCTTTGGAGTGATGTTAATCCTTACTGGGTGCAAGAACAACACACTCAACATCCCGAAAAAATTTACGTTTGGGTAAGTATGATGGGAGGACAAATTATTGGACCATTCTTCATTGAAGGGAACCTTACTGGTGATGTGTACTTAGGTATGCTCCAACAACAAATCATTCCAGCAATCCAGGCATCCAGAGATGATTTTGAACAAGTTTGGTTCCAACAAGACGGAGCACCTCCACATTATAGCCGGCAAGTCCGCCACTACTTCGATAATGTTTTCCCAAATCGATGGATAGGTAGACGTGGGTTTATTGAGTGGCCCGCCAGATCACCAGACCTGTCACCACTTGACTACTTCATGTGGGGTTATGTCAAAGACAGAGTGTACAAAACAAAGCCACGAGATATTGATGATCTGAGAAATCGAGTTGTACAGGAAATACATGGGATTCCTCAACAAACATTACAGCAAGTTGTATCACATGTTTACACCACACTAGCGCATTGTCAAGCCGCTGAGGGGAAGCAATTTGTACACTACTTGTGAAACGTTAAGCTGGTAAGTAATGACAGAGTATCTGCTTAAAAAATTCAAAACGATATTAGAAAATTCTTATTAAATATCTCTTTTTTTCCTTTATAGGGAACAATAAAAAATAAGGGTTTCATTACAATTCTCCACTTTTCCTAGTTTGTACCTTTTATGAATGAGACCTCTAGTTTGCGTTGTTTGTTTTCTTTTATCAGGGGCTTGAAAATGACAGGTCACTTGTAGGGGCTTTACATTTAAAATTTTTGAGCTGCCCCCAAAATCCCCCATTTTGTGTTTGTGAAAGAAGCACTAATTATGCCCAAAAAGTACCTCATAATATAACATAAATGTGTGGCGAGTTTAGTTCTTCTCGTGTGAGCCGTTACAATATCAGTGGTGGGTCTCCAGACTTTTTATTAACCCATGTAGAAGAGGAGATCTCAATGTTTAGTTTAAGTTACATAAATAAGCTTGAAGGACTTCGAAATCAGGACTTCAAAGGAACAACTTAATGATTTAAATGATCTTTTTTAGTTTTTAATTTTCGTTAAGATATTTGACCGTAAATCAACTATTGTTCCTTTAATGTATCATATTTGCTTCTTGTTCATATTTATTGAATGTATTCTAAGAAATAAATAATAATTATTTAAATATATATATATTTATATATTTGAGTTAGGCTTATCCCGATGAAGAAAATATACTACATACGTAAGACTGATAAGCCCTCTACAGTCAAATTTCTATTTCCGAGATATGAGGACATCCTTTTCTCATTTAATGCAACACTTCAAAACAATCGTTTATAATAGCTATTACATTATGTAATTTATTATAATTAGTCGTTAATAAAATACTGCAGTAAAAAACCATCTAGTTCATGCACTTGCAATCCACTTCCGTTGGAAGGGGAAGTGTGAACGTTTTGCTAAGTTAATTTCACCATTTAAAATAAACAATTACTATAAAATTTGTTATAAATGATTTTATAAACATCTTATAACAGTCTTATATATGTGTGTATGTATGTGTTATATATTTGTTAAGAATATGTAATAGAAATCAAATGATCTTAGCCAGAGCAGTTCTATGGTAATCACTTTAGACGGAAAAGTGACGGACTGACGTATATACAGTTATGTAATATGGAAAATTTTAATAAATAACCTCGTAATACTTAGATTTAGTTTTTTAGACGCTGATGAGTGTTAGACTTTAGTTTTAGTGAATTTTTAGCAGTAGTTTTAAGTTAAAAGAAAATGTCGGAAACTTATCATTTTTTGTTAGGGGTTTTTTGTTTTATTTGGACTGATTATCGACTAACCGTTGACACGGCACCGTTTTTTAACTGCACATCCATATATTACATGTACTTTACAAACAATTATACCACTAATATTCGTTGATCAAATATTTATAGGATATTTTACAAGATTTGACAAGATATTTAGAACATTATTGTCAATTCATCATTCCAGAGCAATGGGGTGTCACCATTTTGAACATTCCTTTAACGCCTGTTACATAATTTACATTTCAAAGCACATGTTGATGATTGGTGTAAACTCTGAAAGTATATATGTATATATATATATATATGTATATATATATATATATATATATATATATATATATATATATATTTAATAAACGCAATACTGTTTGACAACAGACCATACAATTACATCCTTGCAATCGTGTAAAGAGTTAGATCCACGCTAGTTTTTTACAATCAAATACCTGATACTATGTATCAATATATATAAGTCCCGGCGGAGCAAGTACTTTTTGTGATTCAATGTTTATTGAAATTAAATAAGGCTATTGCCATTTATACAGTTTAATGTATATATATATATATACATATTATTTAGATAAAAGAGTTTGTTTTTTATAATATTAAATCAAATGTTAATAATAAACATGAATATTTTATATTTGACAATAAACACACAATATTGTGTAACATTTTTACATTAAGAATTTTTACATTCAATATTATATAAGTGCAATTTAAATAACTAAAATGTTTCACTATACCCGACATCATATTCGGTGGTAACAGTTTAACAACGACCTAATAAAGAGTAAGGCACAACCCGGTCACAGTTTTTGTGACTTAATTATTGTTTGGGCTGACCTATCACCATTGTAAATTGTATTGTATTTAACTGTATTCACGAGACTTGTATTTTATTTAACTGTATTCACGAGAATTGTATTTTATACTTGCTACACGGCTTGTTCTGGTAATAGTAACACAGCACTAAAAGAGGATTTGGAGCACACTGTAGTTCTGCTGCACCATGATTAAAGCGATGTATCATCACGCTGACACTAGTCCCTAATAATCATAGTCCTGAATTGAATTTGGTGTTGACTGTAACAATTGACTGTATTGAAAGAATGTAATCTTTTGTTCCCGTAAAATTGTGTCAAATGCGTTCTCCTCTTCTCTTTCTTTAGTTATATACTCCATTTAAACGTATTTTTTATTTTTATTCACTACATGTGTGGAGTTGTAATTGCAAGTTCAACTTTGTTCTCATATTTGGCAACTTTATGTTAACCCCAATATCTATTGACCGATCAAACACTGTTAAATAACCACCAAACTACCTGCAATAACTGTACAAAGTTGGTTACGCCTGGTAATACACGGCTTTGTGCACTCCGCACATTCAATAGCTACACACGAGATATTTTACTACCCCAGTATCTATTGACCGATCAAACACTGTTAAATAACCACCAAACTACCTGCAATAACTGTACAAAGTTGGTTACGCCTGGTAATACACGGCTTTGTGCACTCGGCACATTCAATAGCTACACACGAGATATTTTACTAACCCAGTATCTATTGACCGATCAAACACTGTTAAATTAACCACCAAACTACCTGCACTAACTGTACAAAGTTGGTTACGCCTGGTAATACACGGCTTTGTGCACTCGGCACATTCAATAGCTACACACGAGATATTTTACTACCCCAGTATCTATTGACCGATCAAACATTGTTAAATAACCACTAAACTACCTGCAATAACTGTACAAAGTTGGTTACTCCTGGTAATACACGGCTTTGTGCACTCGGCACATTCAATAGCTACACACGAGATATTTTACAACCCCAGTATCTATTGACCGATCAAACACTGTTAAATTAACCACCAAACTACCTGCACTAACTGTACAAAGTTGGTTACGCCTGGTAATACACGGCTTTGTGCACTCGGCACATTCAATAGCTACACACGAGATATTTTACTACCCCAGTATCTATTGACCGATCAAACACTGTTAAATTAACCACCAAACTACCTGCACTAACTGTACAAAGTTGGTTACGCCTGGTAATACACGGCTTTGTGCACCCGGCACATTCAATAGCTACATATGAGATATTATACAACCCCAATATCTATTGACCGATAAAATACTGTTAATTTAACCAAAATACAACCTGCACTAACTGTGCAAATTTGTTAGGGTTGGTACTACACGGCTTTGTAATAGGTTACAATTAATTTTGCACATTGACTATAAATTTATAGTGTAGATGACGTAAATGGATGTAATGGAATAGTATCCGATCTGTCGTAAATTAAATATTGCCCTGATTGGCTAGAACTGTAGTTATCTGAAAGAATCTTGTAGAAGAACACGTGTTCTATTGAACTAAAGGGAGGTAATGGAATAGTGAAATGAAGTGGATTCTCATTACAAAGATACCAATTTAAGTCTGAGGGACGAATTTGAATAATGGCTATACGGAGTCCACTGCTATACAATGCCCCTTTTCTCCACTGTTGATTACTTTCTTTGTTAGTTATAGCTAGCTTTAGAAAATGATTCCTACAATAACAAGAACTGTGTCATACAAAGAAATGTTATTAAAACAACATATCCTTCCATGCTATTTTATAGCTGCTTTCTCTGGAATTATTTGGTCTTCTACTTTTGGATTCTACTATATGGCTTTAATTTTAATTATTAAAATGTAAATAACTACTAAAGAAATAATTAAAATTTTGCCGAGTATCTTTTTATTGCATTCAGTAAAAAATAGTTTCACTCTTCTACTCCTAAATTTTCTCCAAAATCAAACGGTATGACATGTTGCGTGTATTTTCTGCTACTTTGCACTTGTTCACCAAGAAAAAGTGATACCCTCCGATCCCAAGAATTCGATGTACAGATTGATATTTTACTAGTAATATTTCTGTTAACTTACAGATCTTTTTGGGTATAACGGAATGAGTTTGTATGTAGGATAAATATTTTTCAATATATACCACTGATTATGTTCTCATCTACGCTTTGAGTTTTTAGCCAAAAAAGAAGAGCCTGAAGCGCCACTGTAAGAAAATTGTTCAGCTAGATCGGATAAAATGTTGCTATAAAGGTTATTTTATTTTATCTTATCCCAAAGAATGTCCCTGATTTTTTATTTATGGTAACTTGTGAACAATTCCCCATTTTCTTCAAAACACAAATATATTTGAATGACTTTTTTGAGGATACACACTTTTTTGAAGTAAAACATAAGATTCACATTGATGATGTTTCGTTAGTGGATAAAGGTACTTGAAAGTTGCGATACAAAGAAAGTATAGCAATGAGAAGTAAATTTTACGTGAATGAAAATCTATTCTTTAAGTATTCTTCTATCGAAGACCAAGCGCAGGGAGACAGTATGTGTTGCAGAGATGATGGTTTTCTTGAAGGATGATTCCCGATATCTCAAAGAATGGTTCTCTGTCTAATACAGGTGGCGGCCCTATCGGATGGAGGTTGTGAGCATCTATGGCAGGAAAATGTGAAAACTTTTATGATGAGAATATCTAACAATTACTTCAAAAACATGTTATGGATGAAAATCCTTATAGTACAACTATTGGAATCCCCGACACGTCTAGTGAGATTTCAAACTGTATTGCATTTTACTAATAACTAATTACATTTATCATATAATGATTTTATCCAGTTTTAAAGTACAAACAATGCATGCATGTTATCAGTCAATAGACACAACGTTACTAACTTGACCTAATCTGGATCAGTAAATAAATTACTCTTATCCCAGACTTACTTATATTTAGTAATAAGTGATTATATTGTTACCAAAAACTTTTATTCGTATAGAACAATATGCTATGTTTACATTGGTAGGAATGATCCCTATAAGATAGATTATATAGTAGTATACCATAAAACAATACTCGTAATTCATAAGAGATGAAAAATCAACGATGCGAGTTATTAATGCAGCAGGAAACAATGGGTTTTAGCATTTCGAGCCCTCAGCATGATAAAAGTGTTGTGCATATATCTGGATGTGTATTGTATTAATACAAGGGCGTTAGTGGCATCCCGTAGGCTGTGGTTGAAGTAAAAAAATTTTTTTATAATTTATAGCAAAACATTATTATGAATAAACAGCATATAACATGTTTCTATACTATTTATATATTTTCATGAACGTTTGTGAAAACGATATCAAAGCGCTAAATTAATTATACCGTTTAATACAACAAACCAAACTAAAAATTGATATATGTTATTATATATTTAAATTTGTTCTTTTTAAAGCAAAAACACGTCTAGTAAAAAGGCTGATACTGAAATGTGGAATCGATAATTGACGTTGCAATTTGAAGTATTGGAAATTAGTGCCAGCCAACTATATGAAGATAGAGTATTTGGCTAAAGTAGCGACTGTCAGTCTTCTCGTTGGCATACAATAGTAACACTAGTATGTATATGTCATTATTATCATTATGTCCAGGGATTAGTTTTATCGAAGGTGAAGTAAAATATAATGTGTCAGTTAAAATTGGATTATAAAACAAACACTAAAATAATTTTCTAAATTATAAAGTGTTCGAAGAACTTTTTCAAATATTTATTTTCTCATAAACCTTCCTTGTAATTTAACTAATGTTTAAGAAAGGAAGGAGCGAAATTGGTCTAGATGTTCTTCAGATTAACGCTTAGCAACACACTAATTTATATTTCTAAAATAACTATAGTTTACCCAGTGAGACCAACAAATTTATTTATATTGGGTTCAATTTCGCATCAAAAGCTACTAAAAGTTCGACAGTGACATACAATATAACACAGTACAAAATGCATGATATGCGATTACTATCATTAGCTGTATTAGTAACAAACTTTGTGTATTATAGGAGCACTTAGGCCTAAGATTGTATTACAAGCATTAGGCATACCGTCGTCACAATGTAATCAATGTAACATTTAACCTCAAACACCCATTAGAGCAGGAACAATTTACCAGGTATATGGAGCTAATGTACGCTTTGAATCCTTTATCTTACGTCACTCACCCATTGTAACTTTGTGTTGACAAATTTTTATTTGTTCCATTTATACAACCAATTGTTATTTGCTACAATATAGCATATATAATTTTTATTTTTAAATTATAAATAAAGGCTTACAGACCAATAAAACGCTAGGACAAATACCAAATGTTTTCTTAAAGTTTGGGAGGTAAATTAGCAAAAGGTTAAAAATCGTTAAAATGCAAATACATTTTTTATTTCTCTTCCTCATGTGTCGATACATGGTTTTCTATTGCTGTATCAATATAGTAAGTAGGTTTCCTTCCTTAGATACTCCAGAAAGTTTTCATTAATGAAATATTTTAGCAATAAATCTGGTTTTCGGTATTCCGGTATTGCCGAAGCCAATAATCAGTATCAGTGGTTAAAATATTTATCATATAAGTATATTAGTATATTCGTATATTAAAACTACTGTTTTATATGCATATTAGATTACTGAAACTTTATATTTTATATAACTGTGTTTTTCTTTGCTTTACTCTACTAATAATTTTCATCCCCGATAAGTGAAGTTAAACACGCTACTATATTAATTTTATGCACATAAAGGTTATACAATAACGTTAAATATTTATTCGTTCGGTATATTTACTTGTTTCAAAACACATCAGTATTGGATCTTTCAATATTTTAGTTCAATATTTTTTGAAATAACGAATTTGTCTTGTAGTATTTAGTTTTATTTCTTTTAATTACAAGAGTTACTGTTTGACTATTGAAAGAGTTTCTTAAAGTAATAAAATAATATGTTTTGACAACTGGTCCAAAACATACTTAAATTTTTATATTTTTAATTATTAAAAATAAGATTATGATAACGTAATTAAAATAACAAATTAAATTATTATAATACACATGGAAATATTTCATTCAATGGTGATCATTTTATTATTTGAGCATTATAGATATATTTTATAATAATACAATTCTACTCATCTATTGCTTTTTTGAGTATAGCAGTCCCTGATATGACTTATTTAAAGACTTTATACATCTTTTAGTACAAAATTTTGAATTTTGTGGTAAATTTTTGGTCTACTTACTAACAGTATTTCATGAATAAAAGTAATATTTAGCATTTTAGTACATTTTATCATTAAATGAGGAATCGAAGAGTATTAGCGCTCCTAAGTAACCGCCAAAGGTAAACATGTCCTGGTACTGGATCAAATTGATTAAGTGCTGCTCATCCCTGTTAGACGAATCCTTTAAAAGGATGTACATATGAACTTAGCGTCCGTTAAATATTTGTTTCCGAATTCATTCGTGACCATCCATTGGTTGTTACGAGTCAAACACTACCTTAAACAATTATTTCTTAGGTTCAGTATTCATGTTGTATAAATTTTAACTATCCCAACTTTAGCTAAGAAAGGGATACTTCACCGTATAAAGCAGGGACTACATTGTAAATTTGTCAACCTGTAAACCGACGCTATTTATCATAGGGCGATGAACCGTTTGAAGTCGTTTTTGTGGCATTGCGTTAGTTTATTACTCTTTTATGTAATATACTACTCCACTTATGCTTTCAATTGATATTTTCTTCTGGCTCCTTACGATTTATCCTCATGAAATGACAGAAAACTAATAATTTCTTCAAAAAGAATATTTTAAAGCACAGTAATAAAATCCCGAGTGTTATTGCTTTGTCTGTAACCATTCAATAAATATTACGCCGTGGAGGGAATTTAAGAAAACCCCGTATGATTCAATTCTTTTCTTTACTAATAAAAAAAATATATGGAAATATGGAATGCTTGTATTTAAATTTGATCACAAAAGAAAATTGCATTCTCATAGATATATTCCTTCCCTAACACAGTATTATTATTGTTAGTACTGAAAATAAAATCAAGTTTCATTAATTTATTCAAGTTTTCTTGAAACAATATTTATTACTTAAAGACACCAACATATGTTTCATAAACGTGAGCTCTTTCGTTTGTTTGGAATGAGAAATTATTAAGTAAGTGCTTTACATGCTTTAGGTTTATATTTTAAAATACTTATATGTTTTGTTGAGGAGAAAAATTTTCCTCAAAACACATTTTTCTATGTTGAAAGATCTGAGTAAAGAAAATACTGCCATATTCATCACAATGTTCTTACTATTATAAAGAAATCTTGTAAACATTTTAAACTATCATTTGGGTATTTTGAAGCAAAAAACACTCCAAAATGGAGATTTACTCCATAATAATGCTTTAAATATACAATTTACAAAGCCAATATAAAAACACAAGGATACACAACAAATTTTAATATTCAGCAATCTAAATATCTCTGGCTAATGAGGTTCTTTTATTTCCTGTCGTCTTTCTGTCTTCCTGTGTAGTGTTATGTGGCTTACACTTCTTTCTAATATCATTAACAGATTTCCTTTCTATGTGCTCTACTTTAACCTCTGTCTTAAATTAATATTCTTCATAAGAGTTATATCATTTCCAACTCAATCAATCATAAGGGATTATTATGTCTGAACCACTGGATTTGTAAATCTACAGAAAACCGACTTCCTGGAACATATGCGTTGCTTTTTAATTTGCTTGGAACATTTTTAATTTGCCTGGAACATTTTTAATTTGCTTTTAAATGGTAGCAAATTATTCTAAACTACATACTTTTTGGAATTTGGTTTCCTAATAGTTTCTGAATTATAAGTATGCTTATATAAACTTTTTTTTATTTAATCAGAGGATGTTATTGTTAGATGAAGATCTTTCTGAGACTGCTGTATGTCTTGGGACCAGGGATAAATTCTTTGAAAGGAGGAAGTTAGGGGCGGGTATACCAATAGAAGCAATTATCCTGTGTACAATTACTACATAAAATGCTATTTACTTCTTAAATCATCAAATAAGATCATGTTTAAGGTCGATGTTTCAGTTAGTAATGCAGAACAATAGAATACACTCAGGCTTTTGTTCTGGGTGGAGGCATGTTAAGGCGAGCATACAATGTTGCATTGAAGCAAGGTGGTATTGTCCATAGTTGTATTAAACAAATAAAATTAACAAGCAGATTGTGGGACTTATGCGTGTTTAACAAAGTACTTTTATATTTTTATTAAAGGATGTAATTTGTTTTAATAGATGATTCCCCCCCACCCCCCCCCCCCCCCACCCCCCCCCCCCCCCACCCCCCCCCCCCCCCACCCCCCCCCCCCCCCACCCCCCCCCCCCCCCACCCCCCCCCCCATTAGGCCGTACAAATTTGGTCGAAATATCAAATCAAATTAAATTCTGATACAATCGTTAGAAATAGGCCCTATCAGTTTGCTCCACCTAAAATGGAGGCAATCAAAGGAACATGTGGATCATTTATTGGCCAACGGAGTGATTAGACCATCAATGTCTCCCTATGCGTCGCCAGCATTTTTAGTACCAAAAAAAGGCGGAAAAACGCGCATGGTAATTAACTATAGACAGCTTAACTCATTAATAGATCTTGAGGCAACTCCCATGCCAACTATAGAATCTGCTTTCCAGCACTTAGGGCAAGCTACTTTCTTTAGTTTGGTGGATTTAAATCAGGCATATTTACAGGTCCCTTTACAAGAGAACTCAAAGAAATATACAGCTTTTGTTCTACCTTTCGGGCAATTTGAGTACAATTTTCTGCCTTTCGGTCTTGCAACCGGCTCTCAAGTCCTAACACGTTTAATTGATCAAATTTTTGGAGATATAAAATACAAATATGTGTTCAATTTTTTCGATGATTTGTGCATATACACAAACGGTACTTTTTGATCAGCACTTTGTGCCATCTCCGAGAAGTCCATAAATCGGCTAAAGCA
Source organism: Homalodisca vitripennis (assembly GCF_021130785.1). Classification (NCBI taxonomy): domain Eukaryota; kingdom Metazoa; phylum Arthropoda; class Insecta; order Hemiptera; family Cicadellidae; genus Homalodisca; species Homalodisca vitripennis. Next base: position 35,471,580 of record NC_060209.1, read on the forward strand.
GGCAGGATTAACCATCAATCCAGATAAAAATGACGCCTGGCAGCAAATCACATCCAATTTTTAGGTCACACATTTGCCAATCATAACCGTTGGACGATTCACACGGATTAGGTGCAAGGCCAATAGTTGAGTTCCCCGCTCCTAAAAACCTTGAAACAGCTAAATAGATTCTTGGGTATGACAGCCTTTTATTCTAAATTCATTAAATCATTTGCAAAAATAGCGCAACCACTTAATAGTCTAAAGAAGAAAGGTGTAAAATTTACCTGGGGGCTTGAACAACAATACCGCATTCGAAACTTTAAAAACAGCCTTGACATCAAATGCAGTTTGAAAATGCCGGATTTTAATCGATCTTTTGTTTTACATCAAACCGATGCATCAACCTCCGCCTTAGGTGCTTCACTCAGCCAAGAATATAATGGCAACTTGATGCCAGTGGCATTTTGCTTTCGCGACCACTAAACAAGCATGAGCAAAATTATGACCACTCTTCAACTTGAATGCCTGGCTGTTGTCTTTGCCTTTTCCAAATTCCAACAGTATCTTGGAACATAGGGAATTCCTTTTGCAGACGGATTGCTCGGCATTATCCTGGCTTTTAAACCACCCACGTCAAGTTGGAAAAATTTCTCGCTGGATTACATTTATAAAATTCGTTTTAAATTTCAAGTACAACATATCAAAGGATCGGATAATGTAGTTGCTGATTGTTTATCGCGCCTGTTCGAAAACAGTGAACCAACTGAAGTGCACGCAAATAATTCATCGGAAAAGCCATCCACCTTACCACAAGTGGCACTCTTGGCAGGATTCCCAGAAATGTTTAAAGATATTGGTACTCATCAACGTGAAGACACCTGATCTCTTAAAGATTTATAAAGTCGAGTAATAGGCCCACTAACTATCAACTTAGTCAGGGAGTGTTGATGTACAAAATATCGGACAGACATACAGCTAGAGTGGTATTACCTTACAAAACTCATCGATATGGTTATTAAATATTATCATTGAGTTCCCCAACTGCAGCTCACTTGGGCATTAAAAAGACACAAAAGCGTATTCTTAAAATATTTTGGGCCCAAAAAACTTGATACAATAATAGCAGACCGAGTAAGATCATGTCAAATTTGTCCAACGTTCCAAGCAGGCTCAAAACTCTAGAGTGGGTAAACTTGCATCGGAAGTAGTTACAAGACCTTTTGAAAAGATATTCATAGATCACATTGGCAAACTTCCTAGATCCAAACAAAGGCAACCAATATCTGTTGACGGTAGTTTGATGCGTTCTCCAAGTTTGTTATTCTGTTACCAGCTAGAAATGCTACAGCAAAAAAAACTACAGTGGATATTTTGTCTAAAAACGTTTTTTCTCTTTTTGGGTTCCCAAAATTTTTAGTTTTCAGATAACGTATCCCAGTTTAAATCTAGACATATGGCAGACATGTGTATGACTTACGGTATCCAACATATTTACACTTCTGCTTACTACCCGAATCCTAGTCATGCTGAGCGGGTTAATAAAAATCTTAAGGTTGGCACTACGAATTTTTCACGGACATAACCACAAGACTTGGGATGAGAACATTCACTGGCTGCAGGTAGCTTTTAACTCAGCATCACATGAAAGCACTAAAGCAACTCCAGCTAGCGTATTTCTAGGCCGGGAAATACAGCATCCACTCGAATTGGCATGGAATCTCGATTCATTACTGGCGCAAGAACCGCTACAAACAAATGCAACAGCGTTGGGAACAAATGCACTCTCAAACTTAAAAAAAGCTAGGGTCAATTAGGGAACGCTTATACAACGCTGGTAGGACAACTACCCACATCTCACAGGGTGACTGGGTTATGTTTCGAAATAATCCAATTAGTAAAGCTGCTGAGAACATCAACAGTAAACTGCTCCCCCTGTGGTCCAAACCTTGTGTGGTGGAATGCTTTACATCACCTGTCACAGCTAGACTCGTCCAATCCTACAAATGGGAAAGTTTATAAGAAAGGCTCATATATCTCAATTAAAGAAGTTTTTTCATGCCTAAATATTAAGTCCGTGGTAAGCGACCATATTCCTACAACAATTCTTCCCTAGGTGATATTAGTTTCAAATGTTTCTTTTCCTCTTCTTTCACACTCCTAAACATTCTTCTTACTTACACATTATTACACTTTTGTGGTCCTCTGTTAGCGGCTGCTTGCACGGCTGCTGCTGAGTCTGAGGGAGTTTTCTATGAGGGCTTCCCTACAGTGGTCTGTGGTTGATCGTTGGTGGAGTATCTAAATATACACTTTGAACACACTATGGAGATGAAGTCTGAGTTTCCTCGGTTGGTTGGGTTCTTTGTATATTGTAATTTTTTTTTCATAAATTCTTTTCTATATTGCAATTTTACGTAGCTTTTTGGGTAAAATAATCTATGGTAAAGATGCATTTTTTTATTATATTTTTAGTGCGCATCCTTTTACCGGATTGCTTATCAACCAGGAAATGCATAGATTCTTTTGAACATGTTGATCACATGGTCAAATTAATTTTTTTCTTCTCCATAGATATACACAATCAGACAAGAAGAAAATCTACACATCTCTATTCTATCCTTACTTTTACTAACAACTAACGTCTTACCAAAATGTAGGGAAATCTGTAGGAGTCATATTGTACAAAAACTAAAAATACTTTTTGTGCTATTTTGTGTAATTTATGTTGTAATATAATGTTTGTGTTTAGGATTTGATTTAGTTATGTTGAACGGATAGGTTTATCCTGTCTTAAACTATTCAGACGAGTTACGAATATAAACATGATAAATGCATTAATCGTATGAAATACAATGATCGTTATTACTCGTAGCATCGTATGCTGCTCGTATGTGTGTTGTGTGTGAATTTTGCAAATTTAATGTGATCAAACGAACATTAAGTTGCAATATCCATGTTTTTCTAAATAATTAAATGTTATTTATTGCTAGATATATATACACCGTCTACATTCTACGTGAATTTTGTGCAAGCGAATATATGAGTTAGGTGCTGATTGTAAATGGGAATATTTAAAAATACCTTTCCTTGTCATTTCACTATTATACCTTAATGTATGTTTTTTCCTTGTTAGGGATACCTTTGTTATTTGTGTGCTTATTTATATATTCGTGTATCCGACCTTTAATCGTAAAGTGGATCTATTTTTTTTATATATAACGGAGCTATTTTTGGATATCGCATAAGCAAGTTATGATCCAGCTGGACGACCATCCCCAAAATTTTTCGCTGTATATTACGCACCTTAGCTTTGCGGGAACATGGGCAATGTCACACACTAATTTAAAATATACTACCTCATTACTAAAAATACTACAATACTTCGCCACACGACACGTCAAAATCCTATCATATTCCAATTAATTCCTAATTTAAGAATATGTGAATATTTGTAAATACGCGCATGTGTATTCCGAGCACTTTCCACATAAATTAATCCTTACCAAATTCTCCACCCTGACAATGGCCACTGGATAACTGAAAGCTATACATACCATGTGAAGAAACAGTGTTGTCACTGCAATTGCAAATGAAGTCATCGGATCAAGAACGGCAACATCTAAAGAAGAGACGTACCCACAGTGTAAGCACCAAAACACATTACCCTCAAAAAACTCTCGTCTCTGGAAGAAGACACTATCTTCACTAGAAGTATCGCTAAAACCCACAGGACTGTATACGCACATCGACTGCAAGCAGAACAAAGACAACCTATAAGGTCGCCAAAAACCAGGCGCGTAAACCACTCTCTCCGCACGGAATCCACATGCAATTTTATTTTCAGGATGACCAGAATTCAATCCTAATCCCTCACATACACTACACATCACATAACAACTTTCTGATTGTATCGAACTCTTTCCTGTTCGGGGGGTGGGTGTGTGACATTTTCCCCGTTGTTGTTTTAGAATATATACAAAATATTAACGGTAGGTGCGATCGCCTATTCGGTCATTACTTGAAGGGTGACTAGTACAAGAGTAGACCAACAGTTGGATTTTGTTCCATCATTATTATCAATATTTAATTGGTCCTCCTGTCGTCACCCGCTCTTCGATTGGTGGAGAGCACCCAAAATTGTTGGATATTCCAAATTGAAATTTTTATTAACTATATGTTTCTTCCTTCCCACTTCCTCTCCATTTTTGTTCCTTTAGGGGGGGAGATTGTGGTGATTGCCCACCACATTTACCAGACCGCCGAATCAACGATTAGAACCGGTCTTACTGATAAGCCGCGTGCGGATGGAGGACCGGTGGTCTGATAACGAGGAGTCTAGATGGAGTCAGGGACGAGTGAGGTCGTCTGATCGGCGAGTGGCGGTGACGGAAATATTACCTGTCGCAAGTCTTATTTTTATTATTTATTTTAAGAATGTTGTGTTACACTATGGATTGATTTAATAATCAGGGGGGGGTTAGGTGCCGGAAAATTATAGGGGGGTCATTGTAAATTATAAATTGTTAGTATGTTGGGACGGGTTTGGTCGTGATGGGAGGTCGGCGTGTCGGTATGTGTAAATTCGTGTCGGTATGTGTAAATTGGTGTCGGTAAGTGTAAATTATCTTTGGCGTTATTAAATTGTTTTACGATTTACTTTTACTGTTTGGTGCTTAAATTATAACTTAAAATTCTTATCAAAGCTGGCAGGAGAATATAGTGTAATTAGGATTATGGTCGCTCCACGGTCTTCATCGTGCAGGCGGGTACAAGCCTAGTCCTGCGCGGTGACACGTTGCTTCCAAGAAATCCATCCAAATCGTCACAAACATGAGCACATTGTCACTTTGGTGAAGTCACTGAATATGAATTGATCAAGAAAATCGTCATTGACCAATATATTTGAATTGGCATGTAAACCATAGGCTATAAGCTATAGAGTGTAATAACTCTAAATGACAAGGAAAAAAAAGAGTTACAATTTTAACAATGTTTTTTTCCTGCAAAGTAAAAACAATACTCGGGGGTCTATCTCGGGTGAGATATACTTTTCAATGTCTTGACTTAAAAAAGTAAAATTATTCTATTCACAGCCCAACTGATAGCGAACATTTATCAGCAGTGAATGTGCGTGTATGGGGAAAGGAAGTTTATAATATAGATAAAAAATGGAAGGACTATTTGGCTGTTATTAATCAAATGCATTGGTTATAAATAACAGTGAACAAATTTACTTTTAAATACTCATATTGAAGAACATTGTAAAATTTTAACATAAAAGTTGTTATTATTTGTTACAGAAACTGTACGTTCAGAGCCGATAGCAAGTTTTACAAATAGTAATCTTGCTATAAACAGAATCCTGACTCACCTTGAACCATACTTGAAGGAACTAAAACCTGACATTGCTGGCTTTCATGTTTTCGAAAAAGATACCTCAAATTCAGAACCAAATACTCAGAAAGCTAGTGTCATTGTAGTAGCTAACACAAAACTGGCACGAGAGAAAGGTGTAAACATCAATATCCCAGGAAAATTAATGAGAGTTCTTGGGAAAGATAAGAAGGATAATACTCCGTTTGAAGCCGATTCACTGGTTAAACCAATAACAATAATTGTTGGAGATTACATAATAAACATTAATATTTGCTATGATGTGCCAGTGACAGGCTGCAAGACAACAGGAACACAAAACTCGGAGAGGACTTTTGTTTGCAAGTTCTGCTGACGATGACACTGTCTATAACATAGAGCCTTTGTTTTATGTTCCTACACAGACTGAACATAAAGAAAGTCAAACTGAGAGTAGTGTTTCCCAAACAAAATGTATACAAACAGAAAGAAATATTTTGACATCACAAACTGTTCAAACTCTCTCTGTCATGCTTGTTAATGATTGTTCAACTCAGACAGAATCAGTTATGGAAAGACGTTCTCAAGAATCAGTTCAAGGCATTGAGAGTGCTGATGCCAATGCAATCATACAGTCTTTCTACTTGCCCAATGTCAAACCTGGTTTAGACAATAATATTGACACCAATTACCAATTAATTTCAAAAAGGTCAAAGCAGTCAGTAACAAATGCTAAATCTTTTAGTTCTTTGTATACTTTTAACAGTCATACAAAGTTTATGTTTGACACTTTTAATAGTCATACAAAGTTTAATGAGGGCAAAAGCAGTCTTGATACTTCTGTTAGCCGTAGCCAAACTCAAAACTCTTACAGTTCTGTACCAGCGAGTAGTGTCTACAATTTGACTACGTCAATGGGAACTTTAACTGACGACATTGACAAACAAAACAATACAACAGAAAACCCAGAAACAAAAACAACTGTTATTTTTGAAAACTTTCCTGAAAATACAACTCCAGATGGGAGTAATGATTATTTACAAATTGGAACTGACACGAGCAGTTTTGATACTATGCATCAACACAGTTCAACAAAATTAGAACCAAACATTTTACATACAGAAAAAGGAAAAATGAGAATTAGTGCAGGAAATAACAGTAAGTACATGGGTGGAAGTAAATCAAACATTTCTATTAAGGAAATAAAAGAACATTTGAATCAAACAACCCTTTCCCTATACCAGTTATACTCAGTTGTTGAATTTATTGAAGATTTATCAACAAAACCACCAGGTGAAAATGTAGATTTCATACGCAAGGAAAATACTACAGGAAAACTGTCTTCGCAGAATGTAAATCTGACAAACTGTACTGAAACGATTACTGGTGAGAGTTTGGAGACTAAGGCAGTTTTAGAAAACCAACCAACACAAGATACTTTGTGTGATCGCTGTGGTTTATTTTTCACGATAACAATGCATCATGAATGTATTAAAGATCATCAAATACCTGATGGTAAATGTTTTAATTACACCGATACAGATTACAAGTTTGTTGACAACCGAAAAGAAAACCACATGTCATGTCATCATGTTTGTATAGACATTACAAGTATATCTTCAGAAACAAACTTGAGCAAATCAAATAAACATGATACTACTTGTAGTGCCCCTCACTGTTTAACTAATACAATATTGAATACAGGTGATACGAAATTAAGTAATTCACTGATATTTTACAACACAAAATATGAATCTACATCTAAAAGTAGTCATGAAACTAACTTCAAATCAAATCCAACTCATATAGGAGAAAAGAAGGAAAACCATACTTATAATGTTGATCAAAATGATGGTAACTTGAACAAGTTTATAAACAACATGATAAAAGAGCCAAATATCTGCAATGAAACAGGTTTGGTTGACAAAATACATAAAAGTAAGAAAAAAATGCAATGTAACAATTTTCATCAAAATGAGCACAGAAACAATAACATAACTGAACACAATGCAGAGGAATTATTATTAGTGATGCCCCTTTCAAAAGATAAGGACATTACGGTATACGAAGATACCTTAGCTTCATCTCAGAAAAGACAAATTAAGTTTACAGATATATCAAAATCTATGAATAACTTACCCAATGCCACAGCAATAAATGGAATTCGTGAAAAGAAAAATAACAGTTCTACCACATCACATATGTGTGTATTCAAAAGACAATTAAAATCATTGTTCAATTTTAAAATATTCTCTGAAGCTAGAAATGAAAACACACTTAATTCAGATTCTAAAGTTAGATATTCTAAACAATCTGAAATTGAACCTTCAAAAATAACTTTGGAAGATTCCCAAAACACAGTAGGAGTACCATGCTTCAATAGAAATAGAGGTAAAACGTACAGTTCTATAAATGTTCTATTCGAGAACAACTCTCAATTTTCAACTACAATGAACTCTTCTTCTAGTACACTTCATATAATTCCTTCTTCTGAAGGATGTAGTCAAGTAAATGGGGAGCTCAGTGTAGTTTCTAATACTGATTCAAATATTTGCAGTTTACCAGAGAAGCTGAAGAAAATAGTCACAAAATCAGAAACCTTTGGGGACAGACCTAGAGACAAAACTTACCCTACAAAGAGTGAAGTGGGTATTTTAAAAACTATTTTATCTGAAAAATTTTGTGAAATCAATAAAGACGAAATAAAAATTATAGAAAACAATTCTGGAAAATTAGACCAAAATTACAAGAAAGAAACGTTTACAAAAACTAAAAAAAGAATATTTTGTTTTACTTTCTAGATGATTTAAAAGAGAAAAATAACATTGCAAATTAATAAGAAATATGTCACAATGTCTTTTAGTTTGTTTTAATTTACTTAGATTTGGAAGTGATATTATTAATGACATATTTATCAGTTACAAGATTTCACCACATACCAAGCACTTATTTTAAGGTGAATATAACAAATATGTAATATTTAATTGCAAATATTACATTAAAAGTTAAAGATTGATTAAAGAGGTTAAAAAGTCATGTTTTATCGTGAGAGTTTTTATAGAATAAGAAGACTAAGCTCACCTTTACGAGATTGGACGGGTATTCTATGTATTGTTAACAGATGTACATAAAAATATAAGAGGAATAGTCTTAAAGATAAGTCTGTTCTTCATATCTCATCAAAACTCTCATTTTAAAACATTAAAAGGTTCTTTTAAAACTCTTATTCTTGAAATAAGAAACCTTTTTGCTACACCACATCAAATTCATATTTAAACCAGTACATGATCCATACAGCTTGCTAATTAGTCTTAGCCAACTAGAAATGCTATCCTGCAAAACTATCCACCTGCCGAACAGATAGTTTTACCCAGAAGTGATGTAATTTTTTAACCTTGGCGATAAAAAAAATAGAGAGACGTTGCTCATAATCAGATGCTATATAAATAAAGAACCTGAAATATGTAAGTTTTATTAAAAAATCACTTCTCGAGCCCAAAATTAAGGAAATTAATATACCACATATTTTAAATAAAACAAACTTATTTTCTCCCTATAACATATTTTTTTATCTTGTATTTCCAGACAAGTTCAAAATTAAAATAAGATGTTCATAATAATTTAGGACTCTGCAATGTTAACATAATGCAGAAATGTTCAATTTTGTAGACCAATAATATCTTAAAGCCTTTAACTAAAATAAAAAAAAAAAAAACTTTTTTAATCTGACATTTGGTACATTTTCTAAGCTGTAGGCTATTGTGAATTTACATTTTATACATGTTAATGTTAATACACACTTGAGTACAAAATTTGTGAGAATATTTTCAGAAGACATTATTTGGCCTAAATATTAAACAAATTAAATTATTAACCATTTTACGGTTTTTGACATAATATTACATTCAAAGCGAATGCTCAAAAAATGCTACGAACAAAGAGTAATAAATATTACACATTGCTATATTGTTCCACTTTTATTCTGCTATTTGACTTAATATTGCACAAGAAGCATTTCTATGACAACCCATGCACCACGCATGTATTTCTGGCGTTTTCTACTAGATGTCACCACTACCATAATTCCCTGTCATGAGTGTTTGTACCTTGGGGAGTTCGCTGTAGTCGCACAGTGCAGACAGCTACCATGTGTTGTACATGTCACCTGCCTGGAGTGTTTTATGATTTTATTTCTAGTATTTATTGTACCAGGGAAATATCCCATACACAAATAGACGATTGGCATTGTTTACGGAATGATGACACGGACAAAGATAGTGAAAATGATTTAGTGGACAATATACAAAAATATTAAAAAGATGCTAAAACAAAATTTTTTGCATAAAAACATACATTTAAACTGTGCAAACCTTTGTTAGAATACAGTAGAAGTATCCAGTTAGTATTTTATAGTGATTGTAAAATACTCTGATTAAAAAAGAAGGGGAATATGTCTCATCATTTGTCATGTTTGGTTAAATGAAGAACCTGTGAAAGAAACTAAGTAAATTTTATTCAGTACAAAACTATAAACCTAGACTATATTATGATCAGTTGAACATAATCAATCACAGACTTTCTAATTATGGTTCAAGAAGGAACAATAATTGTCATGAATTTGATAGAAGATACCCCATATCATTTACTGTCCAATTAATTACAGAATATTTATCATAAGCCCAAACGACACAAAGTAGATACCAAGGAAAAAATAATATTTCTTCCTGTGTGGCTTATGAAAAAAAAATTACCCCTTTCTGAGCAGGGGGGGTAATGAAAGTACTCTCATTTAGAAGTCACATTCTTATGCTATTTACAGAATATTAACCCATTGGCTGCCAATGACATATATTGCACATTGTCGGTTAACATCAGCGTAATTACCAATGACAGGCACTGCCCATCACACAAAGTTCATAACTTTGAGGTTGAAAATATTCCCGATACTGAATATTTTGGCATTTATCTATACTATTTATCGATGGTATGTTCACATAACATGTTTGATTTTGAAGCTGGTCAACTCTCTTAAATTGCTGTTTACCGTTTGTTTTGATTGCCGTTTTAAAATGACATTGTGGTAAGATCATTTCTTTTCTGAGTTTTAGTAACTTTGAGTGATGAGTGAGTAATAATGAAATTTTGAGTGAAAGAAGAATTGCTTGGTGATAAAGAAATTTAAGAAAATTATGTAAGAAGGTGTAACTTTCAAACTTGGGAGTGGCTAAGGCAATATAATAATCCACATAATTTATTTTTAGTGGTAGATCTGGTTAAAACCCAATTGTTGCTAGGCAACTAAATACTTACAATATATAATTATAAAATACAATTTGAACTGTTGTACAGTTGATTAATATTTTTAATAGACCCTAAGCACTCACACAATGATTTCCATAGCAACATAAAAAATTAATTCGGTGCCTGAGGGTAAAATTATTTGAATTTTAATTGGTAGCTAAAGGGTATGCCAACATATCCTTGAAGCTGGGAGCACATGCTGAGTGCATTGCCTGGTTGTTCTTTGGTAATTATAATTACACATTTGTAGGAGCATTCCAGGGTAAGTACATCTTTTGTGGACCGCACCATTTCTTATCCCGGGATCACTCGCGTGTTTTAGACTAACACCGTTACTCGCGTGTTAGGTTGAAATCTAACATTTGGAAATATTGAATAAAAACTCATTTTCCCATTAATTTTTTGTTTTTATTGTACATAATTGCATCTTAAACAGTACTTTATACATTATTATGAAACATTTTAAATGGTTTGTTTATAAAAAAATATACATATTGATTATATGAGCAGTTTTTGAAAAAATGCCCTCGAGTGCCAAAATAAAAAAAAAAACATTGTAATATTCTTAAAATGTACATTTACATAAACATGTACAGTCTCTGATTATCACAAAGGTGTTCTTGATCATTTACTCTGCATCTTGAGGGTTTTCTGCAGCTGCGCACTGGAAGCATGTCAGTACTGTAGAAGAAATATATGCTCTTTGCATACTGCGTGGTTACAAACCACTACATCTGGCCTGTGTATACCTGTTTTTTTCTAATAGGACAGTATACACATCTGGTTTTTTTGTCCGTCTTCTGGAGGTGGTGCTGGTGTTGCAGGTGTTCCCACAATGCTCTTGATCTTTTGGCGAAGTGAAATTGATAAGTTCGTCAGTGATGACCGTCTTGTAATGTAATGTGGGGGATTGCAAGTGCTCTAGCCAACTCGGTTAAATACTTCCGTCTGGGCATTAGAATGTTTGTGTTACTCTTCAGATTATCTGGCTGTTAATGGCTCCAATATTCAACAAAGAACAAAATACAGTGAACGGCCATCTGTTACTAATCCTTGAAACACAATATTCTGTTTTCATTCTGTCAACCACATCTACACCTCCTTTTGTGAGGTTGTAAAATGTGATTAGTTCTGGTTTCAAATTATCACCACTTTCTTCGTCAATCACTCCTTGTTTTGTGCATGGTTGATCCGACTAAAACATTTTTATTTCTCTTTGGAATGTATGAGGCTAGCATACAGTTGTTTGGGCTTTTGGAGAAGGCAAATATAGTACTCTTTACTGGACGTTCACGTAAATTGGTCGTGAGTTCTAAAGGCAATTGGCGCTTATTTTTACGAACAGTTCCTACTACAGTAAGTCTGTGATTTGCATAGAGGTCATTAGCCAATGGTATGTCCATGAAATAATTATCCATTGTAACATTTCTTCCGGAGTTGTCAATGGGTTTTTATCATACGTTTTACAACACTCACTACATCATTGCCTAAATCAAACTCTCCTGGAGGCTGTTTTCCAGGATAAATCTCGAGGTTGTTTGTAAAAAAAAGTCCTTGCATCAACCAGTGCGTAAATCTTTATCCCGTATTTCGCGGGTTTGTTGGCAATATATTGCCTGAATTGGCACTTGCCCCTAAAACGCCTCCAACATTTCGTCTAGAGTTGTTTAATGCACCTAGATTGTAGGTGTCTTGACATTTTTTTACAAATGCCTCAAACACGTCCGTATTGGTGCTAAGTTATCCTTAGTTGATCGGGCAGGTCTTGTTGCTCTTCTTATCAAATCTTATGGCCTGAATGAGTGTTTGGAAACGCTTTTTAGACATCGTAGCCACAAAGAAATCAGGAGCAGTGCCATCATTTGCCCAAAGCTCATCAATATTCAAATGGTTACCTTTCTTGACACCAGCCAAATACAAAATACCAAAAAAATGCGTGTAATTCGCAAAAATCTGTTTTGAGGGCAGTCTTTTTCTCCTCTTGTGTACTTTTGGCTCATAACTAACAGCTGTTTCATTTGTACAACGTACTATTTCATCAATTAACGTGTCGGGAAAAAAACAATTTCCACGTGTCATAAATTGTGTTAGAATGACGTGCCATAGCCTTTACTCCAGGTAGTGTTGTAATTATATTTTGCCTAGGTGTTCTTGAACTGGGAGGTTCATGTACATTCCATCCCGTGATTTGGTCTCTTCCTACATAGTACGGTTGTAAGTTAGAGACTAATGATAGATTAGGCCTACTTACAGTTATGGTGTCGTAACACTGGGTTCACATGGACCAGCACTTTCAGTAACTTCATTAGGTTCATTCTCGAAGTCTGACTGCTCTGAGTTGGTGTCTTGATCATCAATTTCAGTTGTTGCATCCAAATCTGACACGTCATCGTGCAACAAATTCTCCTCTTCTTCTAACCAACCCAAAATGTGTTTCATTGTTCCATTTTTAAGTATCTGTTTATAAATGTCACTTAGTTCAAGCAAACAGATTAACTACACCACAATATTAAAATTAAATCAACAAAAAAACTAAAGTTGAACACAAACAAAACACTAACGCGGTTACTCGCGTCGTTAGGTAGCACCTAACAAATGAGACAACATCGTTACTCGCGCGGTAGGTTGGCACTAAACAGCGCGCGTATGGCTACACTCCCCTCCCCCACCAGTTACCCCCACCACACGGAACTTACTCTTTTCGCGCGAAAACATGCTCACAGACACTTCAACGAGGAATAGACAAAAAGACGAGAAAAAATATAGTAACTTTGACTAGTAATATTGTACTCCATTTACCAATGTTAGGTTCAACCTAACAGCGCGAGTGAACCCCGGGTTATAGTGTTGTTTGTAATGGCAAAGTTACGTAACACCTATATTTACAGAATACAGAATGCTTTATTCATAAACATCAAGTTAGAACAGGTGTCAAATACAAAATAATATAAATGAAAATCAATACAATGTAATGGAAATAAATTACATTGCTACATTACATTACATTGTTTAGGTTTAGAATGCTATTAATTGTGATGTTTGTAATTATAGTGTTATTGAACTAATCATAGAGTGGAGGAAAATATAACTATGTTTACAGCTAACATGCTGGGTGAAAATGTAACCTTTTGGAAATCTCTAAGCATAAGTGTTACAATAAGTACCAGTTTTGATTTTATTAGTTACACAAGAAAACTCATCTAATGCCATAAATTTGAGGTATAGAAAAAGTGAGCGCTCAGATTGCTCTCTGTGGAGTAGTATGAGGTGGTATCAGAAAGTTTCCGGACTGTACTCACCATTTTTTTGGACGTGACTGTACAAGCTAACACGCCTGTAGGCTCTGCCACAATAGCCGCTAAGTCACAGTGTGGTCTTGTTGTGTTTTACCATTATGTAGCGATTTTAGTGACGGCTGACAGACTCGAGCAACGGACTTACATCAAAACAGCAGTAAAATTATCGGCTACATTATGGCAATTACGTAATAATTTAAAAGTAAAATAAATTTAAAAATATTGCCTTAATGGTATTTAATTTAAAAAGGAATTTAAAATATTTCCACCATTACACTCATAGTACATCTAATAATTGCAGATGGTGGCACATAAGGTTGAAATGTAGTTGTGGATTAATTTGTTAATCAGTGTTATCTATGAATTTTAGGTTTAGTGCCAAGGAGTACAGTACAGAAAGTAGCTATTAAAACATTGTTCTGTCTTTAAAAAAATATTGTGTGTACAGTTTACATGGAGGGAGAAGTAATTTTACTATCCAGTTGGTGACAGAAAATATTTGTTCATTAATTTTTATATGTGGATTAAAACAGTGTCTTTGAATACGTAATACTAGTGATGAGTTACTCGGGGTAGACCCTTTGTAAAATTCAATGAAACCAATTAATCAATATATTTTTCCTTTTAAATTACTTTTATAAAGAAGGAGAGCAATGCTCAAGTTCCTCAATGTACCTACAAAATAATACATTAGCCTTTTATTGGCTTTTCTCACCATATTTCATTTATATTCATAAGTAACACATGAACGGAAGTAATGCATTTATTTAAAAAGCTAGATGGGTGAAATAAAGAAATGAATAGTCCAAAAAATGAAAAATACTGAGATAAATAAACTAATGTAATTAATACAATATTTTTGACTTAATTACATAAACAGTTACATCTTGGAACATTATTTCCTCTTTTTCTTTGGGGATCTAGATCTAGAACGATCTCTTTTCTTGTGTTTTCTTCGTTCTCTTCTCTTATTTCCATCAGTGTCACTCTGAAAAAAGAAGAAACTTAAGTAATATGAAAGAATATAATCCAAGTATATATTATAAGTAATATATATCCATAGGGTTATATATTTAAACATTATTAAACACAATTCCTTTTTAATACTAAATTTCTTCCTATTAACAAGTCAACTACAGCAAACACTTAGGTGCATGTTTAGGTGGTGTAGGAATACTCAATATCACTTAGAAAGAAAGCAGTAAATGTGTTAACTATATGCATTATAATTGGTTATACAGCAGTTTAAATAAAATTGGCCTAGATTCATTGTTAAGATTATGCAAAATAACAATAAATTTACTATGGAATAATCTTACACACATTAATAATCATCACATTAACAAGTTTTATCAGAATATAATAAACTTCTGGAACTACAGCAGTCTATATAAAAATGTATAAAAAACATAATGAATAAATATAAATACAGTATTTTTAAACTAACCTCAGAATCTGATTCAGAACTCGATGCTTTCCTTTTATTCTTCTTCTTTTCCTTTTTATATTTTTTATCTTTTTTCCTCTTTTTAGACTTAGATGATTCCTTTTGACTTGTTTTTTCATCTTCAATAGAATTCACAGGAACTTCATTAATATCATCCTCTGGAATAAGTTCATAAATCTTACCACTGCCACCCTTAAAGGAAACAAAATATGTTAATAAAACAATTATCAAAATAGAGTCGTAACTTAAACAGATTTAAAACTAATCTAAAGAAAATAGGTTTAACCCTGGAACTGGCGGTCATATTTCTCTCAGTGGCAGAGTGTTTTTAGTACTTCATACATTGCCTTATATTTATTTTATTATTACAAGTTTACTATAAAGTACCTATGTCATATTATATATTTCTTTATTCAGCATTGTTCAAGGAACATTTTTCACATAATATAACTAAAACAAAAAAAATACCCTTACTCTACCTCTTCATGAAAAAAAAATTTTTTAGAAAAAAGAAAAGTTAGTTCAAAGTTTTTGATTTGTAAAATTGTTGTTGTTAGTGATATGCAAAATCCAAAATATAAAAAAGGAAGAGCATTTAATTCTGAGTAAAAATAAAACAACACATAGTTTATAAGGTATTTATTTTTACATGTGGTAAACGATACAAAAATCTTTCACTGACATTCGAAAGTGCTACTTACCAACAAAAGTAAGAACTTCAAAGCTCACTTGGATTTGTACAATCTTGTAACTATTAGTTTATATTAATTTTCTATTTTTTTATTTTTTATTATATATTTTTTAAATTATGTTCTGATTAAATGTCTAAATCGGAATCCTCATCGTTGCTTATTTCATGTACAACTAGTTCAGAAATGTCACTTGAACGTTCGCGGAAATTACGATCCATTACGTAAACACGCACAAAAAACTTACTATTATTGTGTCATATACGCAACCATCATTACAACAAACTCAAACAAACAATAAACCAGACAGAACACCATACAGCTGACGAAATAACAATACCCGAATGAACCAGTTGACTCGTCGCTGCGCGCGCAACTAGTGCGGTACACGGGAGAATGTAAACCAACAGTTCAGAGATTATGAAACGTATGGACGTGTAACGAAACGATAAAATTATTTATTAGTGTATTATTTACATAAATTGAACCTTCCTCTTTCGATTGGTATCAATGTACAACATGTTTTCGAATGTCACGAACGATCGCGGAAATTACGATCCATTACGTAAACACGCACAAAAAACTTACTATTATTGTGTCATATACAAAACCATCATTACAACGAACTCAAACAAACAATAAACCATTCAGAACACCATGCAGCTGACGAAATAACAATAGCCGAATGAACCAGTTGACTCATCGCTGCGCGCGCAACTAGCGCGGTACGCGGGAGAATGTAAACAAACAGTTCAGAGATTATAAAACGTATGGATGTGTAAAGAAACGATAAAATTATTTATTAGTGTATTATTTACATAAATTGAACCTTCCTCTTTCGATTGGTATCAATACCGATACTCTTTGATCGTGTTTTAAGTACGTAATATTAAGAAATAAAAGACGTATTAAAACGCCCGATATCGGGCGTTTGCCAGTTCCAGGGTTAAAGAAACAATACACCGAATTTGAAACGAAATTCAAAGATAAAATGCAGAAAGGAGCAAATTGGTCATTTAAAATAAACGAAAAAATCACTTTCATCATAGATATTTATTTATGTATGGTTATCTAAATATTTAGTTTAAATCTAAGTTATGTGGTGATTCTATTGGTATCTATTTACTGATTTCTATCCAGGTCATATTAACAAATACTTATTTTTATATTAAAAAGCCCATTTGTTCATACAATTTTCAGAATTAATATAAATAATAGGTTTTTATATGAGGTACCAAATAAGCTGTATTTGTTACTGTTTACTTGATCTCACGGTTTTTGACTTCCATTAATACCTTCAAAATTGTATACAAGTTGATATAATAATTGGTTTTTAATGACTTCTCATGGACTGTCTTTACTTTACTTTACTTTTACTGTCCTCCTGCAAACATCCATTGAGGCATATACAGTATTTTGACATTGACGTTGATTTGCAGATAACTTTAATAAGTTAAATCATACCAAATTTTAATCTTGATTATAATAGCATCAATAATTAGTTAATTATATTTCAACTGGTTTCAAATAAATCAATAATCTGATGAAGGTTTTTAAAGTATATTTTTCAACATTCTATACAGTTGTAGAGTTTAGCCCCCTACACTGGCTGGGATGGTACTCTAAGAAAGTGCAAAGTGCATGATCTTCAACTGAGTACGCTGTGACAGCTGAAATCTGCTATCTATCTGTATCTGAAGAGATGAAAAAACCTCAAAACAGCTTCAATAGGCGAAGTATAAACTACTTTGCTTAAACTTGGTTTACCAAGCAAGCAAGGTGTATAACACAGGGGTATCCTCCTACGCCTTAGCAGCCATACTAAAACTTTGCTGGCTGACGATTTGGTAGATTTACAACTAGTCTATCCCTTCATTTTATACAGAATATTATTTTACCCTTGTTACCCACTGGGTAAAAAGTGTAATAGACAAAACAAAATTTACATTTTTAATAAATGTTTACATTATTTGAATATATATGTGTCATGAAAATCTCAAATTTAAGCAATATTTTATTTTCAAATAACTATAATTTACCTTAACCCACTAAACTATATTTATCTCTCGACTTGAACATAAATTAAACTTTCATATGGGTTCAAATTTAATAAATCATTTGGCCAAGTAAACGATGAAAAGGAAGTACCTAATTTTGTATCTAATGAACAAATCAATTTATGTAAATTCCCTATTACAACCACCTTGAAATTGTATAAAGAACATGGATCAAACATTTTAGTCAATTTATGTAAATTCCCTATTACAACCACCTTGAAATTGTATAAAGAACATGGATCAAACATTTTAATGTAACTATGAAAATAGATAATGACAAATTATGTACGTCCTAAACATAAATATTGCACTGATTGATAAGCACAATAACACACAAAATGTTGTACACAGTCCATAAATTCAATAATGAGTTTGTTATTCTAAAAAGTCTACTTACTTGAAAGCAATCCTTGGCTAAGTGACCAGTGATCCCACATTTTGAGCAAGTAGTCTTGAGAACAGCTTCCAAAGTGATTTTCTTTCGCCCTCCACCTGGAGGCATACTCTTGCGTTTCTGTTCATCCTGACTTGAACAAAAATCTTTCATGAAGGTTACTAAATTTACAAAATAGAGTTGCATAAAATAACATACAAATGAAACTAATTAAATCAAGGATTTTTTACTTGATTTGTACTAACTTATCACATACATCCTGACATCTATTTAATATATAATTGAAGGACAGGCCTATTTAAAAATTTTAATCTTGATTATAATAGCATCAATAATTAGTTAATTATATTTCAATTGCTTTCTATTTTATTTTTAACAATCTGCATTACCTCTTCAAATGTTTAGGTTAACTTTATAGACCTGCAAATACTCTCTCATTGGGTTCATAAATACATAAAATTATATTCAGATTCCCATTATTACAATAAGGTTAGTTCAAGAACGTTATTGGCACCAACAACATAAAACAAAACACTTCTACAGTGGAAAACTGTTGTGCTCAAAATACAAAATGGCGACTAGCGGTTAAATGACTCATTTCTCGACGTATGTTTATAGGTAATTTTTTGTTTGGAATAATGAATACTATCAGTCACAGAGGTTTGTGACATCCTTTTGTGGACATACTGTATATTGCATTAATACCCCCATTACCTATATATTTTTCTACAGACAAGTAGTTTTTAGCATTATAATGATACAGGGTAATTCAAATAATAAAATATTTGTACCTACTTATTCACTGTCACTGCAACTAAAGCCAGATAAATCTAAAAGTGCATCTTTAAAAAGATATTAAGTTTTATTTCTCTTTGAGAAATTACTTCTGATGTGATGATAACATTATTTGTATACTAACAACAAACAGCTAGTGACATATTCCAAATACTGAATTATTAAAAAAATGACTGTGAAGATAGAAGAAATATCTACTTATCTAGTAATACATACTATATGGCATATTTTTTATCATTAAGCAATTATTAAGTTTTTACTTAAATTAATGGATTTATTTTTATGCTTAATGGAAGATGACTCACTGAATCTGTACTCCGTTTGGATCCAAATCCCTTCCGTTGCCTTGATTAACAACTTTCATTGATAATCCAATCTTTCCATCCTCCTATAAACAAACAAAAATGTTCTGAAAAACAGGTTGAAAAGGGCATAATAAGGAAGAATAATTGTAGACTAATTCGCAAAACAAAACTTTTGCTACTACTTTTGTTAGCAGGATTTTGAAGAATCCGTTTTATACAATTAGGAGATTTCTTGATGAAACCCAAATCATGTTTAACATCATAAAGTAGACTTTTGATAGTTTCTTTTGGACAGGGTACAACTGCATTTGCTTTAATCCGTTATAAATTTTATTTTTAATATTTAAAGCAATAGACATAAGCCTATTCTAGTTTAGAAATTTGTCAGTGGCAACAAGGATTCTTGATTTCTCCATCAAGTTAAAATGTAAGATTTCTCAGGGATTACACCATATTGCTCAATTTACCTATGTTTACTTTTTGTGGTTTTAATGTCAAAACAACATAATTCTATGTCAAAATAGTGAAGAAGCATTAAAAAATATAGTATTCAAATCGGAGAATGTTTAATTTAAAAAAGGTTAATTTTTAAACATGTATGAGCAATTTCAAGAATGTAAAGGCAAAGCTGGAATTGAAAAAGGGCAATGTCTTGAAGAAAACTACATGATTATCTTCTTTAAGAGAACATCAAAATGATGTTCTGTTAGGCCTACTTGTGAAACAAAGTTTTAGTCTCACAGTTCTTCAAACAAAAATTTAGAATAATTAATCGTATCAAAATCTATTTTCAATTAATTAAAATTGGAAAGATTTGAAATCTGGATGACTAAGTCAATAAGTAATTTAATGCATCCAAACTTTGTATAGTAATACTTTCAATGTTTACTTTTAATCACTCACTTTCAGTACTGTATTATTTGATTTTAATGTCTTTAAAATTTCTGTTTAACTGCATATGTGTTTTATATAACTTTGTTCTCTGCAGGAACAAAAATACAATTTTTTGAACTAATTTTTATCTTTTTGAAGTTTATTAATTATTTAAGTTCAATTGGCAGCCATTTATAAACTTCTTCAAAATATTTTAATAACAAGTGCATATATACATGACTTGTGTCGTTGCTTGTGTAAGCTTTGTGACAATAAACATATTGTTATTCTTATATTAACTGTTATACAATTTAACCTTTTTGGTAATTCTCTACAATTACAGTATCAACTTAAATTTATTTAATACTGATATATTACAAAATGAATGTTTAAAATTATATCTGAGATGAAAACAATTGTAGAAAAGATGAGATAGCCACAAAATTAAGTAAATATTGTTATCCTCTTTCCCTATTTGTTACAGTATTGTATTACAAATATTGTAATATTGTATTACAAACGTTAATTATAAAATGAAAGATGTCTAATAAAGACCTATCTAAACTAAAATCTGTTTACTATATGAAAAAGTAAACGTGTTACCAGTGTTTCAGATTATATAATATTGAAGATGGATAGTATTATATTGAATTGTTCGATAATAATAATCGAAATATGAGAGTAAGCTGCCCTGAGGTCTCCCCTCAAATTATTATACCATTGGTTTACAGATACACTAGTTTAACAAAAAAAATAACATTAGAAAAATAATTATGGAGCATCAACATATTGTTGCTTGCCAAAGCACAGGGCTAATATGTATTTAGGGTGTATCATAGATTGTAAATTGAACCCCTGAAATAAAAATCTTAATTTTAACAAAACAAATACTTACTGATATGCTAATTACTTTACACCAAACACGTTCCCCTCGTTGCAGAACTTCTGTAGCATCATCCACATTAGTAGATGATATCTGACTTCGGTGGACAAGGCCTTGATTTCTGTTCCCTGGGATGTGAACAAATGCACCATAATTTTGGACACTTGCCACCTACAAACACAATAAAATAGTGACAACTCAGCTAAAATTTATTCTACATGCAAGCTGGTCAGAGTAGTTTCTTATAAATTAATCTGGTCCTTCTTAAGGATTTTCCAGCTGAATTTTAATATTATATAATCTATTTTATATTTATAAAAGACCTCACACATACAGAACATAGCCTACTTTCTATGACACATATTGCCTAGGTCTAGGTATATTACTGGGACAAATGCCTCAAGAAAGATCAAATATGTATATCTTATGTGTTGTTTAACCCTTTGGGTAATGTCATCCAGAAGTTGCCAAGAAATACTAATGTTCTGTTAATCGGATATGCCTGGAACTGTCGAGAAATACTAATTTTCAGATAACTGGACATTTAGAATTTTATTTTAGTATTAATTTTTTATAATCAATTGATTATATTTACGCTAAACACACAGAAATGTAGATTAAAAATATATATTACATAATAATATACTCATCTCTTCTTTGTTGTTTATTTCATTCAAATATAGATGGCAAATAACAACAATGGAGCTACTAGGCTATGCAGTTGCAAGATTTTTTTACAGCGTTATAAAAATTTTTTCAATAAAACTTATTAAAATTTGAGATTGTGTACAGTTTTAATTATATTATTTAGTGACATAAGTAGTTTTATCCTCAAAAATCTGTTTAAAGATGTTTTTCTATCTAATTCAAAATGGAAAAAATAAGTTTTTCTTTTTAGGTAGCCTAAGTACATTGTGTATAACTTTTAGGTTTTTATTGGTTTCATGTACAATATTATTTGTGGTTCTAAAGAATCTCTTCTTGTAAAGTAATCATGAATTTTTCCAGAAAATATTGAACTTATTGGCAATAATGCTGCAATATAATAAGTGGTCACCGATACATAGAATCATGATTATCTATATATATAAAAATGAATGTTTGTATGTTTGTCCTTTATGGAATCGTGAACTATTGGACCGATCATGATGAAAATTTGTACGTATATGTATTTTTCCACGGAGAAGGTTTATAAGCTATGCCCATCCCTTTCCCGATTCAGGATTCCGCCCCACTGGTTATAGAAATACCCATAAGAAATGCATTGCAGCAAACATATGTTAACGTCTTTTCAAATTTTTAATCAGCTGTTCTTTGTAAACATATATTACACTTATAGTTTTAAAGCATAGAGTAAGCTTAAGAGAAACGACAAATTTTGTTTAAACTGTTTTTGCAATCACTATTAAACATAAACTTTACTATCCAGATAATACAATTCAAATTTGACGTAAAAATTCACCTTTAACTGCAATATTTATTTAATATAAACCATGCTCGTAATGCTTGATCAGAAGAGTAATGCAGATATCATAATTACTATCTTACGTTGGCTACAAATATAAAGAATGTTATAAAATCAACCTTAGTTGTTTTTTTTGACAGAAGTATGGTTCTCAAAACTCCGTGTGTACATATTCTCTCGATCTAGACAACAAAGCAAGCTCAATCGTGGCATCGGAGATATAACTAATTTAATCTAAAATTTATTATAGTAAAAAAAAAAATTTACTAAGTAATATAAGGACTTCGGTTCTTAAGATTTGCGTGCGAAGCCGTGGGTAACAGCTAGATAGAGGCAGGAA
Source organism: Homalodisca vitripennis (assembly GCF_021130785.1). NCBI lineage: Eukaryota > Metazoa > Arthropoda > Insecta > Hemiptera > Cicadellidae > Homalodisca > Homalodisca vitripennis. The sequence goes on from NC_060209.1 coordinate 35,494,759, forward strand.
TATGGTACATACCTTCATAATACGCCCAAGAGGCTCACGATGGAACGACTATCAATTATCTCAGCAATGTTTAGAATGTGATAGAAAAAGAATAAGTGAATATAGTGTACTGTTTTCAACGGGAAATTGCGTGCGAAAGCCGCGCGGGCAACTTTTGCAAAAAAATTATTGAAATGCGCAGCAAAGCGCGCCGGGCCCGCTAGTCAATTATAAATATCAACCCACAATGGGCTAAAATGAGCCTAATACCTCTCAGGTAGATATCACTGTTATTCCTAAGAAAGATTTAAATTTGGGCAGTAAGTTACCTAAAGGGTAATGAACATATTATTATTCTTCAACAACATTCGCAGGTTACCCATACATTTGTTGTGATTTTGAGGTTATGTTTTAAAGTGATAAAAAATATTGGTACCAGTAAGATTAAACGCCGGGGCGGCAAATCACGAATTTGACGTTACCAACGTATTCTGCTCACCCTCCTGAACAAAAAATATATATAGTACTAGGGGGTGCAAATGACAAATAACATGATTTTAGGGGGTATATTGATAAGTGGTAAAGTTTCTAATGTTTTAATGTTCAGTTTGTGTGCTGTGTCTGGATAATCTGTTTACTTGAATATTATCTGCGGCCGGGACTGATAGCATACCTGTTATCTGAGTTGTCCGGGGCATAGGTCAGTTCTACACAAGATATCGTGTTCAGTAGGTCGGATTGAGTGAGTGAGTTTACAATGATGAATCAACCATCCACTAGTTCAACCAACCCTAGTGAATTGTGTGTGTCGGAGTGTTTCGTAGGGCACGTAAAGAGCTTACGTTTTAACCGAAACGAAATTATCTCTTTTTTAATAGAACAGGGCATTTTTAAAAATGAGTGTATTTGTTCGTCGTGCGGTCGAGTGGTGTTTTTAAACCGGGAGACTTTGTCGTTTCGATGTGATAGACCACTTTTTTGTTGCTGCTGTTTAGCTATATCCGCCAACACACTAATGGTAAGTGTTCTCTGTTAATATCCATCTATATATTTGAGTTTTTCATGATTTATTTAGTTTTTAAACTTTACATAATTGCCTTTGCATTACATTTCAATTTATATTTTTGATCAGCCCCTCTAGAATTTTATATTTTACTGATAGGTACTATCTCGAGGGATGTTTTTCTTTTATTGACATCAGCGCGGGGCAGCACCGAAGGTGCTGCCGAAGCCCGCGCTGATGGCCGGAGGCACTCGTAATTAATTTTTTTCTCGAAATTAAGAAAAACATTATTAATTTTGATCAAAATTCTGCTCATTTCTGTAATTTCTCATTTACGTTTGCAAAGATGGCGGCGCAACCGATGACGTCATCACGAGGTTCAATCATTGGCCACAAAAGGTCACGTGACGCTAGACGTGGATGTAGAACATGGAGATATTACTGGAAAGTTATTTAATTTTTTATTTTCTAGAACTTCGTTATTTCTCATTTCCACCCCATCAAACCTTATACTTTTTTTATATAGGACGATTCCAATAAGTTAAGAACGCAAAACTCGTATTTTTCCGCCCCGGCGGTTAATATGATAATTACCAAAATATTTAACTAGGCCAAAAAGCTATTGGCTAAAAGTGATAGGGCAGTCACAAATCACAATCCCCTTGTTTACTAAAATTTAAACATTTATCCTTATCCTACACAAATTTAAATTTACTCAACTATTAGCATATTCTGATCCATGCATCACCATGGTAAGAATATTTTACAAACATACAACTGTATATAATCCAATAATTGATTTATTGTAATTTAAAAAAGAACACTTGAAAAATTAACGATAGGCCTGTAATTGAAGTAAGTGTCACGGATAGCATAATTAAAACATTTTGACTCTCCAGCGGCTTAGAAACTTACCTCACCAAGAAATATAGTGTTCAGTATATTAGATTGTTCTCCTTCCATAATACGTAGGTATGTAGCGTAAAAATAATTTAATTCTTTTGATAATTCACATAGATATATTTGTTTTTGCCTCGAGGTTAGTTCTTCACAACAAAACAAACAAACCGATCAATGCCGCAAGTTCTTTTTACAGTTTACTTATAAAGAGGGCTTTGAAGACGTCATGAAGCCACGATATGCACTGCCATGTGGTTGCTTATATAGAATTATTGTTTGCTGGACACTACAGGGGTTGTAACATGCAATAAAACATGCAACATATAAAACGATCCGACTTATGGTAAACATATAACATTTTAAAACGTACATACAAAATTTTCATATAATATATGTCCTATTAGTGTAATGTTAGTCAAATATGGAAGATTCTAAGGATAGGTCACATGCAAAGCAGGTTTGCCGCTAGTTCAGTAACGAAAACAAACCAACATTACATTACATGATTACAAGTTACAACTACAACAATAAACAGTTCAAATTTCTTACGAAACAGCATAGCCAAGTAACTTTCTTCAAAATACATTCAGGCTTTTTGTATAGCATATATAAACATGACACATTTATTTTTAGTATCTTTCTTTCCATCTTTGAACAGAAACTGAACTGATTGTGTCAGATTTGTACTATGTACACAGTAACAACGACTATATACACATAAAAATATTAGCTAGTATAAAATGATTGGCAGCAAGATAATAGGCCTATACTATATCAAATATCTACTAATATCTAAATGTTAAGTATAAAGTTCTTTCTAAAGGAATGTTTAAATTAGAGCGGTTACATTTAAATTCAAATGGAAATGTTCAAAGTAAAAATTTAATTTTAGCACAATCTTTAAAGTTAAATAAAAGGATAATATATATACATATTATTTTTTGTTTTTATATCTGGAATATTTACACACATAATTAACAATCTTGTAAATAAAGTCAATGTGTTTGTGTAACATAAGAAAACTCTTTTTGTAACTATCGAATACTGTCTTATTTTTATTGATATCTGCAGTTACCCGCATCTTTACACGCGATTTCCTATTGAATAATAGTTACGTCATAGGTGTATCCTTTATTATAGCATAATAAACACTCCTGAAAATGATTGATTCAACTGAAAGACATTCTAATCTCTTGATTAATTTCAGAACAAGTACCAATGAAATACAAACATTTCTCTGAAACATTACATATTATTTAAATGAATAGCTCCAACAATTTCAACAACTTTTGAAATATGTTAGAACAAAATTGATGAATACTTAGCCCGTAGTAATCTTAATTGAAACACTTATGGTGTAATAAGCTTATTGGTGTTATGAGAGCTCTATAATAATAATAATTTTGAATCGTCATACATATATTTGAAACAGTTTTCTCGGTAAAGATGAATCTATTCCGGTCTTTTTAACTTACATCTGGTGCCGAAGTAGCGTTTGTATTGTTTCTCGGTTTAAAAAAAATATAAAATAAGTTTGAAAACTCATTACAGTTTATATTTTCCATGGTAAAAACGACAACTTCCCGTCATTGTAATTTATTTCCAATCTAAGGTATTTAGGGGTATATTAGCATTTGCGTTGTAATCCTGATCAATAAAATATACAAATATACATAGGCTTACGTCTCAAAAGTCTTCTTCGGTCAAAAAGCATGTACTAACAATTAAAATAAACTTCCTGTCAAGATATTTCCGGCGCTATTGTACATTTTACTGGTTAAATAAGTTGGTCTGAAATTTCCAATGTTATCAAAAAGTTACTTTTTGTCACTGGTGTATACTTCTGGTACATTGGTAGTGTTCGTTGTCCCGATTAAGAAAAAAATATATACTAAGATACCTATATTAAGTTTTGTTAGAAAAATCTACTTTGGTCACAAAGCGTCACTTTCGATTATTATAATCTACTTCCGATTAAGTTATTTCGGTAACCGGTAGTCTGTCGAAGGCATAATACACATGTGTGCCATACTTAATCTGTCTGGGACAGTAGGATGTTGAAAAACAAAAATGTAGTTATTCTAGGGTTTGCAACCCCATATCAACTTCTACCCTAATGGTTGTATACCTTCATGGCAAATATTTTATTTGTATGTTGCGAGCATACGTCACGTGTGTGTAAAATTTCATTGTTGTAGGACATTGGGGAGTCCTTCTAGGGGTTATTGCCATATGCTTGATTTTTATGAAAATGCCTTAGTTTTTCTATTTAAGTCATGGAGGCATACGTGTGCTAAATTTCAATTTTAAGGGATATCGGGAAGTTAGAGAATTAGTAATGAGTGACGGCTTTGCCTTTTATATAGAGATAATTTAATGAGAAAATAGAATAAAGCTTTAAAATATTAATTCATTTTCGTCTTAATTCATAAAATGTTTATTGCATGTCTGATGCTTAAGACTTTATAATAAAACTAATGCATATATTTTAAATGTTAAAAGGTATATTTGCACTTATGGGCAGTGTATATTTTAGCTCAGCCAAGTGAAGCTCTAGCGTCGAACATTTATTTAAAACTAACTTAGTTTCATCTTATTAATTCATGTTACTTTAGTAGAGTTAAGTTCTTATACAACTATCTGACCTGACCTTAACTGAAACCCCTTATACTAGTAAGTAGTAATATTACAGACTACAGATATTTCTATAGACTGTTGTCAGGCGTGCACAAAACTTTAGTGACGACATCATCGTAGAGCATTAGTGTCGCAAGGCTTCACTCACAGTGCTGCTGTCAATAACAGCAGACAGCAGTACGTGCTGGTGATCAACTGTCTTCCACTGATACACTTGCTTCACCCCCTGCACAGTGCTAACTCTTGCTGACTCATACACTACACACTCCTGCCATACCTGAGTGTTTCCATTGTCTCATAATACAATATCGAAATACTAAATAAATATTGCACACACAGACGAGATTCGCTAGTAGATGGGTGATATAGAAGTTCGACGTGGTGAAGGCAGTGGACAGAAGTCTGTTTGATACTGAATGTAGGGGGTCTGAGCCACGCCACTCCTCGAATTGGCAACAGTGGGGCAAGGAAACTCGATGCGCGAACCAAATCCTCACAAATAGTACACATAGCGCCAAACATGGCGACATTATCTGAAAGATTGGTTTGCAACGATCTATTGTAAGAGTTGTAGATCACACTAAACAAATACTGTATAGGAGGAAGTATGAAGACCCTACAGCCAACTACTCATTTAAAATTCATCTTTTAAGGTGTATTTTTCTCAAAACGTACAAACTTGAGGCGTTCCTGCTTTGTTTTAACTGTTTTATAGAAAGTACAGTAGACGCTAATTTTGACTTTAAAAAATATTATCTTTACACATTATAACCTTGATTTTTCAAATAAGATTTTAATTTTTCTGTTTTTGTTGAGTTATAGGAATAAATTTGCATGTATATGTACAATACTGTAATAAACAAATTAAAAATAAAGGGTGAGGCAGAAAGGATGAATGTTTTTAGAACAGATAGTATTCTGATCTGGGTAGTGGGAGTGGGGCGACTGAAGTTGCCATGTGTTCGGTAGAACATACCATTTTGTCTAGTCATTGTTGAGTCGTCATCATGGAGTCGTGGAGTGTGCAACACCGTGTGTTTACTTACGACAGCTTTGTTCGTAATAATGAGAGTATTGTTGCAGTTCAGCGCGAGTTTCGTCGTCATTTCAATCTTGCGAGAAATAACAGTGTACCCACCCGTAACACCATTTTACGTTGGGTTCAATCATTTCGTTCAGTAGGAACAGTGATGAATAAACGACCGCCAGGGGCTCATCGCACTGTACGCACTCCAGAAAATGTGGAAAGAGTTCGGCAAGTCATACTCCGTAGTCCTGGTCGATCTGCTAGGAGACATTCTTCTGAACTGAACATCAGTAATCGGTCAGTAAGGCGTATTTTACATAACGATCTAGGATTTAATCCCTACAAAATTGCCATGGTTCAACAATTGAATCCTGGCGATTATGTAAAGCGGCTAAATTTTGCTCGAGAAATGAAGGCCATACTTGACCAAAATGAAAACATCATTTTGTTTACGTCGACAGATGAAGCACATTTTCATTTGAATGGTACTGTTAATCAGCAGAACTTTCGTTATTGGTCAGATGAAAATCCAAAATTAATGCATGAGACACCATTACACAGTCCCAAGGTGACAGTTTGGTGTGCTGTGAGCAGTACAGTTGTTATTGGTCCATACTTTTTTGAAGACGACAACGGGACCACTGTAACTGTAACCTCGGAACGTTATAGACAGATGTTCACTGAATTCTTCCTACTTGAACCAAGAAGAAAACGTATTCCTATCCGGCAAGTATGGTTTCAGCAGGACGGGGCAACAGCTCACACAGCAAGAAATTCAATGGAAGCAATTCGGACTGTTTTTCGTGGTCGCATCATTTCTCGGTTTGGTGACATTGATTGGCCTCCTCGTTCCCCAGACCTGTCCATGTGCGACTACTTCTTGTGGGGTTTCATCAAGTCACGTGTTTACCAGCATAAACCACGTACACTTCAAGAACTAAAGGAAGCAATTCGTGTGGAAGTCGAACAAATTGGCAGGGCAATGTTAGAAAGAGTAGAAGCCAACTTCCGAGAGCGGCTTGTAAAGTGCATCGCTGAAAACGGCCGTCACCTGTCAGATGTTGTTTTCAAACATTAATTTTCTAAAATGGTAAGATCATGTGAATATGCACAGGTAACGACATATTGCTTTTTTGAAAACCGTTCATCCTTTCTGCCTCACCCTTTATTAAGTAAATGATCCTTTTTACTTTCTGAGAAAAGTTTATCTTAAAGAAAAACGTAGTATTGGAAAAGAAGATTTAGGGCAAAATTAGGTTATATGCAAGATTATTAGCTGCTGTTCCGTTTTTACCTGTACACGTTTCGTTTTGGTACTAACAATCCTGGCGCCTCTGGTCGAATTTTGAGCCGATTTCTCCGCCTTTTATTCAAGTGGCATCTAGTTCAAAAGGGATATGTATTGCATTGCAGATTAGTTGTATGTCCTTTTATAATATTTTAATTTGCCTCATAGACCATCATTAAAACTCAGAACTGAATCAAACACATATTGTTTTACAGTATGTAATTGTTCAAAGACATTTTTAGGACTTTTACTATAAATAATATTGATTAGACTTTCCGTTGCTCTTTTTAGTTTTTCTAGCGGTATTTTTATTGTAACCATTACACCTAAGGTAATCCGTTTTTGTGTTATTGGCTGAGCGTTAGGAAAGCCTATCACTCGAGTGGAAAAATTCATTTCTGTATGTCTGTTCTTACATCTCGAGAACAAACCAACCTGTGGACTTGAAATTTTGTATGAAGATTCTGATGGTCAATGCGAAATTATTAGCTAATTTATTACTGAGATATTTATCCACACACCACTTTCTTCTAGCATGAATCATCTTAACCCCAATCACAGTTGTACTTTAACGTGGTTTCATTTAATAATTACCGATCTAAAACCTGGAGTGCAATATCGTATTTATACCAGTTAACAATCTTGAATCATCAAGATCGGACAACCTTAATACGAATGCCCATATAACTTTTTTTAACATTTTGCAAGGTTCCGACTGGCCCGATTTGTGGTTTTGCTACCGGTATATGTTATGTATAGGTTATTGCTTCGACAATTTTGTTATGCATTCACTCCAGCTTAAATCGTTTCTAAAATTCTGATTCAGTGGTCGTCTTCGACGAATGCAAAGTAGATTTAGACAATTTCTTATTGAACTTATTATTAATTAGTTTTTTGAGTGGAATTACTAACGTTTGTTTTAAACTGGCTAGTGGATTGATCTGGCTATTTGGTTACATACGTTTTTTTGACTATTCGTAAACAATTATTTATAACCAAGTACACATATTTAACGCTTTACTCTTCTCCATGTACTTATTTTGAGCTGCCTGTCTCTGATGCTTTGTCTTGATAAGGGCTATACTGTATTTGTTAAGCTGGTTACAAATGAAATAAACAATCTATAGGTTAAAATCTGAGTGAAATATTTTTGTGAATGATATAACTTCAACTGAAGATCTGGAAGGTAAATAACTTGTAAGAGCTTTGGAATAAATTTAGAGTTTTAAGGGTGATATGCACTTTTGTGCAAAGTTATTTATTAAGAAGAAAATGTGAAAGTATGGTCAGTGAAATTCCTCTCCCCCGCTACTCCAGGTTGCTTTTCCCACTCACGAACTGTTATTTTGAATGTAATATAGTTTTAATCAATCAAACACTCTTCTTAATCTTAAATTCCTTTCTATTTAACTTTAATGGGTTATATCTTTTAATGTTGTAAATGAATTATTACTTGCAAATTATGTCCTGAAATATGTACGAATAGCATATAACAAATTATTATATTATTCACTTTCATTGAAATTAGTACCAGATATGTTTTTATATAATTACTGAGAAATAATTGTGTAAACGTTTATTATTACGAATTTAGAACGGCGTGTGGATTTCTATACCAAAATATCTTATTAATCTCTTTAAAGTATGTTATGAAACACTCATTGGAATAACTAAAATTGGAATTAAAGAAATTGTAAACTAATTCATGATTGCTAAAAACTGTATCTTTCTCTGGCCCTATTATTCCATTAAGGATGTATAAAAATTAATAGTCCTTACACGATTTCTATTGCCTTACTTTTTCGGTAGGTAAGATCTTATAAGGTTGTTGTTTGAAAAACATTTTGATGTTTGATGTTTACAAAACGCGTACTAACAGTGACACATAACCTCTCAAGTTTGATAATGATGTACTGAGCCTTGTAGGCTAATATTCCAACTATTCCCACACTCAGTATTGCCTATGGAATACATTGTAACTAATCAGAGGATTGGCTCTGGGGACCAAGGCTGAATGCACATCTAGCATCTTGTTATATTCTAACATTCAAGATATCTCAGAAAATGTTTTGTAATATTTTACTTATAATTATTCAGTCAGAAAGACAATGTAAAAGAAAATTACAAAATATATACTCATACATTACTACAAATTAATGTTTCTGCATATTATGAATCACTTCATTATTTATTAATATATAAGTGAAGATTGCTATGAAAATTAAAACTTATTGTGGGTCTTAACTACCTTATGATCTGATCCTTTTACGCCTTTTAGAACGATGTGCTAACTGTTCACTTGCGTTTATTGTGGTCAAAAGTATGGAATTAAAAAAAAATCATGAAGTTTTATTTTGAAAGTGTATGACCAAAACTTGCACATCTTAGTATACGTTAATAATCGCTGAAAGAAAATTGGTTATTTAAATAAAAGATTACATTTACCAATTCTACTAGGCTTAAAAATTTAAGCCTTCGAAAAATATAAAACCACCTTAGTCTTTGTATAATTAGATTGTAATATGAAGTTTTAAAGCATAACTTTACATAAGTGACAGCGTTAAAATGTACGAGCGTGTCAGAATACTCGAGATGGAGCGACGAGGAATACGACTCAATTTCTTACGCTTCAATGGTTTACTTGTTATGTGATCCGAAACTTCCTGATTTATTATTGGTTCGTATTATAAGTTAAAGAAGAAGGAATCATTCTTGAAATGTCATATTATATACTCAACATAATCAAGTATTTTTATTTCCATGATTTGATTGATATCATAGCATTTCTGTAGTTATAATAAAGAATATATTTTCGTTTGTAGCTACTTTAAATTATTATTCATGCTTAAGTTAAAACTAGTCTATGGATATTTTTAAAACAAAGCTTTTTTTACTGAAAAGATTAATAGTACATTATTAATGTAGTATAAGAAGCAGTGGCGCACCCAGAAATCTTCTCTAGGGTGTGTCTGGAACACCTGAGAGTAATGGGTACGGGAAACCTTTCATATCAGTAGGGAGGGGATCTGAAGACTATCGCCCGGAAATGTTTTTTAATATTAAGTACTAACATCGTTATTTTATAGTACTCCTGTACTAATAAAAGGAGGGCAAACGTCATATCAGAGAGTATACACTTTACAGTAAATCCACTCTACTACCAATCACTAGGAAGCTTATACAGGGGCAATTAAAAGCTTCTGCAAAAATACAGTTTATATGAAGTGTATTCAACTAAAATAGAATCATAACATTAACGAAATATGTAGTAAACAAAATAGTTAAGTTTAAATCACAATTCAAGACCAAACCTAAAGCTTGATGTTTACTCTCGGATCAAAAGGTTTAGATATCCGAGTTGACCACAAACTAAATAACAGAACTGAAATAAACGGGAGTTATATTAAGACTTACCTTGTTTATTTCTTTGTTTTGACATTTAAAAGTGTTTACTAATAATAATTTCAAGTTTTTATGATAATACCGGGTTTTTTACAACCAAACTGCAACTGTGAAAATTCATAACTCGGAGACTTGTAATCCAATTAAGGCCAAACGCGTATACATGATAAATTCATGTTTACTGTAATTGAGTAGAAGCGGGTTTATACTTAGTTGCAAAACACGCTATATAACATTTGCTATATATAGCATTTGCTAAATGTAGTAAAAGCTAGATGTAACACGGGTTTCTTTGATCTTTACCGACTCTGAATGAGTAGCAGAAGTTTTGCTAAATTTATCAGAATCAGCTAGATATAGCATGTTATATGTAGCACTTTTAAAACTTAGATTTTCTATTTAAATATAAGTAATTTTTCTAACTTTTAGCACATGTATACAGGGTGTTTACTAAAGGCGTTCCAATATTGTGGTATTTTGTTCTAGACGTGAAAATGAGCAAACAACTTCATGTGGAGGTATGTCCTAAAACTTGTAGTTTTCCGTCTATATTCTATCTGTATGTGATTTTTACCAAAAAAGTTATATCTTTTATAATACCAGTAAAGACAGTTATGAAACTTTGCAGTTGTGTTGACCTTTTGTATGCCCATTTGAGAAAAAAATATGAACAAATTATCTTTACCCGTTTCAAAATGGCAGCCGATCATAAATTTTGATAAATTCCGCAAAATCTATACCCTGTATGAAAATTTTACAAGAATATTAAAATGTTGTAAACTTTATTCTAAATATAACAGTGGTTGTTTCATTAAAATCGAATAAAAACAACTGATTATAACTTTTTTGGTAAAAATCATATATAGACAGATAGACGGAAAACTAAAGGCTTTACAACATACCTCCATATGAAGTTTTTTGTTCATTTTCATGTCTAGAACAAAATACTACAATATTGGAACACCTTTAGTAAACACCCTGTATAACTTGCGTAAGATAACTGTTAGTAGGTTTAGCTGCATAGTGTAATCTCGCATTATTTAACATTTTAGAACAGAATGAAAATATCATCTTAATTTTTATTCTTGACCAGGTCAACAAAATTCAGCTTTGGTCACGTTATTACATAGCTGTTGTGGATATCTTCAGCGTGTGATTATGTAAACCGCTATTTGGTGTTTAGGTAAAAGTTTAATTTCAAACTCAGGTGAAACTAAACAGATTTTGTTCATTTACCATAACTGGCAACTGCTTGTTTTATAACGCAAATCACCAGACTGTCCAGAACGGTGTTACCTCGTAGTGTTACGGATGACAACAAACTAACGCAGTACAAAACTGCTCAGAGCCAACTCGCTGACTACTGTAACAACTGATCATGTCGGGACTACTGTAACAGATACTTTGTACCGGGTACTTGTCTGTCCGCAGGCACTAATGCCACAGGTTAATGTTACAGGCACTTTTACCACACAGATACTTTACAGATTCCTGGTAAAAAAATACTCGAACCCGTTTAGTAACAGTAACTGGAACGTGTACTTGTACTATTTTAGGAGTATTTAGTAAAGTATGATTCTAAATCAGTGCGAGTAAATTTTTTACTCGGTTAATGAAAGAACCGGGTACAGGTAGAAGCTACAAGGAATAGTAAGAACCATAGGCGAGGGGGTGGGACGGACACAAAGGGCCACGTGTCCCCCCCCAACTTGAGGAAAGATATTTTTAGAAAACAATTAGATTATATCTATAATATTCATAATATAAATAACTATACTTAAAACAAATGATCGTATACGTACTTAATACTAGTTTTATTAATATCCACATGTTATTAACAGAATTATTAATCATAATGAAAAACTACATGTATACCTACTGTATTTTGTTCATTCAGATGAACAGACTCAATACTCACTTAAAAATTATGTTTAAACTAATGAAGTAAGTTTAGTTTTTGAATTCAGTTATGATAGATTAGTTAGTACTCTAATAAAATAGTTAAGGTTGCAACTAAACATAATTTTTCAACAAAAAACTTACCCCTTTAAGGTGTCAAAATGTTAATATGCTGTGCGTGCCCTTCCCCACCCAATATTGATCACGGTACGTCTATTACCAGAACTAACCTAACATTCGTAGTTGGTGCGTGACGGTGATTTTAAATATTTAGCGTTTTTAACAAAATTGAATTATCATATGTGCGGTGCCTTGTATTTCGCAAATTAAAATAGTTATAATGTTTGAATTTATACATTAGATTATGACTGATTTCAAAGTTCCCACGTATATGTTATTTTAAACGAAAGTATATTATTAGGTGATCTATATTTTGAAATAAAACGCTCTTGGGGGGGGGGGTTGAGATCCCGTTCGTCCCCCCACATCGGGCCTATATTATTACATTATACTACTACCCTTGACAACAAACAACGTTTCGAGTAGTAGCATTTGCACTCTCTTTCACGCACCACGTTCTAAAACGTATGCCTATTCAATCAAAATAGTTGATGTTTCAATACATTGCCTATCTTTCAGTAATTAAAATAGGAAATTTGTACCAATTTGTTGATAACCCTAACTAATATTTGGGCGTTACTATAAGTATGACGTCAATACCCATATACAAGTTTCGCTAAAGGAATTCACTAATAATCAAGAGTGAAGTAATAATCAAATCAATTACTAATCGCTCGCGAAGCTCATCTTAAAATTGTTTGAAGCTGAACATGTTTCTACGTAAAAATTAAATTTTATTAATGCCGCTTAAATAGATTAATAAGAGCTTTGCATAAAGAACGATACATACAAGACAAAAAGGTAAGGGGAGCGATGGCGCATTAAAAATAAAACACATTATATTTAACAAAAATAAAAAACTATTTATTAGGCAAAAGCCTAATAAATAGTATTTTAAACAATTATCTGAAGGACACAAAAAGGTTTTCACATGTTCATAGAAAATATATTGAAGAGTATAAAGTTTTAACATTTTCCAAAAAAACTGTTACGGACTATTTTGTACTGCTCTTGAATTACTGCTATAAAACTTAGTTTAAGCGATATCTGGTGAAAACTACTGTAATAGGGTAGAATTACTAGGGCCCTCAGCCTTCGACAACTTCGCTCATTAATTAGGTCACCAGCTGCAAACTGTTCAGAGAGTTGACCATCTAGTCTAACCAACCAATCAGTTATATAAATCTTATTAACAGTAGATAGCAAACAAAATTTTGATGTGTTCATTATCTTCAACCGTGAGCATTATATTATTTCATTGACCGAACATTAACAAGCAAAGCAGCAACAAAATTTGGTAAAATATTTAATAAAAGGCTGCATGGGCCTAATCATTTATTTGGTTGAATATAAAAATGCCCAGGTTGAAGTATGAGTTTGATATTTTGTGTTGATTATCTTGTTTTGGCCTATAACCAAAAAAGTAAATTTCAGTTCACGTTAAAAATTAAATTTATAATTATAATTACTGTATATCTAATTATATAATATATATATATATATATATATATATATATATATATATATATAATTATGTAAATATATTTATATTTAAATTTATAAAAAATAATTTTTATTTTTCAAAGTAAATACTTTTCTTACGAGACGTAGTATCAGTGTATATATCTTATGGATGGCAATCTAAATATTTTGCCCTTTTAAAATTATTTGTCATTTACATTGTTAGTTAAATTCATGTGTTTTAGTCCTTAAAAATTGCGTCTGTACTATGTCTTGTCAATATATTATGTACCATACAGAAAATTAAAATTATTAAGTAATAAAAAGAATTCATAATGTTATATCAAATGTTTTCTAAAAAATTAATCTAAAGTAAAAATAGCGGTGGCCATATATCTTGGTATGAGATAGCTCTCTGTTAAACTCGTTAAATCTCATAAGGAGAACGGTAAATTTAAATGCTAGTAACTGTGTTTAAATTAAGAGATGTTCTAAAGCATAACGTAATATAAACAGTAATGTGACGTAAGACGAATTCAATTCCATTAAACAACAGGACATATATTTGAAAGTTTCAAAACGGATTTTTGGAAACTTTCAGAGTTTATAAGTTGAAGAACAAAGAAAACGAATACAAAAGTTTCCATCAGAATTTGTTTTCAAGATTATAGCTCAAAAGGTATAGAGTCAGCCTGCATATTAGATTAAATTTAAATTGAAAATTTCCAAATTTATAATTAAACATCTAAATTGTTTTCTTTTTTTTTTAGAAAAGAAAAGGAAAATTGAACTTGCTTACGACCTAATAAAATGTTGTTATACTATCGAAATGTATAGTTGTATATTATACACTCGCCTTCGGCTCGCTGGGGGCTACGCCCCCAGGCCCCTTTTCAAGCGTTGGTAAAATTCGGGGGAGAAATGGAATTCGGGGACAGGTTAAGTCCGAGCATTAGATTAGAAATCTGGGTGTTTAAAGTAAACGTATTGTGTTATTTTTTCCGGATTTACCCAAAGTTTAGACTTTAGGGCATTTTGTGGCTTAACCGTTGGAGATATGACAAAAAACACTGGACCTTTAATGTCGGAAATTTAATTTTATCTTTCGATTGTGCCCTCAGATTTAAGCTAAGTTCTCTGGTTTAGCGGTACAGAGCTTGGGAGGAAAGACTGCACCAGCCAGGTTTTCTAAATGTTTAAGAGTAATTTAAATGTAGAATTTGCAACTACTAGGTGTTTTCTAGGAGTCACTTGGGCTATGGTTGAATTATGCCAAATTTAAAGTTTGTAACATATACCGTGAAACTCTGGTTGGGTGGGGGGGGGGGGGGGGTTAATTTTCATGCGAGTAAGAAACGCGTCGTTCTTTACTGAAAGTTGTCGTGTCTGTGCAATTAAAAGAAATATAGAGCAATATTTATCAGAGGAATATACTATAGGTATACCTGATAGTAACGATTTTAAAATTAGCTACGAATAACTATTCGGCCGCTATTGACCCCAGAAACAGAGCTCTCATGTAAAAAATTATAAAATATTACCATTTAAACGGGGTTTTCGGCCAAACCATTGAGGGATAGGGTTTTGTTACCGGACTTTTTTTGTAGATCACGCTATTTACTACATATTGTGTTATTATAGTTTTGACCTCCGACCAATGGTTTCGCTGCTATAGACCCAAAACACTAAATTTTCGCATGAAACTTACTACAATCTTGCACATAATCGCTTTTTGGCCAAACCTATAGAGAAATGGTAAAAAGGCATTTGACCTTTTTTGTAGATCAGGTAATTTGCTAATATAATGGGTCAATCAGATTTGAGCTGCGACCAATCATTCGGCCGCTATCGGGCTCAAAACTTTATTTTTAACAAAAAATCTCTGAAATTGCAAATATTCGACCGTTTTGTTGCCTAACCATAGCAGATAGGACAAAAAGCCACTAGACCTTTTTTGTAGTTCACTTCATTCCTGACTAACAATTTTCCGTCAGATCCGAGCCAGCTGCAAAGGTTCGCCCGCTATCGGGCTTACAAAAAAGGCCTACAAGGGTAAAAAATGCGCGGATTTTCTCGAATTGTTTTGAGAGGTTTAAAAGTAAAAAGGCCCGGTTTTCAGACTTTTCCTGTGGGTAATATTGCAAAAGGTACCTGCGTGCCAAATTTCAAGTTTATAGCACTTCTAGAAGTATGTTAGAATTTGTATCTATATGTCACCCAGTCAGTCAGTGAGACAGTTTCACATGCGGCTGTGTATTGTATAGGACTGAAGTTTATTATAACGCACTGAACACACAACAGTAACAGCAGAGCAATGATTTTATACATTGCTTTGACAAGTGCCAAAGCTGAAAAATTACCCACCCCTAATACAATGCAATTTTATACAATGTGATTGAAGTTGATTGAAGTAAAACTATTTACGGTACGTTCGTGTTTGTTTGTTTTGTTGCCACCTAGGTTGTTTTACACGTTAACCTAGATTTGTAATAGATTTAGGGAATATTTTTCCAACACATTTGCACCTCGTAATCGAACAATATTGTATATACAGTACATCCATTGATGACAGAGCAAGCTTTACATTTGTAAGTTACACGGGTTAACAGTATTTTAGTTTGTTTATTACCGTAGATATCTGAAGTATTTAGTTTAGAATCGTTATTCTTTGATGACATTTTGTGATAGATCAGTTGAAATTTTGTTTTGTCTAGTATGATTTTTATATCGCTTACAACTAAAATCCAGAAAGTTATTGTTTTTTATAAAGCTTCTATAAAGAGGTTTAAGTAATTTTTTTACACGTGTAAAATAAAATAAAGTTGTTACAAATTACGTTTGCTTGTTGTACATGGGTTATTATTTATTTTTCGCTGCTATCACGACAATTTGAAAGAGAACCAACTTTTACAGGACGACATAAAATTGTTTAAGATTGATAGAGTCTCATGTTCACCTCCCACGTATTATTAGGCTAAATAAAACGTGTTCACCGAAATTGTAGAATGATTAATACGATTTTTAATCAGTCTTCCCTGTTCGATATTTTTTTTAAACGGATGATCGGAAAATTTCTGGATTAGAGTTTTAGTAAAAAACTGTATAAATGAAAAACTGTACTTATAGTCTCATTGTGCTTCAATGCTCTTTACAATAATCTCTACCCATAAAAGGGGTTTAGCCCGAATTTTCCCTTCAAGGTTTTCCTTCAGATTTCCATGGATGTACTTAGCTCGTAGAAGTGACCAAAAGATTTTTCCTTAATCATCCTTTATAAAGACTAACTGTAGATTACATAATGGCAAATAACTTTTTGACACTTTCATTTCCTTTAAAAATTTTGTCACATGGAATCATCATCCTATAAATAAACTTCTATACGCATGAGAGATTCACGTTCACCGCAACTTATTGCATGGGCACAGTATTCTCGGAATAAATGAATAGGTTTTAGTTTGTATGTGATGAATGAAACCTAAATATTCCTTGATAATGCCTACACCGATCACTTTTTGAGGATTGCCTTTTCTAATTTCTCACATTATTGCTATATGAAAAACATTCTTAAAAAAAAAATAAATTGTGATTTTCTCAAAAGGATATACAGTAATAGTAGCAGTGAAATCATGAACTGTTCCGGGTAAACTATATACTCCTCTTGAAATTTATTCTCCCTAATACACATAACGTAGCTATAGAGGGAAGTGTTATTCAATCGAAATGTTCAGTTCACCTTCCTCTTAGTGCAGCGTCTGGCATCTGACGTTCTCACAAACTTGACTCCTGGAATAAGTCACGTTCGTCCAAAAGAAGTCGGTGACAAAGAAGAAAACAAAGTCTTTTTATCGTTTCGACATTAAATACACCAAGGCTAGGACATCAAGTATACTATTGATGAAGAGGTATTCTCATTGTTTTAGACACGATCTCTAAGCGCGATGGAGCTACCGAGTTCTATACACATAACGTAGCTATGGTGGGAAGGGTTTATTCAATGGAATGTTGAGCATAAAACATCGTATTACACAAAGAAAAGTATCGGTATCGGTTTAGCTAGTTTATCTTAGTTTTAGCTTCATGCTAATATTTCCTCTCCTTAATGAAAAAGCTCGATTTTGATCACTTGATTAATATATTCAAATTTGAACCTCTCCTTAGTCAAATCAGCGACAGATAAATCAAAGCTCAGATATCAATATATCAATCATCCTGACATAACTCATTGAACAGCCAAACTAATGAGTGCCTTTGGGTACATGTCATTGATTAATGGAGATGTAATAAGCCGATATATCAGATACACAGATACCCTAGACTGTCTAATTCTAAGAGATTGAATGCTGCATGCCTTCTGCTGATTAAACAATTTTTCAACAAAATGCATCGATTAATGTAGTTATATTAATTGATTAGTATATATATTAATGTGGTGCTAAATTTAAATCTGGCAATCGGAACTTTCTCTAGTGACAGGGCATTTTTATGTCTTGCATAGTTACCTTAAACATATTATTAAAAACTAAACAATCGTATGAACCATAAACCGATTATAAACCACCGTTTTCAATGAGAATCTTTAGACAGTCTCTTTGTATGTTTCATATTATGGATAAATTGTTTCCCAGATCAAATCTATTTTCTTTTTTTTATAAATCATAACAAACACATAAAGTATGGTTTAAACAAACCATTCACAGCACTGTACTTTCCTAGGTGTACAGAACCCCGCTAATCACAAATAGTTCATCATTATCACGAATTAAAGATAAAACACTAAGTTTGTACTGGATATCAAGTTAAAAATGCACTTATTTTTCGTAATTATTTTTAACTGTGAAGTTGAAACAACCAGTTTTCTGAACTAGTAGCGCCTATATTCAACTATTAATACTCGTTTTCATAACGTCGTTAACAAATCACGGTTACCAATACAGCCATATAAAATACACCACTGAAATGAGAGACACTCTAGTTTCAGAGATACTTGTTTTATCACAATGAATGTGTTGGCTCTATAGGACAATTTCTAAATTTCCGGGTACCAGATCAACTTTAATTAAAGGTCTGCGAATTGCATAGTATAAATGAAAATTCTGATTGGATAGTGGCTTAATTAGGAACACGTAGTACACTCAAAACAATTATGGTAACTGTAGGCTGATTAATTCTTCACTTTCAACAATCAACTCCTGCAAAATGAATTCGTACTAGACTTATATTCTCATAATTATATTAAGTGACCGTAGAACACCAAATTCGTTATATTTTTTTAGAACACTATATAGAGGGATTTATGTTGTTTGTAGCAGCGAAATTGTATCAAAGAACTTATATTTGTAGCAGAATTGGTTGCTGCTCGACACAAGACGTCGAATGCAGGTTTTATCATGTCTGCGACAGTAGCACCTTTTCGTCATTACTGTGCATCTCGTGTATCGACTTCTCCCGCACTCACAAAACGCCGTGTTAAGGGAAAAGAATTCTGAAGTAAATGAGATCACCAGTTTCATAAAAAAATTGTTGCTAAAGCTTTAGCAAAGTTTGATAGGCTTTGCTAAAGGTTAGCTAATGAGAAGGGGTTATTTATAAATACGGAGGACCGTTCATTCTCAAACATTCATCCATAAATGCGTTAAAATAATGTATCGCCAAAGTTAATGTTGATCGAAGTTATAACTGTAACCTCCAAAAGCCTCAACCTATGTGTATCACTACTACCATTATTTAAACAGAGCGCTATAAATTATCGCTTAAAGGACCGATAACAGGAATCGTGTCTAGGCGCTTCCAATAATACTGACTAGAGACAAAGTTAGTATTATTGGTCTTTACCCGCTAATGTTATCTAAATATGAGCATTATCCATCATAATACCTGTAATAGTAAACAAGGTAACCAGCCTGTGATAAAGAATATATAAGTATTCAGTCTGTATTACGAATACGTCAGAATATTTTTACAGGATGTTTACAAACTACATCCCAAACCTTTGGTGCATTAATTAATTATTGGATGAAATATTATTTAAGAGGGACGTTTTAAAATAAGTTATAAAATGTTCCTTTTACAATCAGCCCGTTTATTTTAGTTTGTCTAAAACAATTTTATTTATGTTATATAGTTGAAATTCGGCACAAATATTTATTTTTGTACAAAAATTATTGTACTATGCACAATTGTAACAATCGTCATTTTCTCTAGTTTAAAATGGTAGTCGCTATATTTTTAAGAGGATTTAGCAATGTTTTGACCTTTGGTACATTTGTAGTGTTGTATCACAAGATATAATTCTGTATCCTAGAGCATGACTATTGATGTACTATTGTCAAATATTACAAACATTTTTTTGAAACTAGCAATGTCTATTAAGCTGTTATTTTGTAACTGTTTTGTTGAATACTACGATGTACCAATTATCACTATAACTATTACTATCTAAGAGCACGCAGACCATCACTGTGGCACAACAAAAATATTCAGGAATTGTTATTCTTTCGTGTTTCATGAAGTTTTTAATGTATATAACTAAGACTCCGTTGACAGTGTGTACCTTAGGAGGTCGGAATATATATATTCAATTTAAGGTAAAGTACACAATGAAACATTTGAATAATTCCACATGTACTGTTGAATAATTATTATTATAAAGTAGGATTTTCACCATAACGTGCTCATTAATGTAATTGCAATAATATTCTTAACCTTTGATATTTGATGGAATTTAAGCTGGCGTTGCTGTGATATTGATGACAACATACACGAGCTAATTCAATAATTAGTTATGTTACATCATTCGCTATTTGTGGATCTGAAAATACGTTTATATTTTGCTTAAAATACGGTTTTAGCACGCTCTCGTTTGTGTACTGTCAAGAATGATTAAGTTGATTAAGAGTTTCTTTGGTATATTTTTTTATAATCGAATATTGACATAACATATTTGTCTTCTGAAGCAATAATTTGAAAACGGCTATTGCACTGTATAGCACTGTTCATTTATAATGCTCTAAACTGTACTCTATAATTTCAAAAACCTCACGAATCACATACGTGTTCTAGAGTTGAAAATCTATACGATTTTTGTTTGCAATATTCACCACTGAGCTTTCATGAAACTTCTCTTTTTATTTCTGTGAAGCAACTAATAAGTGTATGTGTGTGAGAAAGAAATGTATGGTCTAAATTATGCATCTCCCACATAACTTGTAAACTTTAGCTTAGTTCCAGTACTAATATTACTGAAACTAACACATGTAACCTCCAGATAGCACGGCTGAAACGGAGATAGAAACGCCATGACATTAAAATGGCGGTGATAGTCTCGCCCCTAGCGGCTACGGAGCGAAACGTTATTTAATTTCTGGGTAGCCCTCGTTTGTAGCTTTATATCGATGGTAACAAAACATCATGGGCCCACTTATACTATAGGCCCACATACATTTCGACTAATTTCAATGTTTGGACATGAGACTGACATTTTTCTTTTCTACATTACTTTTATATTGTAAATTTGAAAAATTATATATAAATCCCCATGTTTGTATATATTACAAATTAAGTAATGCTCCAGGTGCCTGGTGAAATTCAGAATTCCTAAAGTAAATAAGCATTTGAACATTCTTTTTCCTATGTTGGTCCCAAGGTTTTTAATAGATTTCCGTACGAAATAAAGTTAGCAAACAATATAAATTTCGTCAGTTCTATGCTAAAGACATTTTTACTATCTTTTGAAGAGTGTAACTGGTTTTATGATTAACTTCAAATTCAAAATTAGCACTAATTTACAGTAAATTGAATTTAAATAAAATAAGATGAGTAGGTTTATGTTCTTAATATAAACGATTTTTAATCAGTGTACTGTATATTTGCTGGGTTTTTATTTTTACTTGTTACTATAGAAGCATAATTTTTTTGTTATATATTGTAAGCCAGTTGTTATCTAGTGAGTAAGGTATAGAAGTTTATTGATAAGCCGAATGCTAGTGTTAAGACACAGAATGACAGAGAGCGACTCGGCTGTTGAAACACGGTAAGAAACTGGACTCTGACACAAACATTGTATTTTATTTTGCTATGTTTGTACTGGCCACAATACTTGTAAAAGTGGCCAGCTAATTCCAAGATGTTCAGTTTTTCATATTGACTTTGCTGTTTTTGGAAGGAACGAACTCATTTACTCAATTAAATTTTATGTTAAATCAAATAACATATATAGTAGGTATATAGGTAGTGTTTTACTAAACAGTGCATAATAACTATAAACAGACAAAACACATTTTATTCCATTTTCATCAATTTATTTCACATTTATGTGACACGAAAATCTGAAAACTCACATCTGAAGACGGTTTGTGTCAAAGCTTCATCAATCTTGGAGCACATTAAATTTTGTTGCCTAATGGACTTTTTGTCTCTTAATGGTCATGTCTCTAAGTAAAGGCGAACTTGGATCCTCTTTAAACCCTCGTCTGACAAATTACTTTTAAGATTACTTTTTATGTTTTACTCTTATGATTGAACTATTCTGAATACAGTACAATATGTATATAGGGAAAGTGTGGATGACTAAAACTAATATGAATAACGATTTATTCAACTAGAACATCCTTGTTTTCATTTGAATACATTTACATAGTGACCATGATTGAACAATAACAAACAATAAATTCTAGCGAATGAAACTCAATTAACATAATGTTTTATACGGTGTGAGGCAGGCTACCCGTGCAGTGTGTATAGCGAGAGAATGATTTGGTGTATTGGCACAAAACAAAGCACTGTCACCATAAATCGTCCGTGGGAAGTCCATTGAAAATATATTCCTAAATTTCTATGTGTTCCAACATTAAGAGTCAAGTGTTCGAATTAACATTTTTTTAAAAATATTTGTAATGGGGAAAATCATACATAATTTTGAAGGTCTTGTTAAAAGGAACTCATTGACGAAAACAGATTTCATTTATTTCACTTGTTTCAACGTGGCGGCATTCTTTTTTAAATCTTGAAATTTACGAAACACCCTGTTTTTTTATACGTTTTAGTTTTGTTTATTCTGTTTCCGATTTGTTGCTCACAATAAACTCAGCTTCATTCTTATATACCACATGACTACTTTAAAGAGTATTTTGGTCTTGACCCCAACTTAAATATATAAAATACATAAGGTATACATAATGTTGTACACAATTTTTAAAGTGTCTTTAAGAAAAATAAAGTGTGTTTACATTTTTTCTTTACTCATATGGTTTTTGAAAAATAAGCATAAATATGTTTTTACGTATGTTTTCTAATGTTTTATAGTGATATCTAAGCCGTTAACCTCCAAAACTGAAGATGATGAGTTTGAATGTAAATGATTATCTTTGTATGGATAACAATAATTACAAAGTAAAAGTGAACACATTAGGGGTTTTAAATAACAATTTAACTTCATTTGACAAAAAATATTAAAATTCTTATACTTTTATTAAATATTCCGCAGTCATTTTTTTGCAGCGGGGGATTGTTGGTTTATTTTAAAAAGTGTAAATAAGAAGTCCTGAAAAAGATCAGCCCAGTTTCAAGTCCTCAAGTTTCCCAGGGCTTTGCACATAATGTTGTAGGCTTTGCCCATGTAAGAGCAATTCTGGTTCGAATGAATTATATTTGCGACGCCAATGTTGTTGTTGCTGTTTACCCTATTTCCACGATCAATACAATTTCCCAAAAAGTGTATATTTATGGTCATTGTAATTTATTCCGGTCTGAGTATTTTTGTGCTATAGTTCATTTTACGCTGTTTCACCGATCAAGGAAATATATATACATACACAGGTCTGAGAAGCCTATTTCCGTCAAAAGACAACTAAAATAGGGGTTTAAAACAGTTTTTAAATTTATAGTAAACGATAGATAGTAACTTGTCTTTGCTATGTGAATTACAGTAGTGACCAAGCACTGTATACGTAATATTTGCTAACAATGTAGAGTTAAAAGTTTATTTTTACTAAAACTTAAAGTGTTTTTTATGGTTATTTCATTACTCTGTGCTAAACAACAGATACAAAAAAGGTTGAGATATCAAGCTTTCCAGCCATATAAAGTATTAAAGAGAAAGTTTCCATGTGACATAAAAAAATATATTCTTCTATAATTGCATTCAGATTTTTTAAAAATTACAAGAAACTGCACTGTTTTGATCAAAATGTTTACATATTTGTTTCAAATCTGCTGAAAATTTACACAACCTCTCTTTTGGTCTTGTGAACGATGTAGGCCTACGCTACTTGAAAAATAATTAGGTCTACATCAATTACTTCAGTTCTTTTTCACAAAACTAAATATAATATTAGTAGGATAGTAAAAAAAAAAAACTAAAATAGGTAAAGTAATTCATATAACAATGGCTTATTGGACTCATAACATTAAAAATGAACAAAAAGAAAAATTTACTGTCTGAACCTATTTACTAAACATACAAATCACTCCAGGCCTTCTCTTTATATTTTTTTGTAGTATGATATTTTCAAAACACAAGTAAGGATGGAGTCCAAGATTGCGTGGGCCTAGGCCTAGGCCTAAACTTAACTGACGTTGAAAGTTGTTCAGTCTCGTTGTCATCTAAATCACGGACACTTACTACACATTGGTTCTTAGAAATAGTAAAATCAGGATCAAAAATCATCATCGTTACTATTAAAATAAAACAGTGCATCATCATCAATGACATCATCATGCAAAACATTTTCATCACCGCCGCCTCGGCTTGTCGACGCCATTTCAGATGAAAATGAAAACTCACTTTACGTGTTTGTTTGTTGACAACTTGAATGATAATAATAAGAAGTCTGTATTTATTCCTAAACAAACGACTTTAAAAAAATGTAGAAGACGCTAAAAGTCGTTGGTCGGCACAAAATAAACACTACGGAGGTTTTCAACTACGCATCGTAATAATGCCGAAAGTGAAACAGAGGAGTAACTTGACACTGGTTATTTAAAACCCTTTACAAGATCTACAGAGACGTTTCATCGACCAAATATGAGTCCGAATGATTTTTTTGTTAGATATTCACGATGCAACGGATGTAGAACTGAGTCTGGCCTTGGACCAGGACGGCCGAGATACCTATGTCGGACTTAGTACGCCAATGCACCCTAAAAGGGTTTCATTCATTCACAATATTCTCTGCTTCCTATATTTACGAGCAAGGGTCTCAAAAAAACCATCCACGATTTGGGTAATCGTTTAATTCTCTGGACGTAATGAAAATCAGCTAAATAACACAGTTTGGAACCTCGGATGTGAATATCGTACGCAGCTTCAATAAGTTTCAGGACCATATTTCTCACCGTCTCGTTATTTTATAGCATACATTATAACGGTTTACAATCATTTCATACATCCCGAAAAAGATGACATTAACTTTTGTTGCTTTAAAAAAAATTTATTTGTAAATATCCATACCTAAAAACAATACCTATATCAATTAAAATTTTATATTTATTGGCTTAGACTATACGTTACAGATTTTCGACATTATATTTCTAAGGCAAAGGTAAAAAAAAACACTGATTCTATACGTAACATTACTAATTTTAGTATCTTTTTTAGATAATATTACCACCACATTGACATTAAACTTTACACTTTAACATGTTCCAGAAAATTTAGATAAACGTCCTTGTAGGAGTTAATTCCAAACAAATTGTGTAATATATGATTCCAGGAAACTCAGTGTATTCCGCAAATACTCTTAAATTCAAAGAGTATCTTTCATATGAACTATTACTATGTTTATGCTGTTTGATATTATAGAGAATACAAAACGGTTAATAAAATAACATTACAGTTTGAATTCCTCGCTTCACAATCTGTTGTTGTGATATCATAATAATTGACTGAATTTTCATTTACTCTCAATATTTATGTGTCTACTGTTATTTTAAATGTTCAATATATACTAACTTTTTATCAAACAATATAGTAACTGTAAATAAGATTGTTAGTAATAGGGTTTGTAGTCAACTAACCTTTTATCGGACAGTAAACTAATGTTCTTCTTTTAATATGGGACGTTTTAGTCCAATCCGCGGGAGGGAAAGGGCCTAAGCGGGATAAACCTTAAAATGCTGTAACAGCATTTTTATTCAAACGTAACGAGTGTTTGGTTACCTATTCTTTCCATAATAAGGGTGCTGATAATAATTTAAAACATATCACTACTCCAGACTGCAATTTCAGTAGGTGACAGTTTTACGAAGACACAATAAAAGTAAGGCGCCGCGCCGCGGCCGCCTGGTCCAGGTTTTGTGACCTCATTATTGTTTGGGCGACGTATTTGCATGTAAATTGGATCTATCTTTGTTCCAAGGGATGGAATTGATTGTGTTTTGCAAATTTGTTGAGTCATTGATCTCTGTATTCTATAAATATAAAGTAGAATACGTGTAGTAACCTGTGACTGGATTATTCTTTGTTGAAATTTTAGAAGAGTTGTATAAAAAAAAACAAAAATAACAAGAATATTGCCTATACAGGTTCTTGTTAAAATTTGCTACTATACTATGCTTATTGAAATAGTATTTCGTTTGGTTTCTTGGCGATATCACTAAATTATCAAAAAGTAAGTTGTGCCAACCTAAAAGGAGGCCGGATAAATTTGACACAAGTCAAATTGTAAGAGTAAATCACTAAAATATTTAGCAACTATGTTCTATATCCATTTTTGGACATTGCAGTTGGGAAAAACTCAGGATATTTTTCATGCTTAATATTCTTATTTTAGACGAACTATGTGTTAGTTTAGAGTGATTTTAAATTTGCTCAATTGGCTTGATTTGATGAAGAGCGTGGAAAAGAAATTGAAACGAGACTTTCACAGAATGTAAAGATTACATTGGCTAAGACAAGAGTTAAACCACTGCAGTAACCATTGTAAGAACCAAATCGGTACTGAAAGTCACCATCAAAAACTGGCAGAGGGAAGTCTGGACGAAATATTTACTTCACAAATTCACAAATTTAAACATAACACCTCAGTAACTGAGTGTTACATTTTATAACGGTATACTGTTATTTGGAAACACACATATTTCACACTCTATTTATTTCAATCACCTATTAGTATTTCATATTAATGTTTCAATAGTTTTGCATGCAACATTGTAATTGTCTTGCAGCATTAAGACTTAAACATGTCTTGACAAGAAAATGTGTGCTAAATAAATAATAGGCTATGTTCTAATTTAAAACACCACATTTTTCTGAACAGTTCAGTGCTAATTTGTAATACCATACGTTCACAGCACATTGAGACATTTCAATTTGTATAACTTCAGTACAAAGCTTAGACTCATTTGGAATTTTAGAATCGGACACTTCAGGATACACCACATGGAATAAGTTTTACGAAATGTACGAATCACCTTGACACCGGAAATTGTAATCCTTTCCCTCATGCAATGTCAAAAGTTTCACGATATATGACGTAAAATATGTCAGCCTTACCGGATTATATAAAGAATCCCTGCACATTGCTTAAAGGCTGAATACATTTTCTTATATTTTAAGCTTTTCTTTAGTGTCCACGGTATCTTAGAGAAAAGTTAAAAATCAAAGTGAAGAGAGTAACCGTTGTTGGGGTATTGTACAAGATAAATACTAACTGCTTTTAATGTAGTAGAGTTTATGACTGAAAAAATCTTCAAGTAGTAAGTACTGTTGACAAAAGAAACAGGTAATGGACAGAGGCATGAACTAAATATTTAACTCTTTCGCTAGCACAATAAGTGGCTGAAATGATCTTTAATGACAAAATAGAAAGAAGGAAACAATTTTGGAGTTGTGTTTTGAAATAACGCGTCTTTTCAAATTAAAAACTCAGGTGGAAAAATTGCCACATGTGGAAATATATTCTGCACCGTGGTGTTTAAAACCTGTACAAATTAATAGTTTACTTGCAAAAATAATACTGTGTTAACATGAAAAATTGACCATAAGAACTGTGTCTTGCCGTTTGCCTTTCGGTGGTAGATGAAACTTTTGTGTTGGTCGGTACCAAGAGTCTGCGGGAATACATTCAGACTTACCTGGCGTAGGGGTTACCATGATCACGAAGGCGGTTCCCTCACGACGAGGCCTTTATATTACACTACGGTCGGGATGAATCCTGCGAATACCCCAAATGTGGGTATCTCGGGCGCCTAATTTTGGTAGCGGGGACTGCGTCCGCGCCCTAATTATTCTTTCATGTTAACCGGGGGAAAAGATTCTTACGGTTTTAAAATTTCACAATGATATATAAAGTTCTTTGCAAAATGAAACAAGTGAGCTGTTTCAACAAAGTCGATACGTACAATAGTATTAACAGTCTAGAATAATAAAAATATATACATAAATAAATACGAGTATCTAATTAGATCTTGCCATGGGAATTTCAATATGAAATTATTTATATCACTAAGCGAAAATCTTTTGTAATATAAAGTTGTCATTGGCACTCAATTAGAAATTGCAGTCTAGCCATTAAATAAGGTTTGTTTTGTTAAATTAAATTTGCGATAGTACTAAATATTTAGGGTTCTAATCTTAAGACTAAATATTTAAGATTCTTATTTATTACTAGCACGTACCTGCGACTTCGCACACAATTACTATGCAACATTCCGTGTAGTTGTTTGAATAGCTCCCACGATTTCATTAACACTTGAACTGTTTTAGATAAATGAAGAGGAACTCCAAAGTCGAAGTTCATAGATTTTTTAGTGAAAGCACTTGTGATGTAATATGATAGAGTCCTGCGATATTATTCTAGTAGAATTAACACTATATTCGTGTAGTGCATTACACAACTATTTTACGGTGTTCATGATTAAGAGAACCAGAAGTTAAGCAAAAGTGCGTGTATTTTATTTCAGGTTTTGAACTTCCAGTTCACTCAATTAATTATATTTCCAACGCAAAATTTTAATTTTCCTATTTTGCTCCGAAAAAAATATAAATATACCTATATATGATTTTTTAATGAGTTAGGATTTAACACAGTATAGATGTGTAAATTGTATGGATATAGATATTGTTACTGAAAATTAAAAACTAAAATTGACATCAATAATACTAAAAAATTTCAATACTGACATTATGATAGTTGCCATCCATATGTGAAGATAATAAATACATGATACAGTAAAGTTCTTGCTTCCAAACCCATGTTCATTATATCACACTATTTCCCCGGTTTAGTCTAGGAATTATATCATTTTATCTGTAATCATATACTTAATCAGTAGAGTGTACCTCATCAGTGAGAAATGGATGCGATGTCACCTCAAAGACTATCTGTCATAAAAGTTGTTGCATTTAGAGTCTCGTGTATTACTATCTGTCCAACCCATAATAACTTGCAGAGCACCAACAATATGTCTGCCTCTCATATACGATCCATAATTTCCACAACAAGGGTCGATACTATTAAAATTTCCTACGACTAAATTTGAACCTTTGACAAGTTATTAATACTTATGTATTGTTTTGAGTGATTTTCAAAATAATTAATTTTTATAGAAACAGAACAGCTCAAGTCCCTAATAAATTTAATAAATTGAAATTGTTAAACAGTAAAGTAAATTATAAAGTAGTTGTACATTTGATAAAAAAGGCTCTGTAAATAGTGCAAATGGTTTGTTTATATAGTATTAAGATAAAGTGGACAGCTATTACACAAAATTTGAGTGAAGAAAAAAAATTCTCCAATATATGACCATAATGTTAGAAACATTGAGCTTTTTAACCATTCGGAAATAACATAGAGTCACAATTCTTCTTACATTCTACATATCTACTGGACTCTGTCGTACCACAAGTGTTGGTCTTAGGTGCGTTGATATTATTCATTTTCTGAATTCTGTTATGCTATTTCTCGAGTATTATTTATGTATGCATGGACACAGTCAGTAATAAAATAGACAGAATATTAAAATATGCACAAAGAGAAACTTTGTTGCTTTTTGTGACGTATACTTCCATCGGATCTTAAAAGAATCATAAAGCTCTTCTGGATACATACTCGTATTGATGAATCAGCATATAAAAACACAGTAGAATGCTGAAAATAACTGAACAATGTAGAAGTTGAATGACATCGAATCATAGCGTTTATATATTTACTTACTTTAAAATTCTTTTTTATTATGATTCTAGAACTAAACCTAGGACGAATACTGTGTTCTAATATTTATCAAATACGAGGTCTGGTAGAAAAAATAATGGCTTCCAAGTGGAGTTAGGACAAAATTAAGAACACAGGCTTTTATGTCAAATAAAAACCACATTTTATTACAAAGAGTAACCTCTTATCTTAAATATTTAGTCAGAATCACTGTCAAAAAAGTTTTCCAATTCAATGTTGTCTTCTTCATGATGAGGGTGTTCCTCACAAGGTTGATCTTCTCTTGATTGGCCCTGTCTTGTTAAAGTATTCCCTTGGTAGTTATACCAATTACATGGTATACTTTAAATAAAAATAAAAATTTTATAAATAAAAATTTATTTTAGAATTGTAAATGGATAGGGAATAAAAAAGTAAATTTATATTGTAATCCAGCGGCAGGCACAACGCGCTTGGAATCTAGTCTAGACCTGACTTGATGGCAGTGAATGCTAAACAATAGTTTACAGTGGACTCTATCTTGGTTAGGCGGCCAACCTGCGTTGGAAAGATTTAAACAGACCTGCAGGAACAGGAGCGTAGTCGGTGCAGGCCGAGAAACCACGTTCTGCTACCATTCCGAGTTGAGAAGCGAGAGAGTAAAGTCATTTTAGTGCGAGTTTAAAACTAGTGTCGGGCGTAGGATCCGTCGGTATAAATTATATTAATACCGAACTCCAAGACCTTAACGACCAAAGAGCTAAGTACTTTGACTGAATTATTAAATTTTTCTAAATTTGAAATTTGCAAAATTAAGAAGTGAATTAATTTAAAATTGGAATTGAAAATTTGAAATTAACGATCAAATTCTGTTGAGTGAGGACTATAATATATATATATATATATATGAATTGTAAAGGAGTAATTTATTAAAGTTGAACGTAAAATTTAATTGAAATTCTAAGGATTGTAGTAAAAATTAAGAGCTGCAGGTGCTGCACCATATCCCGTAGGAACTTGTGAAAAATTCCTGTTGAGAACTGTTTAGTTTTGTTTGAGAATTTAATTTGAAAGAAGTTTATTATTATTATTTTATTAGTTTTGAGAAGAAGCCTATTTAATTTATTTCATTCAGATTTATTCAAGATTATTATTTTATTTTTTATATTTTATACTCACGTATTTAGAGGACAGTGAGCCAATATTAAATCGAAAGTGCCTTGCCTAAGGAAGTAGTAATTTTAACCTATTGTTCAAAACATTGTTTTGGTGGAATACAAGGTTAATAATTGACATTTGAATTGATTTAATAAACCTGAATATTTCTAAAAGGGTGCAGTTTTAATTTCCACCAGTATCTACTTAAATCTTATGAGTTCGAGACTATTTAGGGTCATCATAATAAAAACAAAAAAATTTGTATATTAACATTCAATAAACAAATACGTGCGCCACTCTGCTTTATTCTGGTGAACCTTAATAAAATTGAACTTAGTGGTTGTAAATTAATAAGTGGCTTGGATACTGGAAAATTATAAAGTGTTTAATATTAAAACTTTTAAAATGGCACTTAAGGTGGACTTGTTAACCAAGGAGGAATTGGACTATGAAATTAGGTTAAGAGGTGTGGAAGTGTCTCCTAGTCTTAAGGTGATAGATTTAAGGAAAAAGTTACGGCAGTTAATAAGTCTTGATGTAAATAGTCATTATTAGAACCTGAGTGGAAAGGTGGCTTTCAAGGAGGAATGGGATAAAATTAAGTTAGAAACCCAACTATTAGGAACTAGACTGGAGGAATCCATTGAACAGGGACTAACATTGGACTTAGTTAGGTGTGAAACAAAAATAAATCATTGGCAGCGCCGACTGACTAACTTAAGTAAATTGTTTTAAAATCGAAGAAAAGGATATAGCTAAACATGTTGAAAACCGGAATAGCATATTAAGTGAATTGTTGTTAAAAATAAAAAACCTAAAAATTGACAAGGAAACATCTGATAACTTGGTGCGTAAGTTATCTGATTCCAATCTGGAAATAGAAGGTGAGCTGGAAGAGGCTGGTAAACCGGAAGTGAAAGATAAGTCTGGTCTAAATATGAGAGATGATGTGTTTGTTTCGGGACGGCCACATTTAAGTTATAATAAACTACCGAACCCCATTGAGCGTTATTTGAAGGAGTTAAAAATCTGCGATGGATTAAATGTTCAAGAATTATTAGAGTTCTTTAAAATAATCTTGAAACTTAAAAAGGAAACTATATGTACGGAAGAGGATATTATGGAGATTGCGATTTCACATAGTCAGGGAGCTCTTTTGTCGAAACTATTGGAAATAAAACAGGACAATGTCACGGTCAAATTAATGCTTGAAATATTATTGAATTATTTCGTGCCATATCATCAGCGTGAACTTTTGAAATTTGAAAAGGTGCACCGTCCCCAAAGATATAATGAAAGCTTATCCAACTACATTATAGACATTAAGGAATCAGTAGAAGTACTTTGTTGTAATATAAATGAAAGGGATGTTGTGGAATTAATTAAGGTGGGAATTAATCCTGAAACCAGAAATAAACTAGTGTTTATGGGAAATCCGAGCACATATTCCGAACTGGATGAGATGTGTACAAGGGCGAATAATGTAGGTTATGCTGACAACGTGAGGAAAACAGGGAATAATTTGAATGTGAATAGGAAGTATAATGTACCGGTTAACAGCATCAGGGCGAGGCAAGAAACAATAACTTGTTATAAATGTAATAGACCTGGTCATTATGCTTATCAGTGCCGGGAGCTAAACAGGAAACCTGTTGTAAACCAGCGGAGACTTATTGTAAACCACACTCCAGCTATTAACCCCGAAAATGTAGGTCGTAATGTACAGGAGTCAAAAAACTAGTTAGTAGGGAAAGTTCGAACAATGAGTTAAGGAAGGGCGAACTTTCCCGGTTACCTAAAATTGTGTCAAACAAAAATTCACATGAATTATCTGCTAAATTAAATCATACTTGGCAAAAGAAAAATTCGGAAAATATCAGTTTATTGCCCAGCTTAGAAATAGATTTTGGCAAGAATATATCATTAAATGTATTGTTAGATACTGGTAGTAGTATAAATATAATAAGTGATAGACTGTATAAACTATTATTAGAGAATAAGATTGTAAAGTGTTACCAGTTATCTAACCTGACATGTATGAGTGCTGAAAATAAAAAAATGCCCGTAATCGGCAGTGTAAATATAAAAATTAAAATAGATAGGTTCACCTGGAAAGTGGAATTTCTTATAGTGAAGGACTTAGCCCAAAAGGCAATTTTAGGAGCGAACTTTATAAAACATTCTGGTTTGTTAATAGACTTGAAAAATAATTGTTGTCGATTTGACTTTAATGTAGAGAAGTGTATAAAATTTGTGCAAAATATTACAGTAGCGTGTATGAACACCAATCACACTTATAAAATAGGATGCGAAGAGGCCAGCAATGAAATAATAAAAATTATAAAGGAATTTCCAACGGTATTTACCGACAAAATTGGTAAAACTCTAGATTATGAGTATAAATTAAAAGTTAAAGATCATGAACCCGTAAAACTTAGACCAGATCTATTGAATCCACCTAAACAATTAAAAATAAAAAAAATTATTGACGAATTATTGGAACAGGACATTATTCAACCAAGTGTGAGTCAGTACTCGAGTCCAGCCTTTTTAATAGGTAAGGAAGATGGAAAATCGGAAAGATTAGTAGTTAATTACAAGGAGTTAAACAAGAAGTTGGAAGGAGTGAGTTATCCTATAGGCGACATGCACGAACTATATTACCATTTGAAGGGAAACAATTATTACTCAGTAATAGACTTAACCAAAAGTTTTTATCAAATATGTTTAGCGAAGGAAAGCCAGGAGTTAACTACGTTCTCGGTACCTTTCGGAAGTTACAGCTTTAAACGAATTCCTTTTGGATTATTAATTGGAAGTGGGGTATTGTCGTCATATATGAATAAAATCTTAGGAGAATTGAGATTTACTTGCACTCTCGCCTTTTTGGACGATATTATTGTGTATTCGAAGACATTGGAGGAACATTATATGCATTTGAAACAAGTGTTAGAGTGTTTAAAGAAAAATAATCTTACTGTGAATCCGGAGAAAGTAAAATTTTGTTATAATGAAATTAAATTTCTGGGACATTTGGTTTCCAAAGACACTATAAGAATGGACCCTGACCGTACACGGACGTTATTAGAATCTCCGAGACCCCGGGACAAGAAAGGTATTGCGAGGTTCATAGGGATGACTAGTTATTTCTCTAAATTTATTCCAAATTATGCGGAAATAGCTCATCCACTCAATGAAATGAGGAAGAAGTCGTCCAAATTTGTGTGGGACCAAAAAATGTCAGGAATCGTTCGATAAACTGAAACGAGCGGTTACCCGTCCCCCCGTGTTAGCCATCCCTGACTTCAACAAGGAGTTCACAGTCCAATGCGACGCGAGTGATAAGGCCCTCGGTTCCTGTTTATTACAGGAAGCGGATAATGGACATTTAAAACCGGTGGCCTATTATTCGAGGAAATTTAATGAAAGTGAGGTGAAACTTACTACCTATCAAAAGGAAGCTTTGGCAGTAGTCTGTTCAATAAATAAGTTCCGTAATTTCCTAGAAATGAGACCATTCAACTTAGTGACCGACAACTCAGCACTGGCTTGGGTATTGTCCCACTTTCGTAAGTTACGAAAATTAGGGCGCTGGGTGGAGGTTATATTGTCTCTACCATTTAAAATTACGCATGTTAAAGGTAATCAGAACCCAGTAGCGGACTATTTATCTAGATTATTTCAAGATAGTGAAGTTGACAACAATGTGTTACATGAACTAGAAAAATTAGTGAATAAGGACAAGATGAACGATAACTCTTTAAAAATCAACAATTAAACTGTAAATAATAAGGACTTAGTAATAAGAGAGGAAACAGTGTCTATAAATAGTATAAGTACGATGCCTTTTAGCTTTATGGACTTAAAAACGCATCAGAAGCAGGATGTAAATATAACTAAAATTATGGAGGGTGTATTGAACTATACCAATAGTGATGTTTACAGTGTGGAAAAAGGGGTGTTATTTAATGTGAACAATAAAAACAATTCTAAAAGGATCTATTTACCTGAGCACTTATTCAAGGTTGTATACGAGTATTATCACAACTCATTGTCTGGCTGTCACTTCGGCATTTTAAAAACACAACAGAAAATAAATGAAAGGTTTTATCACCCTAAACTAAATGATTATGTGAAAAATAATGTAAAATGTTGTGAAGTATGTTTGAATGCAAAAAGTAGCAACTGGAGGGACCAAGGACCTTTGAACAGCAATCTGAGCAGTCGTCCAATGCAGAAGTTATATATGGATATTTATGGGCCATTACCTGCATCTTCCAATCGAATGCAATACATCCTGATAGCAGTAGATGACTTCACCAAATATAATTGGATAATGCCACTCAGGAAATGCACCTCAGGTAATGTAATTAATGCATTAGAAAATAATATTTTCAAAAATCTTTCTTTGCCTGAAGAATTCGTGACGGATAATGGAACATATTTTGTCAGCGAGGAATTCAAAAATTATTTGTTTAATTTGGGCATAAAACAAAGGACCATTATACCTTATACTCCTTAAGGAGATAAAAGTGAAAGGCAAATTCGAAATTTAAATCAAATTCTGACAGCTTATTATCATGACTGTAAAAAGAATTGGGACAAGGATTTGTACCATGTGCAAATGGCCCTAAATACTTGTCACAATGAAAGCATAAAGTCGTCTGCATTTGAATTAATGTTCAGTTTCAAAGCAAATGACGGTTTGTCACTAAAATGGCAAATTAAAGATATTTGTGATGAAAAATGGAGCAAAGATAAGAATGCAAAGATGGTTGAAGCTATTCAAAATTTAAAAAGACAAAATGAGCTGAATTCGAGAAGAAACCGATACAACCGAAATCACAGGCAATTAAAAATGTATGATGTAGTCTATTGTAGAATTACAAATCAGCGATATAAGCTAGATCTGAAATATGAAGGACCATTCAGAATAATTTCAATTATTAGCTCCAACTCATTTGTAGTTCAAAATTTAAAAGAATTGAATGAGTTTCGTAGAATACACTTGCAGGATGTGAAACCCACTGGGGAAAGAAGAATGCATATTTAAATATAACAAAACAATATAATTACCGAAGGGTAAATAATTTGAATTACAAAAAAAAAAAAAAAAAAAAAAGGAACTGATTAAAAAATTATGACGAATTAAATTAGTTGTAAGAATGAAGAAAAACTATATTAGATGTACGCTGTATGTATGTATGTTTGATTTGAGAAATTTCAGTGACAAGGAAGATTAAATTAAAATATATTGAACAATTGAGGAAATTCTACAGCCCTGTTAAATTGTAAATATTAACTTGAATTGTAATCTTGTAAAAATGTATTTTAAACTTGAAGAAACCTCAAGAGGAATAAAAAGTTTATGATTTAGATAAAAGGGCACAGGTGAAGTAAACAGTTGCGATAACTACATGGTTTGGGAGAGGAAGAGTGTATTAAAACAATTCAGTATTTATTTTCTGGATAATGCACAAATCCGATACTCATGGTCCGTAATTAATGTTATTAACATGTGTTATTTATGTTTGTATGTAAATTAATAACTAACACGGATGTTGGATATTAATTTAAACTTGTTAGTTTGATAAAATTTATGCCAAGGAAGAGGGGAACAGAAGAAAAAAGACTGTTATTTCTATGATAAACAACGGTATAGGTAAAAATAATAAAATAAGAACTGACACCCCCGTCTGGGGATATGTTTTAATTCTATATGAAGCTGCGTCAACCAGTGAATGGGCGAGCCAACACTCACAGCCGTGCAGGGCAAAGGTTCCAAGGACGACCCAACTAATAACAGACCGGACCTGCAATAAACATCCCACAACAACAATCACCGTCTACCTCGTTCGACCCATTGTGAAGGATTATCTGGATGGACTATCTTTATGGTAGGACTTAGAATTGTAAAAAGGTAGGTGGCAATTGGACTCTTAATATTTGCCATAGTTTAGGTCAAGGTTTCTATTGGGGAACTTAATTGTTTAAGTTTTCAAAAACAATCTGACAATGTATGGACTCTTTTAAAAAGAATTTATAATAATTAACGCTTGGTTAAAATAACTTGATAACTAGTATGCTGCCACTTCTTACAACTATTATCAAAAATAAATTAAAACAAATATTATAAATAAAAAAAAGGTTTTGTAGATTTTATGATGCATGTTAAAGCTAGGTGGAAATACAATTTCTAAAGGATGTGAGATAAATTTCTTATTTTTAAGAATTAAACTTGGCAGATACCAAGCGCTTTAAGGGGGGGTGTGTATACCAATTACATGGTATACTTTAAATAAAAATAAAAATTTATTTTAGAATTGTAAATGGATAGGGAATAAAAAAGTAAATTTATATTGTAATCCAGCGGCAGGCACAACGCGCTTGGAATCTGGTCTAGACCTGACTTGATGGCAGTGAATGCTAAACAATAGTTTACAGTGGACTCTATCTTGGTTAGGCGGCCAACCTGCGTTGGGAGAGATTTAAACAGACCTGCAGGAACAGGAGCGTAGTCGGTGCAGGCCGAGAAACCACGTTCTGCTACCATTCCGAGTTGAGAAGCGAGAGAGTAAAGTCATTTTAGTGCGAGTTTAAAACTAGTGTCGGGCGTAGGATCCGTCGGTATAATTATATTAATACCGAACTCCAATACCTTAACGACCAAAGAGCTAAGTACTTTGACTGAATTATTAAATTTTTCTAAATTTGAAATTTGCAAAATTAAGAAGTGAATTAATTTAAAATTGGAATTGAAAATTTGAAATTAACGATCAAATTCTGTTGAGTGAGGACTATAATATATATATATATATATATGAATTGTAAAGGAGTAATTTATTAAAGTTGAACGTAAAATTTAATTGAAATTCTAAGGATTGTAGTAAAAATTAAGAGCTGCAGGTGCTGCACCATATCCCGTAGGAACTTGTGAAAAATTCCTGTTGAGAACTGTTTAGTTTTGTTTGAGAATTTAATTTGAAAGAAGTTTATTATTATTATTTTATTAGTTTTGAGAAGAAGCCTATTTAATTTATTTCATTCAGATTTATTCAAGATTATTATTTTATTTTTTATATTTTATACTCACGTATTTAGAGGACAGTGAGCCAATATTAAATCGAAAGTGCCTTGCCTAAGGAAGTAGTAATTTTAACCTATTGTTCAAAACATTGTTTTGGTGGAATACAAGGTTAATAATTGACATTTGAATTGATTTAATAAACCTGAATATTTCTAAAAGGGTGCAGTTTTAATTTCCACCAGTATCTACTTAAATCTTATGAGTTCGAGACTATTTAGGGTCATCATAATAAAAACAAAAAATTTTGTATATTAACATTCAGTATAGTAGTCTAGAGATCTGTAAAATCTGTGGTGAACCGGAGGTACAAATTGCAGTAGATTAAGAAGATCCTTGTACTTAGATGCCTTTATTTTCTTTTTGTTTGTTTTTGGAGGCAAAGGTGGCAGTTGGGTCGGAATCCTTCCGGGGTTCTTAGCGATCATGCTATATTCTGAAAACGGTAAGTCTTTATTGAAAGTAGTTTTGTAGAAGAAAGTCCAAGGATGATTTTTTCTAAATTGTAACCACTACATCTTACTGATACCCATCACAGATTTAACATAGAACTTGTGAATGGCTTCTAGGGAAACAAAATCTTCATCTGACATCTTTTTTACCATGAACTTTTTACTTGCTCCGGCAATAATCTCCATCCAATCGCCCCTCTTCGTGTTCCTCTTCATATTTTCAATCTTCCCAAAGTCCCTGTCACAGTGGTTGTAAGAATGCCCAGTAAGCAGAAACTTCAAATCAATGGTCTCAATGTTAGTTGTATTAACAACGTGAAACCAGAACTTTACTGTGATGTGACTCTTGTTCTGGCCCCCACAATTGTCGCTAAAAGCTGTCAAGTGTGTTACAGTTGGAGGAAATGATTTTATATACTGCAACAAACAAGAGACAATTTCTTCGCACCCTCTAGAAGCTTGTGCCTCATGCCACATGAACATGAACGCATTACCTGTACAGATATCATGGACGTTGAAATTATAGGTCCAAAGTTGACGAGAGTAGTAAATTCTAGTACAAGTTAGTATTGGGGTTGGCAACATTTTTTGGAGGTCAAAACATATCGCAACATGGGTTGGGTCAATCTTTTACCTCCTTTTTCGCATGTTTCATTTCAGTTTTAGCACTCTCAGCTTGACGGAGGTGAAATTCTTTAGCTGTAGTAGCAGCTACCTTTGCTTCTTCATCTCCGTGTTCGATGGTGTTTTGCAACTTATCACACGTATTGCAAGTGTCTGTGTGTGTTCGATGGAAAGTAAGGTTGAAACAGTTGTTGAAAATGTGTCTGTAATAAGATACAGTACTAGGTTCCACGCCCCGATCTTCACAGGAAAGCTTGTAACATTCATACATCTTTTTTATGTTAAGGTTACTGTCAAGATATTTCCTGTTTGGATTTTCATGTCGAGAATAGTGACTGGAGTATCTTGGAAACATTGCAATATGCTCCTTGACCAAGTCAGTTTTTTCCTGCACAATTTTGTTGGTAGGAACTTTACGCTCTCTTTTGTCTCGAGGTGGAATACCTGTTTCAGATATGTGTTTCTTAGAAGCAACATTAGTAATTCGCTTGTTGGACACATCAAGAGTCTTTAAAAAGAACTCTTTACAAACTCTGACATTTCCTAGATTATATTGACAAGAAAAGGATTTCCCACGCACTGCGCCATCTTTCTTTTTATTAGGCGCCCCTATATTAACAGCCGAGTTCAAATAAGAAGATTGTAGTTCCCAGCTTCCCAAAGCCCAGTAACTGTTAAAAAATTCTTGTCTCTTTTCCTCATCAACTTTTTCATTACATTTGTAACGACATTGATGGTTGTACGGCTTAAGCTCCTTTCTTTGGTGTACTTTGCCTTTGCGGTCAGTGTATTCGTGTCCCGAATTGCGAAGTATATAAGATTTTTTCCTTTTCCATGACTCAATTCGTCGAGTCCTTTTTCTTCCAGGGTGCTTGGAGCGCTTAGGAGGGGGTTCTTCTTCGTCCATCTGCTGTTCTTCTCCCTCTGTTCTCTGGACCTGTTCTGTGACTCCACCTAAAAATAAAAAAAAGGTAGTAGGAGAATCAGTAGGAGGCGTATCGTATGTCTGTCATTTGTCTGTTTTGCAGTGTCTTAGCGACTCGAAATACACCTGTGGAAACTGTGTTTATTTTAAACAGCTTGTTCTAAACTGCTGTAAGCCGACTTTGGGAATAATATTACTTCTTGATTGTTCAATATGTCTATTGGAAATTCTTTAAAATATTGTAATGTAGTATCCAACACTATAAAAGGTTAATTGAGGCTCGCTAGATGATTGTGTAGGCTTAACATGACATTTTTGTAGGGGGGACGTTATGCCTATAGATATGGGACTAAATGTTCGTGGCCACTATCCTTAAGGGGGATATTCAGCCCTTATTGTATGGTAACAAGATTACAACCTTGTAATTCACCCCTCAACCTTCATCCCATATGCCTCAAAATACCTATTATTTCCAAAGGAAAGATAAAATTAAGGATCTAGGCTCAGCTTCATCGGAACTACGCCTGAGTCCTCGTTGATCGGATTGAAGTCAGGATCGTTATCACTGTTATCTGGAAATAAAACTAAGTATGTAGTAAATATTAAATCACTGTTTTAAAACAAAAATATTACACTTAAACACTAACTCTTTAATAATGAAACATAACCTAAAAACTGCAATGGAAATTTTCATATCTTAAAGGAATTGTAGAGGCAAATTATTACATTAACAATAATCACATATTTTGGAAACTATCAAGAATCAGTTGAACTTATACACTTACCTCCAAAAATACTTGGAATACTGTCTTCGGACATTGTCTGCCATTCGGAATGAACAATACAGTAAACAGAACACATTCCTGAACAAAATGTCTGTAGCTGTTAGAGGCCAAGGGATACAAGTGCTTGTACCCCTTGGCCTCTAACTAAAACAGCTGATGCTGAAAGTAGTTTTTCATTTTGCGCTATATATCAGCATTTAACAGAGTTTTAGTTATACCTGTTGGCCACAAACATTTTTAATACACTCAGGATATGGCTTCTGCAGTGAACTCAGAAAAATCCATAAATTCACTTGTACCCCTTGGCTTCTGACCCCTTCATTTGACCCGACTCGGACTGGATATGGGGATGGAGTGGAGATGATTCACTGACTGAGTAAAACGCAGCGAAATGCTAGCGGTAG
This sequence comes from Homalodisca vitripennis, assembly GCF_021130785.1. Lineage (NCBI taxonomy): Eukaryota > Metazoa > Arthropoda > Insecta > Hemiptera > Cicadellidae > Homalodisca > Homalodisca vitripennis. The sequence continues at coordinate 35,536,034 of NC_060209.1, forward strand.
TTAGGGAGGTTCCCTTTACATCTTCATATCCGGTCCGAAGCAATGAGTCACGTATTAATTAGGACCAAAGAGAGGTTTGATAAATTAGCAGGCTTAGAATAAATCTGTAAACATATTAATCAAAGCAGTGCAGTTGTGGTTTTTCCAAAATCTGAATGCAGTTATAGAAGTATATATCGTTATATCTCACGTAGAACATTTCTCTATAATACTCATCAATAGAAAATTTGTATGTCAACAGTAATAAATTTCTATATGAAAATTAATGACAATTCAAAATAATAATCTATACATGTAATTTGTCGTTTTTAATAATAATTTTAACTAATGACATCTGCTCTTATAGTGATATGATCAGTAGTTGCTACACAACACACGTTAACAGAGATTGGTACAAGTAACTCCCACCGATAAAATGTAAATGTCACAACCAACATCACAAGCACCACCTCTTTGCATTTCATTAGTGATCCGCACACTTTCATTTTGACACGGTATATTAGTATTTTCTGGATAATATTTACTCTCCCTCATATTCGCTCTTGTTGTAAGCGTGATTCTGCAACTAACTACAATTCAAATTAAATATTACATATCATATAAAAAGCTAGCTTTTACCCGTGACATCGTACGCAGTTTCCTGTTGAAAAAATGGAAAATCATGGTCGTATTCGTTTTAAATTACAATATAAAGTTAAATTAGTTACTGTCACTTGAAAATATTTTAATCTCCATGCCATTTTTATTTAAGTTTAAATACGTTTTTTTTCAAACCTAAAGTCTAAGAATGAAATAGTTTTTTTAATATTAGTGAAATAACTCGAACTTCTCATCAACACTCCATCATATTTTATTGCCCATGCATCGGCCATCTCCAGCAATTTCAGTACCAACTGAACCGTGGTGAACCGTAATCATCCTAGCTTAATTCGAAGACTAGCTTTTTAACCAATTTAGCTTTTCAGTTAAAGCACTTATGATGTAATAAATGAGGTGGCTCTTTGTAGTTTAGCAACGAAAGTAGACATACGTTAAACAGTGTGTATGGTTAACAGCTTTAAGAGATTTATCAAAACCGTGTTAAACCATAACTAGTCACAGGGAATTTATGTTGAGAAATATGATTAGTTATTAAAAATAAATGTAAACGGAATACATACGGTACATGTACATGACCATAAAATTGACTTAAGCAAATCTATTTTTATAAGTTCAGTTGTTATTGCGTTTTTCAAATTATAAAATTACATAATTGGCTAGCATATTTCTATATTTAAATTTTGATTAATTTAGTGAATCTTGAAATGTTAATAATAAGAGCTGATTCTACCTTCGTGCAGGATTCAGTATTCAATCGTTCAGTGTAAAAGGATAAATTAGCGAAATATATAACCCAATAAACCATTCAATAATATTTTATAACATGATAGAATATATCACCCTAATTGCTAATTAAGTATAAAACTATTTTAACCTCCTATTTAAATTTTAAAGATTTTACAGGAAACGGTTTAAAATGAAAATTAATGATTAAATATTACTGTTGAAATGAAACGCAATCTTCAACTACCAAGGCGATGTTATGAGATGTTGTAAAAACTAAAGGGTTTTACTTCTGTGGATATTTTAAATTTGTTAACGATGTTTGAGTATCCAATAAAAATGTTAAATACGTATTCAATCGTCACAGAATTAAGCACAATTTTTAAAGTTTTTTTATCAAATATAAGCCACTCTTAACTATTACAAAATTGATCGAGACTGGCAGTTCACAGCAGTAGTTTTAAGCCAGTGAGTGTATTTAGCTCTAAGAGTAGCTATGGGCCAAGGTTACATAAATATTGTAACAGAACCACTAACAATCTCTGGGATAATACGAGGAGAAAAACACTAATGTAAAACGACGTCACTTTTTCTGAAGACTGTTTTAGACTGACAGTCGACTGTCAACATTCTTGTGGGCCAACATCGCGAGAGTGCATAGTCAAAACATTTTAGTTAGTAACTTTTATTACTTCTTAGTTATTAGTTTTATTTATTCTTAAAAGTGTGAAAAGTATTATTTTGTAGATGAAAGCTTTTTGAAAGCCATATTTAAATTCTTATAGGATTTTCTAAACAAATAGATACACCTTAAGAATATACACAGCGTGCTTGTCGAATACCTCTGTTATTAAATATTTTTAATAAAATATAATAAATTTAGTGAATATATTTTAGTATTCAAATAAATTGGTATGTTTAAAAATTGGAAATAACAGCAATGGTTACGGTGTTAAATTATCTACGATTTTGTAAAAATTGATTTCAGTCCATTGATTTTATCTCAATTTTACATGGTTGGTCAAGGTTTTGAATAGAGCATTTCACTATTGTCACCAATCTATCATAAAAACACTATTGCACAAAACAATTTTAACATATTGCTGCTCGTTTAGAGATTTCAGAACTTTTGAACCAATATATGATTTGTAAAATACAATTATACATACAAAATCAATACTACTATAGTAAACTAATTGCTTTCTCTTTAACACATATCTAAGATGCTTCTTTGTTTGAAGGTTATTTTTGACGATGGCAGGATTATGAAGGAACAGGATTATTCCGGACATTTGCCATCGTTCAGTGAAACAAGAAATCAGTAACACTACGTTTCGAGATCTGCAATCTTATCTCTTCTTCAGGTAAATAACTAACATATTACATAATTACAAACTAGGTTAAAATAAACAAACCATACCAAAGCGTTGTGGCACGCCTAAGTCAGGAATCGCATGGTGGTTGATTCCTACCTTCGTTATAGGTTAACGATGGCAAATGTCCGAAATCCTGTTATCCTTCCAAACCTTCCATCGTCAATAACAAACTTAAACAAAGGGAAGTGAATAGTAGTGTTGATGTTAAAAATAATAAAAACCTTCGAAAAAAACTATGCCGAAAAAAGATAGATTAAGTTGCTTTTGAATATATTCTGGGAGCAATACTAAGAGATATTGTGTCGAACACACATTTTGACTTGCAAATATCCAATAAAAGTTTTACAGACAATTCAAAAGATAATGTTAGTATTATCTTATAATATAAAAATGTCAACATTTAAGTTATAAAGATAAATTTATAAAAATTGTTTGATTTTGTGAGTCCTCAATAAAAACAGTTAATACTAACCAAAGGGTAAAAAAATGAATTTTGTCTAAACTGATGTGATATTTCTATCAAGTTCATAAATCAGCAGAATAGTGAGTTTGTGGTAAAATACATATAGTGATATTGAGTTTAATATTGAACTCACGTAGTTGGTGCGTGTAGATGTGGTGAGTTAAACTGGGAACTTACCACAGTTGGAGTGTACGTGGTAGAAACATTTCTGAAATGGAAATTCCAATCTTTCTTTTTTTGATTTATGTAAAATAATTGCGGAAATTTATATGAAATATAAATAATATTAATTGTAATAATATATTTGTTTAAGTTTTAAATATATAATATACAAACTAAAACTGAATCTCTAAGAAAATGTATACAGTCTAATAAAAATTACTTTAAAAATATTAAGAAAATCACTACCAACTCAGTTTCAAAATAATCGTTTTTTATATTCTCAATTTTATAATTTATTTATTTTCGTTACATTTGTCTACATAGCCTAAATTGTTGACGATAATCAAAATAAATCTATTGACAAATAATAAAAATAAATCCATTGAAAATTATTGGTTTAACAAATTGAATAATATTTAAGAAAATACAAGTAGTTTTCAAATATAAACATGATCCCCGTGTGATATTACGCGCTGCAGTGACGAGTAAATATACATTCACTAAACAAACACGAATCTGGGACACCTGAGCGGCGGTGCGAGGAATTGTACAAATGTACAGGCTCTGTGTACTTAGAAAAACTGCGCAGTGAAAGTAATATTTGTATAATTTAAGTTACAAAGTTGGCGTACAGCTGATATTGGAACAAGTAAAACATTTTAGTTGTAAGTTAGCCTTTCTAGGAGAGCGTGTTCCGTTATCGTCAGCAAAATTATGCCGCAGTTGCTATGTATCTCACGTGATGTGAGTATTATTTATTGAAAACCAAACCTTGTTACTATAACTGAGAAAGGCAACAGAGGCAACAATTTTAGTTTATTTCTCTTTACTATTGTAATAATTCCTACGTTTTGGTAGATTATGTTCATACAGAACCTCTATTAAAACCCATTACTGTAATATGTTCTACTGTATATTGTTATCATTAATAATACTATGACAAAAAGCAATGAGTACGTTTCTCTTTACACTTACAATTGGAATTGCAGTTGAGGTGTAAAATACTAGTTAACATGCCCTAATATGATAGCTTTCACTAATTTGTCGTTAATTAAAGAAGTTTAACTCATTTTAAAACTCCCACACACTCCTAAAATACAAAAATAAACCATAGTCTACCCAACAGAGGGTATAATGAAGCATTTTCAATTGGTTTATAATACAGACAAGTAATAAATTTCCTCAAACGAATAATAAACTCTTATTATTAAAAACATTTAATTTACATTTTAGGAGCACTTGTATTATTTTGTAAACTGTATGCACTACATTATATAACAACAAATTTATAGTTGAATAATAATAAAATACGAAGTCATATTAGGTAATATAATAAACAGCAACATGGAAAAAATGGTTATAAAAGTGTATTATGCTTATATTGGAAGGTTTATATACGTAAAAGGCTCAGTCTCTGGATGAAAAGGAAATATTACGAGAACCTCTAACACCGTAATTCTTTACAAATATCTAAATAACAGGATGGTTAACATGCCATGGTAGTGGCTCAAGCTATAATCAAGTCTGATCAAAGATAGCGTCAGGCTTTGTCGACGTCCTGTAGATCAACAGCCGAGCCTTCTCGTGAAAGCTTCATTATAAAGGTCTATCATTGATTACATTATAAACTTCAAAGAGGTGTCCCTGACATGATCTTCAAAGTTTAAGTTCGTCTCAAACTCTGTAACAATAATTTTGGAATATCTACACCATTGTATCAATTTGAAAACGCACTTGCTTCATTCCTTAAGCATTTTCTAAACAAGTAAAGTTCTTCCTCCATCTGAAACAGATAAAAAGATCGGAATGTACGTATAAAAACATAGTAATAACATTAAATTTCTGTCTATTTCAATTAAGTCTTTTTTTAAATGGTTTTTATAAAGTATACCAATTGATGTCATTAGGTTTTTATGTTCGAAATTAATGTTATGATTGCAAAGATATTGAATGGTAGTAATAATTCTGATATTAATTTTACAATAAATAAATGTTTAAAACTGAAAATTATTAACCAAAGTTTGACAATGCTCTAAAAATCTGAAAGAGTTTTTAAAGTTTTATTTAAATAAGAAAATTTGATTCTTTAAGACCAGGGTAGATGTTGCTGTACGAGAAATTAGGACTAAAATATAAAAACTTATCCTATCAAGTTAACGTCTAACTTTAGGAAAATTTACCAGATAAGTGATGAGGTACTACGATACGATATCGAATCCCGGAACTAATTGTGAGGTAAAACCTTCTGGACAGTTAGCAGCAATTTGACATCTCGATTGGAGTATACTTTTTGAAATCGTTTCAAATTGGAAATTAGGTGTATAGCAGAATTTTGAAGTTAGGGGATATGATCCATATCATCTGTGAAATATTTTTGATGCAAGCTCTTGAAGGTTTAGTAGCAGTAAATAATGGAGAAACCTATTGGCCGCATGAGCTGAATCTTTATTTAGAAATGTTATGTAACAATTCAGCAGCAAAAACAAAGGTGTCAATTATATTTCGACAACTCAATAGATGTGTAAGAAAGGTAGATAAATAACACAAATGTCTATACATTTGAGTAAAAGGTCGATTGATAGGTATCACATTTTGCACAGAATAATTATTGTTAGAGTCATTGAAGCTCCATTAGCGTTTTAAGGTTTTCACAAGCTTAAAACTTAAGGTAGTGCGCTTTGGCCGATAGAGGCTTAAACACAATAAGACTCGCTTTCTGCTACTACCCTACCTCAGACCTCATGAATCGGGGATGTACGAGATTGGATTTTGGCATAAGTTACCCCTAATCCCTTACGAAACGAGAATACTCCGCATTCCAGACGCTGAGCAAAGGTCTTATAGGTATACTTTCATTGAGAAGTGTCCTTAATATCTTATTCTAAGTGAGCAATAAATATTGGTTCAAGTTATCTTCAAATGCACATTAATTGTGACCCAAAAAGGTATAGGAGCAGAGAACAATCTGGCATAAATTGTGCGTTTGTTTAGTTCACTAATTGGTTGAATCAACTCGTACGTTAACAGGGATACTGTCACAAGATATGGCATACATTAGTATATTGAATTGTCTGGCTAGTACAATAAATTATCCTTAATTATAAAATATTGTAGACACACAAGCAGGTAATGGAACAGTGAACTGAAGTGGCTTCTCATTACAAGGAAACCAATCCAGGTCTGAGGGAAGAATTTGAATAATGGCGATACAACGCGGTGCTGTACAATGTCCTCTCTTTCATTGTTGATTACATTCTTTGTTAGTTGTACCTTTTGTGTTCCAGCATTTTAAACAAAAAAATTGAATTTAAGAAAACACATTGTAATGGCCCCTTAAGTAATTGCAGGAGATATGTGCTTTAATTTTGAAAATGTGTATACTTGTTCAAAAACATCATACAGTATTATTGAATGTCAAATTCAATTACTTTATGATTTAAAAAGAAATTAGTTACTTTGAAAATTTGCATTTATTACTAGCGGCTATCTGCAGCTTCCCATATATTTCCATTAATAAGCAAGGAAATCACAAGCATATTATTTTAAAATACGATTCCAAACAATCCTGACATAATTCACTGAAAGATATTCCTATGTATTGATACATTTTAGATTTAGTTTAAAGATAAGGCCCTAAAGCCGAAGATTGAAACTATTATTTATAAATACCTATTAAATGTCTCGAATTTTTCTCCAATGTTTCATGATAATTTATTGGATAGCTCCAACGATTCCAGTAATAATTGAACTATTTTAATCAGTGTACAAAATCCTAAGTTTAAAGGTAGACTAAATTCGAAGTACTTACTTTTTAAGTTAACACACTTATGATGTAATAAATTATAACATTTATTTGATTAAAATCCAAATAAAAATCTAGACAAACAGAAACTTCTACTCGTAACATGACATTGGTAAAATGTAACTGACTTGACAGATGAATAACAACACCATTAACTATTACCTCTTTACATATGTATAAATTATTATAATTTTATTATTCTTGACATTGATAGACGTTTAATGGAGTAATAAGGGGTTTAAGTATCAGCGAGGGGTAGCTTGGAGGTAAATCCAGAATAATAATATACCTTTATGTTAACCAGGGACCCTAAGAATGTCCCTTTAACGTTTTAGTACACTGGGTTTTTACGCGATTGAGTAACACACAAAAAACACACACACACACACACCATTATAGTGTTATATCATATTATACAAGTGTTACCATCCTTATGGGATAAAATGTGTTAGGAGATTTCATTCAGTACAAATGCAATGTGTTTGAGTCAGAGTTTTCCACAGTTGCGCCAAACAACCGCATGAAACGCTCTTACAGTCGAGTAGATTGCTTTTCACCTCTTAAGCTCACTGTGACAAACTGTCTTCCACGCTCTCTTACTTTATATCACAAATCACTTAAGCACTTTCACTCTCTCAGACAAATCTATCATGTTAGTCAAGTGAATAACAGACTCAACTGAACAACGGTGTGCTACTAATTTACAACAAAACGAGTTAATCAATGTAATAAATATATTAGTTGGCAAACCAATTGAACTCGGATACGAACAAGATCTTTAGTAATTGATTGTGTATGCATAAGAATTTTAATTTAAACATGTTAAGACTATACTTACTGGAAATAAATAATAGAGAACACATTGATTTACAATAAAAATATATTTATCAATGTCCCATGTATTTTTATTAATTTAATCCACGTAAATAAAAGGATTTTTCTATGAAAATAATTAAGAATATAATAAAAATAAATAACTTTAAAATGCAACTTAAAATATTAAACCTTATGATATTAAGGCTTATATGATATGTTTTTCGCGTTTTTATTTCGTTATTACTGAATGAAATCTCCTACCACATTTTATCCCATAAGGATGGTAACACTAACAATTAACGTTTATTGTATAGAAACTACAAATGGTATAGTTGACATTCTGGTAATTTCATGGGTTATGAAAGTACGCATATTAAATGGCAATATGCACTAAGAAAATTTATGATAGGGCCTATTATAATTACTTTATAAAAATAGCGATTATGTGTTCAAAATTTTATTGTTTTTTTGAAGATTTTGAAAGTGATTAGTATCGCGGCAAGCAAAACATTTCCAATAACTGTGATCATAAGTTATTTATTGGTCAAATATAATACTTACCCTTATAGCGGGAAAACTACCCAAACGATACTTTTTTATCTTACACGATAACATATTAAAGTTCAAGGATTTATTTACGCACAGTTTAGGAAAGAAATATAAACGGCTGACGATCCTGTTGTTTTCAACGTGCACGTAGAAAAAAAATGAAGCAACAACACAGGAGAATACATGTGTGTAATGAACACGTCATACGCCTGTCATACGATAATTACAACTGCAACCTTCCTAGTACTTTGCACGAAAACCATATGTTCGATCTTTGACGTTGGATTTAAATGAATGTATTTCCGGTGGTTTTTGAGTGACAAAACTGCAAGGTATTAATTCGAATGTTACCATACAGCGTTGAGTACTGGTTTTAAAGCCAACAATTTAACAACCAAATACGTTCACTATGCCAACCCTAAATATGTTTAGTTATAACTCTGAGATTAAAATTTAAGAAAGAAAAATGTAAAATTGTAAATCGATACACTTATATTGAAATTAAACAATAGAAAATAAAGGAAAACAACATATACCATTTTAAAACTGGCAGGTTTACTTTTATCTTCATTAATTTAGGTCTCCATAGGAATAATATCCATGAAACTTAAGAATAGTAACCATACAATAATTTATAGTTTTCAGACTTTTTATTTAATGTATTTCAACGAAATAATTTGTATCACAAATGTTTCTGAAGTTCTTGCTAAAACATTAAAATGTATCAATATAATATATCGACCCAATACAGTATTAAAGTAATTTCGGACCATCTCTATATAGTATTGATGGATTTTTAAAGGTTACAAAGTAATAAGTGGTTCTAGCAATAAAGAATTAACTGGGGAACAATCTATTCCAATCTTATAAGAGATATACGACAAAGAAGTGAACCATACAGCCTCGATGCTCAGTTAATTCTGCGAAGATGTATCTTATGTTCAAACACTTTACTCCATATGCTTTATTATTCATTCTAAGTAGCTGAAATGTTCAGCTCAAAATATTCTGCAGCCTGAGTCTGCCTAGTTGCTAACTTGATGATCAATAAAGTGACAATAATATGGATGGGATTAGACCTAATAATAAAGTACTAAATGTAAGGTAATAATTTTTATTATTTTATAGGTTAATATTTTAAAAACCATTGCTTCTCTTGCAAGACAAGCCTAATGCAAATAGCAAGGTTTTACTAAATGTAACTACTAACTGTACTTAATCTACATGTACACACATTTTGTAAAGGAAATCTACCTACATTAAAATCATTTCTCACTCAGAAACTTTTCAACCGAAAAAACACATTGTTATTAAGGTTACTCCCTCAGCCGCCTTTGACTACAAAATGATTAAATGTATATATTAATACATAACGAAGTAATGAAAGACCGAAAGAACGCAACGAAAGAGGTAGCACAGACCTTTCCTTTCCTTAAAAAACAGGAATCTATGTACCAGGTTTCAAGTCTCTAAGATCTGTCTATGAAGACTTATCTCACAAGGACAGAAAGACATACACACATTTGGACAGACTTTCCTTTGACCTTGGGACCACATCAAAATCGATATGGTTCTTCTTTGGACAAAGAGGAAACTATGTGCCAAATTTCAAGTCTCACGACTATCAAGAATTACCACACTGACAGTGGAATAGACGGACAATGACATGATTTTAATGAGACCTTGTTGGTCCTCAATAAAAACTAATACATTTGCAAATTTATAATAACATATTCGAGTGCTTTACAATATTACGCGCTAGGGAAATAAAAAGTAATAAGGAAATTGATATTCTAAGTAATAATGCCAGTTTTTCCTTTTTTAAAAGTAAAAGCAAAGGATCTCACATTGAAGGGAATAGGAGAATCTTTTCTTACTACTTCAAACTAAGTTATAAAGACAATCTTCTTTTTCACTGAATTCTTCTTTTGAAATCCAAGCTTTTGGAGTCTTTGGAAGCGTCGTTCTAATTCTGTCTTTTATAATACTTTTAGTTATATTAAAATTGAAAGTTATTTATTTTATATTTAAAAAGATTTAAAATATCAATCAAACTTAAAGAAGTTTTATTAATTTAAATTAAAGTTTTTGTGTTTTTGCTGAGTCAGTTTAAACACAACCATTTTAATGTAACCTGCGTTTTACCTAATACCCTCCATTTAAGCTAATACGGAACAGAAAATCACTTGCATACCACTAAACACATCGATTTTATCCTCTGAAACTTAACTTACTTAAGATTGATATCGTGATTATTCAGTTCCGGATTGTATGTTTTATTTATCGTACTTGCATTTGGAAAAATCCATAAAAATGTTACTTCACATGATTTACCTACGTATTTTGCGTTCTGCCAATAACATCACACATTTTTAAAGAAATAAAACAATATATTTTCAACGTAAAAATGTTTAGCCTATCCTAATTAATAATATTGATTCCTTAAATCCCAAAATAATACACTAACATATGAATTTTAACTGATGAAAAAAGGATGAAGAAAAGGCGTAAAAGGTATAGTTAGAAAGGTTTTAATGTTAAAATCACAATTATTCGGGCAGTATGTATTTTAATGACAAAGAATTTTTCATGACTTTAACCAACCTAATTTCCTAAATTAGATTAACACAACGTAATTTTAATAAGCAATCAAAATTGCTGTTATAGTCAAAAAATAAATATTAAGTTAATAGTGAAAACACTACGATGCAAAATTGATCAAATCTTTTAATGAAATGCATTTACACAAGATAATATGTTGATTTTCTCATAAGATTATATTAAGAAATGAAAATGGTACTAACATCTACACACAATTATTGTAATGTAGTACGATAAAGTTTAAAGACAACTTATATGACAAACATGTTAAAGGTTCTTTTTGCTTAGAGAAACAACTATTATAAAAGAAAGGAACCTTACTGAAGGGTCAAAGGCGTGTACATGTTATATACGTTTTATGAGTTAGGCCGGCAACAGAAGACATTTAAAGTGTATGTTATGACGGGACCTCTGAGAGACTTTGCCTGGAGACTAAGCAGTTCCAACTGGGTAAACGTCCTTGTAATAGCGAGGATCCTGTGCAAGATTAATACATTACCAAGATTTCCTCTGATTATGGAACTAGCCCCAACACCAGTTTCTCCCCTCTCCCAAACTTGGCTAAGAGAGGAAGTTTTAGCATCTCTCACATAGATTAATATTAAAAAACTTTTACATTTTATTGAATATATGTCTCTATATGACTTTTGGCATAAATTACGTCTAACCTGTCATAAATCGTGTATAAATAAATAACAATGAGAGTGATGATACAGGTAATAGCTAAAAATCTAATATTAGAACAAGTAGTATATTTCACAGTACATACAAGAGAAACGTCTGAAGAATCTTAATTTAAAAATAAAAGACTATAGCTAAAATAAAACAAAACTTGGTTTGAAATTTAAGACTCTTATTTCTAATGATATGAGTTCTTTTGCTTGGAGTGTATTCTGAAAAGATGCAGTTCGTTTTTGATGAATGGAGTATTAATTATTTCTTGAATGTGTACTTCATTATATTAATATGTTCACCTAAAGGTAACTCATGTATTATTATTCTTGTAGACTTTTCTTAAAATCTCGTGTTTTTTTAAATTATTACAGTTTAAATATTTTGTTTGGCAACAATTTTGGAACATTAGATGATATTTCTTTAAAGTTAAAAACAGGTCTCAATTAGAGTTAAAATGTTTAAAGTTTTATACCATTATTTAACTTAAACATATATTTTTTATAACAGCCCACCAAGAGACAGAAATCAGGAATATATATAGATGATTAATAAATTAACAAGATAATTCAGTTTATCTAATTTTTTCCGATATTTAGTTTAAACTTGGGTAGTAAACAATGAACCTTTCGAACTACCTTCAATCTATTCTCAACCAGATTACCTTATAGTCCATATTTTGAGATTTTTGACAATACATACAAAACATACTCGCTTTTACGAATGGATGATCATAACCTTATTAGCTTTACCTGATCAGAGTCAGTTCTCTTAATTCTAAATCTATTCATAAGTGGCAACATTATTAATGAAATGTCAACATGGAATAAATTTACTTTGACAAGACTATTTATCACTAATTTTAGTACTTATTAATTAAGCAACACTAGTAATTCGTAGATATAGAAATCAGCGAAGCGAGTTATTACAGTGGCAGGATACGGTGAGTTACATCATTACAAGCCCGCAGAGTAATAAAAGGACACATATCTCTGGATGTGTGGTGTATGACAATAAAGCTGCCAGTGAACTACCACTATGTGTTATGGTCCATTACAATATAAATTATTTTTTCAAACATGCTAATATAAAAACTCATATAAACGGTATCAAATCGTCGGTTAAAATTTTGTATGATATGCTACAGTTTAATTTATTCTAAATATCTGATTGGAGTTAAAACACGACGTATAGAGTTCAATTAAAATCAATATTCTTGTATAATAGTCTGTTTCATTTCTTAACACATTAAACGAAAACAATTTACAAGCGGTAAATGATGTTCCATTTGGAAATTACTAATTACTCAGAGGGAATCTACACCAAAACATAGATGAGAACGAAGAGAAATTTTGCAATAGTTCTTATACCTACATTTATTTACCTTATTTTATTTACTGTGAAAACTAAATACGAGTATCATTATGATTGTCGGTTCTTGTTTTAAGCCTCACAAAAAGAAGCGATGGTGGTGAGAATGAGCCACTTTGCCCCTAAGTACTATTTGTTATTAGTCTATATTGTTTACAGGTAGGTAAATAAAAAGGTACGTACAAATAAATCTATCAAAAGTTATCGAGGGCTCTCGTGATCTGAGGTTGGGAAAATACCGATCAGAAATACCCCTGGTCATCTGTGCGGGCTTCGGTAGCTCCGCACTTTTGGTAAACAAAGATAGACATCCCTCGAGATATTCAAGCTCAGATAACGTAAGCGCTTGTAAATGTATGTAAATTTGGTACTACTTGTAGCATATTTATGATAGCCTAATCTAAACCTTCTTAAGCTGTATACCCTAATGTATAGCCTAATAACAAATAGTAGACAGGGACAGAGTGACCACTTTGTCGCCGACATCGTAAAAACAAGAACCGAACGTCATAATGGCGTCACAGAAAATAAATGGTTTTGGTTTCTAATAATGATTTTAGATTATCGATGAGAAAATATCTTCTAAAAATAGTGGCCTCTGTATAATACAAAAATCCCTAATTTCAATTCCCATAGGTCGATTGTTTTGTGTCACCAATTTAGTCAATTTGCATACGACGTTGATATGGTATAATGACTGAGTTACAAAATACGTGCAACACATTTTCATGTCATGAAGTAACATATTAATATTCACAAATGGAAATATGTTGAAATCCCAATAGTAATTATACCTCAATGACAAAAAAAGTAGTAATAAATATTTATCAACCTTTTGGTAATAACAGGTGATATTTTGTTGTTGCAAAATCATTCTTTATTATGCAACCTTTACGCTACAATACGAAAACAAAATATTCATATTTGCATCACAATCTGAATTTAAAACATGTGATATCAGTGCAAACATAGTATTATATGAAATACTCTAAACTGCATGTTCTTTAAACGGTAAAATGCTGTCAATGAGTATAACCTGTAAATATGAAAAGCGCATAAACTTTTTTGTTCTTTTTTGCTTTAGTTCATCAAGGATGTTCTTTAATTGATACATTAAAACAATGGGTGATTAGTTGAGAAAGCAGTGTATTCAACATGAACAGTTTGTAAATTCATTTGATATAGTCACGAAGCATTGCTGATTATAAAGACTTTTATAGAAACATGTCTACTGAGTGCCTGTTCGTGTCGGTGAAATTGACTCATTGGTCCATTAAAAAAAGGTTGTATTACTTTGTATGAAACTAATTAGTTACTTTATATGTATTACTCTATTATATTTACAAAACGATATTTTTCTACTTAACCCAACCTTACATATAAATGTATAATATTTATAGATCCGCATACTTGCTGCTGATATTGCTGATATCCCTCTTTTTTGTGAACGACCTCTTAAACTGCATTACTGGTGCCAATGCCAGAATTTTTCTTTTTGTTGAAGATACATCCCTTACAGTGGCAACTCCAAATCGCTTGGACCTAATGACTCTGGATTCTGAAGAAATACGCAAAATATCTCAGCTCGTAATAAATAATGAGACAAACTCAAATAATAAATTTTTCTATCAGTAGTTCTCAGAATGTGGAGCATATTACATAACTTTTTTGGGGGATGAAGAGATTTCGTCTGGTGACTCTCTAAAGTTTCTTGGCATTCAGATTGACAATAAATTAAGCTTCCACGATCATATTGAGCTCGTCTGTAAGAAACTAAGTTTGTGGATTTTCGTTATAAGAAACCTATAAAAGTTTACTGATACCAGAATGACCTTGGCTGCTTACTTTGGGCTGATATACCCCTTTCTCATATATGCGGTAGTTGTTTGAGGATGAGAAAGTGTACGCACAAAATTGGTTTTCAAACTCCAGAAAAGGACGTTGAGAGCAGTTTTTGGCAAACCTCGTAGAACTGCACGCAGGCCGCTTTTTAGGGAGGCCAAAGTTCTAAAACTCCCATCGATTTATGTTTTGAACCGCGTGAAATTTGTTCACACAAAATCTCCACCTTTTCAAATCACATAATCCCCTACATCGGCATAATCTACGCAACTCCAATATAATTACCATTCCTGCCCATAGAACAAGTTTTTTTTAAAGGCGTTTATTAGTCAGCGGCATTAAACTCTTCTCTCCCAGACATTTGGTGCAGCGGGCTTATTAGGGTGTCAGGGAATTTGTTGAGAGCTCCAATCAGAGTAGTTTAATCTCAGATGAAGGGCCACCTGGATAAGTTTTAGTTTAATTTAGCTTCAACATAACATTTAGTCCTAATTTAATTAGTTCAACTTTGTTTTTATATTTAATTTAATTAGGTTATTTTTATTACACTAATGCATTTAGGTACTACATGTTATTGTTGACGCTATTTCGCTATATTATCCGTCTGTCAATAAAGAATTTCTGACTTCTGTATAATTATCCAACTCACTATTGTGATTATTCACTTAGCTAGCCAAGCACCTAATTTATATTAACTCAATTGTATTTGAAATTAATGTAATAAAATAAATTAAGTCTTAATTCTTTACTTTATTACAAAAATTTCATAATGCAACTTGAAAAGCAGCTTTTGAATTATTGGTATTCTAAAGTGAAATGTGGCATTGTACTGCCATAATGGAGAAATCAATGCAGGAAGGTTAATTAGTTTTAGCGTTTATTTGATACAGGACACACCACTAGGCTTTATTGTCACTCTTGACTCATAAAGTATAAAAAAATAGTTTCAACAAACGTTGAAGTAAAATAACTTTCATTGTTGGAGATATACATTATCATAAAAACATACAAAGATATTTGATATTTCAGACTAGTATTTGAATTATTTTAAGAAATAAACCTACAAAGAATTTAACATGAAAATGTAAGTTTTGTTGTAAGCAAAGATTTATTTATTACTAAGTTATGTCCTTCGCAAATGTACAACTTACAATTTTAATTTCATTTTAAAATTCAACGTCCCAATTTAAATAATCTGAACGGCCTTGACCTCGATTCTCAAGACTTTGTCAACTTTGTAATTCTTAGAGCATAAATTGTTACCTATAGTGCAATTGAATGCTTCGACTCGTAACTACGTATTACCTGTACTTCACATGAAAAAGGCATCTAAAACCCACAGATTGGCTGGACTGTATGTCTCCTTTTAGGAGATTTAACTAAACCTGTATGTTCTTCGAGTGATGTTTGAAAGTGTGTGCGATTATCTCGCAAAGCCTATTCTGTAGGACTTTGGAAATTTGCATTAACACCGAAATAATATTTAACATAACTTTCTTAAACTATCGCATGTTTTTATCGTAAGTCATCACAACTATGGACTCCTAGTTGAGAATTCCTCCACATTGGTTAAAATCGTTTAAATGTGACTGATATCTTCAAATCTGTTCGATAAAATATCATGGAATTTTGAGTTATTTCATTGGTGCCTATAAAAACTGTTTCCAAATCTCCAAATTCAAGGACCACAAATCATTCTTCTTCCCACTTCTATTCTAATCTAATTATTCTAAAATCATAGGGTTGGAATATCCTGCAGTGATTACTAATTGAGAATACAATTAGTAGGCAATTTCAAAACAATATTCATATCACATCACTATTATTATTCAGCAGGAAATTGCAAGCTAATATTTGAATACGAATCAGTTAATAAGATAAATAACGGAATCAGATAATTTATTGTATTTTTAAAATTTTATTCGTATTTAATTAAAAGTTATTCACTTCAGGTAGCTACTATTGATCCAAAATTGAAACACCAGAAAAAGAGTAACTTACATTTAGTTTGGAATTGGTTGTTTGTTGAATGATTACTGATTATTGTCATTGTTAGTCGCGTAGGCTATATACTGTTATATTAGTAATACATGTTGCTGTGGAATCAAAATATATGTAATATATTTAGACACAGTTTATGGTTTTCTAAAACTACATAAAATTTCCCATCAGATGGAAACCATAGATTTATAAATTTGGATATAATACAAGCTTTGAAACACATTTTATACTTTGCTGTTTGAAAATTTTTCGCAAAAGTTTTGAGTAATGACAAAATGCAACTTTTTTCGACTCTTCAAAAAAAAGTTATGGAATTTATTTTACTACTGCTGTATAGTTTACTTCATTCTGAGTAATAAAATATGCAATATAACATGTATTGAAGTAAAACTGTATTAGTAAAACTTTTATTAGCAAACTCTTACATATACACCCTATTTTCACAATTTATGCGCATCGCTGCTTTTTGTTACATAGTGTTATTATAGTTTCATAAATTCGTATAATGCTTATGTGTTTCTGAAACTAGAATAAATTTGACACAAAATGGCAATCTCACTTTTATAGTTTTCTTACTATAACTTGGTTTGCTAGGTATGGTCCCCCCCCCAAATTAAAAAAAATTGTAAATTTTGATTTCCATGGAAACAAATTTTTAGTAAACATTTTTTCAAGGCCAAATTTAAATACTAATATTATTATATGTTTAACTCTGAACACAAAAATATATACTTCTATATATATTACTTTTAATTTATATTTTTAATAAATTTTTTAAAAAACCCTTGCACGAGGCTCGAAAACATGCCGCCACTACAGGAAAAAATGACCGCCACTTGGAGGGTTTAATAATCTCAAAAATTACAAAACTACAACTTTTTTCTTTATTTTTTCTTTACATTTTTCCTATTATTAATTTTGAGATCCAATATTCAAGACCAGAGCCTACGCACAGGGCCTAGGCCCAATTAAATAGAAATCCTACAAGGTTTATATTTAATAAGAAATAATTAACTATGTATAAGTATCGCATTGTTGCGCTCTGATAAATGGGCACTATATGTATGTGTATACGTTTGATGCAATACGTGTATATGTATATGTGTTTGATTGTACTATCCTTATGAAAATAAACCGCATTAACTTCATTTTATTTCAATTCAGTTATACTCAAAAGGATCATGATAATCTTGATAGATTATACACCTATTTCTGTAGGATATTTT
This sequence comes from Homalodisca vitripennis, assembly GCF_021130785.1. NCBI lineage: Eukaryota > Metazoa > Arthropoda > Insecta > Hemiptera > Cicadellidae > Homalodisca > Homalodisca vitripennis. The sequence continues at coordinate 35,554,238 of NC_060209.1, forward strand.
AGTATGTAAAATAACTTAAAATACAAACATTCACAATATAAGTGCATAGAAGTTTTTTATTGAACTTTATAGTTAAAAAAAAATAAAGGGATTTTGGTTTTGTTTAAATTAAGGAATGAAGGGTTTTAAGAATGTGGAACATAACTTGCTGCTAAACCCTTCACACAAAAAGAAATCCTATTACGGAATTCTAAAATACAAAATAATTCAATTTCATAGACCGTAATAATAATATTTACATGATGAAAGATATACTTCTTAATATTTTAAAACTAGGGAGAACGCCAAATTACTTGTCAAATATCAGGCTTAGCTAAAAATTTGGAATTCATATCTCATTTCATTCTTGATATATCCTGCCACCGAAAAATATAGTCAATCATACAGAACAAGCAATTTAAATCTTCCTATCAGACAACAGACAAATTGTGCCAGCCCACATAGGCTTCAATGATGCTCAGCAAAATTAAATGGATAGACAATCGCATAAATCATTGTTGTATATGAAGAAGAGAAGTTTCATGCAATATTTTAAGTATGCAGAAGATACAAGTAACGCTGTATATTTCCACAGATGTCTGTTAATATAATAAATTTTACCCACAAATGTTAAAACTCCATATTATTGTACTGTAATAATGTTAACTAACGCTCAGCTGATTTCCATGGAGTGAAATACACCAACATCAAGCTAAATGTTGACTATATTAGAGTAGAAATGGAACTATGTGGAAATGTACAAGTCTAAAGAGTAGTTCGATTGTGCGATATCGTTCTGACAGACTAACAGACAGAGGTACACTGTGTACAGTTATTTGCTAACGCTCAGTTAAAAATTTTTAGTTTATATAATACCAAAAATACGGTTTCTAAAATTCTAAAAGTAGGCACTGCCATTACTAGAAGAAATAAAGGTGAGATTTCCTTATAAAATTGTCAATGCACCAACTGAATCTCGAAGCAGTATAAGTTTTGCCCGTATTTCCAGAGTACGGAATGTGTCACTCATCATTAACATATTTTTTGTAAACATCATAATTTGCAAATACGACCGCAAAACATCAAGAGACGGATTCTGCCAACTTAGTAGCAGCTAATCCTCTTGCGTGATAATCCCCCTTTTGCCCAATTTAATAATGATCCTGCAACAAGAATCACCGGGGTAGCAAGTGTAATACCGTACTTACCGCAGTTGATCTAACGAGTGGATTCACAATAAGCATGGATATAGCACAAGTTAGAATTATTCAATTTTTGTTTAATCTTTGGACAGTCGAGGAAAAGAACATTTATACTTTTAAAAGTTTAAAAGCGATGTTTTCTTGCAACGATTTCCAATAAATAAATCATCTTCACAGATACTCAGGGATCAGATTTCTTTCGATTTCCAATCTTGAACTGTTGGAGCTGTATTCATCGCCTCAGCATTATTCAAGTGGATAAAAATCACGAATCATTAATCTTACACTTTTATATTTTGATCAGCCCATTACAGCAGCAAGTCTTTTTTTATTATACTCCTAAATTTTCTTAATATATTTCTTAACGGTTTGATTTACTTTAATTGTTTGAAAAAATTTTGTTAAAACAATTTAAAAAGTACAAAATGTTTTCAAATCATTGGTGTTACAACAGCCAAAAAGAAGAAAATGATTTCGTTCTATCAGGGGCCTATCAAACGTTGTTATTTGTATATGTATTTCAATATGTTACTTATAGGTCTATAAATCTTAAAAGATTTTATTATAATTTACAACTAACTTATTATATGGGATAAAACGCTGAGGAACCCTCTCACTGTGCTTATTCTTATTAGATGTTTTGCAAGAATTTTGGAGTGACGCGATATTCAAGATGGGTGAGTAAGGGTGGGGGATTGAGCTGCCTCCTACCGAGATCCCATAGTGCAGGAATAGTGAAAAATATCTCAGTAGCGATTCTATGGAAGAAGCGGAGGTTTTCTCTGTTCCTGATTCTCCCAGTGAAAGCGAGCAAGGGAGGTACTCCTTCGCGTTTAGGCCTGCGAAACCCTTTAACACTGAGGGAGTATCAACCACTTCAACAGTTCCGTCCGTTTAACTAAACCTATCGATGGATCAAGCTATTCCTTATTTCTACTATCTCGATATTTGCGATTAGTTATGTGCCGATTCTGAATTGGGTTGCCCAGATATAAGTGGTTCATCTGTGTTTGCTGTATAAGTAATACTGGTAGGTATAAACCAGTGGATACTAAAACCTTCTGGACACATTACAGCTCTTAGTATACAATCTTTCAATAAAGTTTATGGCAATAACGTTTCAAGGAACAGAAACAGCTTAATAAAAAAGTGTATGGTACGGTGATAAATATATAATGAAAAATAACAGATTCAATGCGTTTCACTGTTTTATAAACACAGTTAACATGTAAATTAATTATGATTTTAGACAATATCATTAGAAATTATGGTCACATTCCTGTTGGAGCTAAATCAGATTTACGGAGTAAAAACCTCAACTGATATCTTGATATGCGTACAAATACACCAATCACTAAATTGATCATTCATTAAACGAGACTGATGCAATAAATAATTTTTATGCTTTTTGGTATAAAAAATACTTATATGAACAATTATGAACATATTGGTTCATACACAAAATACATTTTTCTATAAAATGTCATGCATTTGATTGGGGAAAGATACGAGGAAGCATGCATATGTCCCTGTGTGGACAACGCAAATATATTCACACATCGCTTCATATATTGCAAATAAGGATGTAGCTTTGTATGTTTTCCGTTCTCAAACACCATTGAAAAGGTTATTTTTTAATTATCGCAGTTCTCAATATATTTGAATACTACGTCAAAAGTTTTCAGTTGTATTTTATTTGTTTCTTCCATAATAAAAAATTTTAATAAAACCCATTTGCATACTAATACGTGCATAAAAAAAACTCGCATGAATCATACCTTTAACACAATATTCAGGTTATATCTCATTATAAAACAGAACCGGAGTTTTTCCTTTACAGACGAGATACAGGATGACGGCAGGTATTTAAAACTTGGCAGAAAATTGGATTGGAATTTTTCAGGAAACGTCTCATAGATAATTTTGAAGGGGACGAGTATGTCGAAAAAAAAGTCCCTTTAGCCGCGAGAGCCTCAGTACTCTTATTTCTGGACATCACTCATATACTCCAGAAGAATTCAGGAAGTTTAACCTCTACTTATGATATGCTTAAAGAGGGAGAAATTTCCAGAGGTTGCCAGCTACCAGACACAAGGAGAGATCAAGAACTTCTAGAGGCCCGAACTTTACATATAACAGAATCCATAAAGCGAGGACTTAAAGCATTGTTACCTAATAAAGAATTTTGCAAAGAACACGGAAGAACAAAAATAGTATTAGGGGTCTCAGGGCTTTAGGGGTCTTATAGACTGAAGGTTTTTGGAGCCCCATTGGAGCAATACCTGAATTATCTCTGTAACTTAATAATGTAGGCTTCCAGAGGTTAGGTGTCCAGATGTTCTGTAGCCTACCATATACACAGATACTAAAAGATTTTATTTATCATGCAGTTCAGTGCCCAACTCGTTTCAAAACATAATATTAACTAATACAGAAGTTTACCGTAATATTTTCATCAATGGTAAAAATATTTTTAACTAACATCTACATAAAAATAAAATATTAACAAACGTTACGACATATTAAATTAACGCTAGTATTAGTCCTACCTATGTCGTAATGTGTTACCGGTAGATTTAATCAATACTTTAAGACCATAGTTATAAATTAAGTCTGACGTACAAGGAAAACAAGTACTGTATCTCTGTTATTACATGATTGTGTTTCTTTCATGGAATTCATTGTTCTGTAACAAAGCCTTTTGTTATGAGAACAATAACTTTGTTGTTGAACCCGTTTTGGATGCCTTAGACATAGGGTAATAATGTATTGAAAAGAGCTTAGGATCAAGCTTATATTGTACTACAAAAATAAACATTGTAATTTCCGCCACATAAAGGTAACAACTAGTGCAAACTAGCTACATGCTTTCACATTTTAGGCAACACTAAGTCTCCACAAGTAACCAAAATAATAGTTTCAATTCTTTCCAAGAAGATACAAAATTGACAAACTTATTTCTCGAATAAAAAGAGTGAGCAGCGACCACACACTAAAGAATTCTAGGCGGAAAACAATTGAGTTTAGGATTTCACAGCTAGAAAATAAGGACTAGAAAGGAAACATTAAAATATTGGGGATATTGGAAATTGTTTTATAAAACTTAATTATTTAAGTGGATTGCATCAGTAAAATCATACTGATCCGTAAAAACATAACAAGCATATCATTGAAGGAGGAGCTCTTCTTATTGGAATACACTACTTTGTAATAATTAATGAACGAAAAGTCACAATCTCCAATAATTTTATTTTTATACACGAGGCCTTTCAGCATCAAAGATGCCATCGTCAGGTTTAAAAAAACAATTTGAATAATATAAATATTTAACATTTCAAATTAATTATCAGCTGAGTAAAGCTTAATAAAAGATTTGTTTAATTTAAAGTAAAATAAATAATAATATATGTATAAAATTTTGGGTCAAAAAGAAGTTTGGTATATTTTAAAGAAAGGGTGAATTTTGAATAGGTCCAAAATCATTGTTCAATATTTTATATTTATGTTTTGCTATGCATAATGTTTCATAAGCGTCAAGTTCTTCTTGCTTATGGACTTGTTTTAATAATGTGAAATTTTTAAAAGTGTGATTTGTTTCTAATGCATGTTTGTCTTTAACTGATTTTTGAGTTTGTCCGTATTTGTAATATCTTTCGTGTTCTTTAAATTTTTTTTAATGGTTCTTTTTGTCTGGACTATGTAAATCTTATCACAGTCTTCACAGTAATTTTGTAAACTCCAGTTTTATTTTAATTTCAAATTTTATCTTTTGGTTTTCCAATTAGATTGTTTATCTTATTCGTTGTTCAAAATGCGCAAAATGTGAATTTTCGATCATCAATTATTACAAAGTAACAAGCATACTTTCACTTTGTAAACGGTCCGATTTGTAATAATAAAATTATATGCAAAGTAAAAATAAATATTGAGTATCCGGTCTTTGCCTATTACATTCAAATAATTCAGTAATATGAATACAGAGTAATGATAGAGTTGTTATAGTGTAATGATTGAATTATGATAGAGTAATGATATAATAAAACTTACCCGTGGTAGTCACTTAAAACTAACTTGACACTCTACTTGTTATACAAGTGTTGATTTTTGTTGTATCGTTCCCTACATATTTTAGTGACTCTTTAAAACTTTTAAACAGATGTTGTTACGTTTCCGCTAACTATATAAAATCTAACTGCATCTCTTAAAATTATGTTTGTACATTCTGTGACACTAGTTTGTACAATACCGTGTACTTTGTTCTATTACTCTCTACTGTTTACCTTATTAGATATATTATTTTGTCCTGTATCACGTTTTAACACATGGTGAGAGTAAAATCTTTATGAAAGGGTTATAGACACCTCTATTTATTGCACACACGCTAAATGATAAGAAATAATCTTAGAGCAACAATGTCGGTAATTCCTGTGTTCATTGTTCTAAGACAGAAAGACAAATTTTGAGTATAGACTAAAAATGTAATATTCTTATTTAAGTTACATTTACAGGAACTTTACGATTATTATTTGAGTGAATTTCCGCTATTTCAAAACTTGCAAAATGTTATATCTGTATCGCAGTGTTGTTTGGCACATTGAATGGCACATTGTTCTTATAATATCTCAACCTAGTCACTATTTGTCATGAAATGCGATTATGGATTTGGATGTTGAAGTTAGTACATGACAAATAAATAATATCAGTTAGCCAACCCGCCTACATCAAACTACAAGCAATTGGTCTAGTACGCTGAGACATTTACTTAATGAATAGCTGGTTTATCAAAAAGATAAACCATGGAAGAGTTACATGTGTAAAAGTAAACAAAGATTAGCAATGTTCCTAATTTACTCTACCGGCATTTTTTGCACATTTGCCATTGGTATAAAAATACATCAATGACACTACGTTTCGAGATCTGCAGTGTAATGTTTTCCTTAGGTGGGTAGCATAACTAAGTTGTCTGTTACGTTAGTAAATCACCTGAAGAATAAATAAGATTGTATAACTCGAAATTTAGTTAGTCTCCGAAAGCATTCTTCTACGCTCAAAATCCTTCCACCTTCAAAAAATAACTTTAAACAAAGAATTTAATTTATTAGTTAGAAATAGATCTTGCGTAAGTATTTTGGATAATTAAACAAAATTAAGCCTCATAAATTGCTGCATCATAAAAGGAATCACTATTTATTGAATGATAACTTTTAAATATCCTAAAGCAACAGCCGACTTACATGTGAGTAGTAGCAGTAAGAATATTATAGGCATTCTCAATCTAAAACTTAATATATATATATATATATATATATATATATATATATTTCGTAAATCGTATAAATCTGATATAACGATTTCCGGGTAACCTGAATAGGCTTACATGATTAATTTCGTATTTCTGTCTATAGGAAGCTCTATATTTTGTCGCATTACTTGGTGCAGGCCGCAAGAAACTTCTTTAAGGGGTTCGAAACCATTTAAAGTTATGCTTTTATAGAACTATTGTTTAACCCTTTGAATGCCACAAGGCAAAAAATGTAGTACAAAAGAAATGCACTAGCAACTATATTGCAAGTCATATGCGAAAAATGCCAGGGAATAATAAGAAGTATTACCGGGCTTCCGGAAAAACAATATATTTTTTTTTTTTTTTTTTTCATACTATTTTTATGAAACAGGTATCAAAATGTTTTTTAAAAAATTGTATTACAATAAAATGTTTACAAAACAAATGAAACAACATAAAATAATATTAGTTTTGGCATGTCAAAACCAAAAAAATGTATAAAGCAATTTTTATTTTTTAGTTTTTATTTTTTTTGACAAATTAATAAGAAACAATTTTACTATGGGAAGAATTTTTTTAATATTCTTTATAACATTGTTAATGTGAAAAAAAATAATGGTTAACTTTTTTATATAATTAACTATAGTTACATAACAATGCTTGAAATTATGTACATAATGAAAAAATCATTTTTCAGTACCGGTAACACAACACTAAAACAAAAATAATTAATGCATTACTTACATTTATCCTTTGGTTCTAAAGTATATCTAAAATATGGTCTTCATATTTTCCCAAAACATATGTACACACACACACACACACACACAAGCGCGCGCGCGCACGCAAGCACGCACGCGCACGCAGCACGCACGCACGGGAGATATCAATTTAACAAAATCATTTTAAAGATCCTAACCTCAAAACGATGTAAAACACAACCATTTGACCGAACGTATTATTTTAGATATTACGCATACTATACGTAGCGAGTTGTTTACGCGTCAACGATGTTACGCGCCCGGTTGATCACCGCCAGCTCTTCAAATTCAAATTCAAATTCAAATTCCTTTAATGTCGTAAGACAACTTTTGTTGTATGACAGAGTCAAGTACATGCTGTATATACATAGGTTATAAAGTAAAACAATAAAAATACAATGGTTATATACAACAGTAAATTGTACAAGAAGCAGTCTTGTTGCTTCTATTATTCTGTGTCTTTTTTATCTTCACTAATATAAAAGTACTATGTGAACTATTATTTATCTATTGCAGGATAGTTAACAAATAAAACAATATTGGTTGTGAAAAGAATTCATGAAAAATAAAGCGTTAAAAATTACGATAACAGACGGCGACGACGGATCGTCGCCTGGCACTTTTCGCAAAGTAAGTCGGCGACGATCCATCGTCGCCGTGGCACTTTTCGCAAGGGTTTTTTGGCGACGATGTATCGTCGCCGTGGCACGCAAAGGGTTAAAGCTCCTATTTCCCATCATGGTTATATGATATAAAAGAAAATGCTTTTAAGTGTGCAGAGAATGACTTGAGTCAACACAACCAATTGACCACAGTAATTAGCATCAATTGAGTATAGTCTGATTGAATCTTCACTAGGGCCAATCAACTCGTATTTAATATACACCTATTACGTCAATATTCGCTCCCTCCTTGATTAAAATGCATTGTAATTTATTATACTTATGGCATAACTGATAAAACATATCAATTAGCTTAATGCTATTAACTCTTTTTACTCTGGGAATACTTTGTTATTAGTGTAGTTGGTATTAGGTTTTTCCAAGACCAGGATACGGGGTATTTTTTCAAAAACATTAGCTATCTGAATTTAAGGCGCTAATAAATGTCTGTAAATGAACATATTGTCTGTTTGTTTAGCATTGGAGCCAGCGTAGACTAAAAGGAGTTGTGACTGAATAATTAACTTAAGATTAATACCTCTTGTCACAGATAACACAAATAAAGTATACACGTGCAGTCATAGGATATGAAAAAAGTGCTCACACAGAAATATCAAACAGTTGCTAGCTTAGTAAAATCGGTCCATTTGCTCATATTTACAGTGTTCTTAAAAGTAATAAAGCTTAGAATAATTCTTAAGTAACACTTTTAATTTACTGATTTTTCTCGACACCGCTCAGTGACAAAGAAAACAGTAACAATATATTTCTTCAGAGTCTGATTCTATATTGAAATGAACCATTATTTCACTTTATGGGAATAAGTTTATGAACTAAGCTTTCTTTTTATGCCAGTAAAACATTCTCAGATACAAACTAATATATTTTATTTAAAATATGAGATAAGTATTTATTTGTAAAAAAAACCCTGCATAGAGTGTATAGAATCTGGATTTCATCCCATCTAGACGTCAATCGTAGATTTTTAAATTTCCATGAAACTACATTAGCAAATAGTCAAGAATGTGTTCTATGATGGTGCATGTTCCGTTGTGTCCATTTTCTAACCATTGAATGTGGCTGCATGTAATTTTTGTGTCAACTTTTATTCTCAACGGTTGCCTGTCTCTATATCTCTACCTCTGCGACGCGTGCCCCACTCCTCCTACCTTATTGTAGTACGCTGGCGTCATCATCTCTCATAATTATCGCATATTAATAATTGATGTGCTGCAACCATGGTTACTTAATCTGAATAAAATAAGTAGAAATTTTAACATCTATTTTACTGTTAGGAGTATCTCCATACATCTGTGATTATTCTTGAAACAAAATAGTAGTTTTAATATTAGTAGTGATATTACTGAAGCTTTATTACCTGATTGGTTGATATAATAAATACTGATACTTACCATTATGTTGTTATGTAATATTTTTAAACACATTTTATTTATTTAAATTTACCGTATGAACGTATAGGAAGAATGTGTAGTAACGCTTGTCACAATGAATGAAACAATCTCGAATCAATGCTCACAATTTTCAAACGTAACTGTCACAACTTTAGCTGCAGCGCTCAGAAAACTTGTTAAATCTCATTAGTTCACTCGGAGACCTTTCCATTTTCCTATCACGTGACAGGATTACTAAATCTTAATTTTACATGTTTCGAATATTTTGCGATATCAGTGTTTAAAAAAATTGAATCTTTACATTCAATAACTTATATGAATAACATAGCATGTTCCAGTCGGATATTAAACTTTAATAACCTGTAATTTCCACAGTTAAATTCTTGTGGAATCAAATCATCTATATTATTCATAATTCGTCTAAAAACATGAATGTGTGAACAACACATGCTTACTCCATTGCCACATTTTGCAATGTCTTATAGTTGTAATCAATTTGCTTGCGAATCTATTTCTTCTACAATTTTTCCTTTGCTATCATGGTCACCAGCCAGAACAATGAAAAGGGGTTCGCTTTCTCTCAGCCTAATCGTATAATAAATCTTCATAGTAAAATTTCAAATCTATAAGTCGGTTCGTTCCCAAAGCATCGTGCAATAACAATAACATATTTCCAGCGCCTCGAGTGGCAGTTTTAGGTAACGCTCAGCCACTTAAGATTTACTTTAAACCAACCAAATTGTAAAAAACGTTGACTTGTGTTGACATTATTTTGAACGTGGTTGCTATGATATCGACAATGCTGTCTATTTTATTATAATGTATGGTCATTTCCAATAATAAATATGATCTCGGAATAACAAAAGCACATTTCAAACTTTTTTTAGCATTGCTAATAAACGCTTTATCCTAAACTGATAAATACGAATATTGTACTAAACGAACAAATTGTATATTGTGTTTACTAAAATGATTTTCTTTCCAATAAGAAGTGGTAGAATATTTGAAAATTGGTAACATTGCATATTCGAATAACGATTAATGGTTCAACATCACAAAGGCACGGAATAATACTCGAGATCTGAAGGACGTGATAAAATACCTCTTGTTCGTCCTCCTAATTTTGCAATGTTATTCATATGTCCTTAAAATTAGTGTTATTAAATTGTATTATTATTCTAACCTCAATCTTCTTGGGCCGGATTCTGACGTTGATAATATATTAATGTGTCCTCAATCGTTGAATAGTTTTGTTCCAGACTTATTAATTATAATTGAATTCAGGATATTTTATATAATGAATACTTGAAAATTCTGAGTTTGTACACTTGTTAAACATTTTAATTTGATTGATTTCCTCAGAAAAACAAGATATTTTCAAAACAGTAATGGTGTGAAAGCGCATCTACGTTTATTGGCTAAGCGTTTGCGAAGCCTATTACTTGACAGGCTGAAAAATTTAATTTTAGTTTCTTTGTCCGTCAGCATGACATCCATAGAACGAACTTACCTATAAACTTAAAACGTTACTTGAAACACAATTTTAGATAAATAACATCGAGTTCCTTGATGGTTAGTAACATAGGTTTTGGCTGGCGGTTAAAACATTTTCACATAGTTGTTATGTAAAAACGTATAAATCTTAAGTAAAGCCCAACCAAATCATATTAAGATTGAAATTCATCACAATAGGACTCGGCGTATTTATAATATTGACATTTTCAACATGAAAATGTTTAAGTCTTTCAGTTCAGTTCTTTTTCGAGATATCGTGCGTACAGATAGAAATATAGACAGAAGATAAAATTTATGAAATGAAATCTTTCAAGCCCCTCAAAGAGGTAGAATTCGTCAACACACAGCCCTTTAACAGGATACATAATTATATTTTCCTATTAAAACCTTTAAGTTTATTCCATACTTATTGAACTTATTGATGTGTGTATTCGATCTGGATTCATGATAATATTGAACCTGTTATCATTGGGATTTTCAGACGTTTAAGCTTTAAAATATCTAGTAGTACATAAATTTCCTCCTTCAAGTATAGTAATTGTAAAATATGTTCTATTTCATTGTGTAATAGGACTGTGTATTTTTTATATTATTTTACTTCACATCAGATATTACAAGATGTAATAGATTGCTACGAGCGACTTTTAACTTACAATAAAAGACATTGCGCCAAGTTTTATTGAGTGTTTGTGAGCTTATTATCATCATCACTGTACAAACTGATATACCTATTTTACGTAATATCTTAAATTTTATACTTGAATTATAATTATACTTTATAGTAATGTTCGTTTCTAAACTAACTTTTTAACAATATTGTGGGTGTTGTAATTATGGTAACACAAAAATAACTATTATAAATAAAAACTCTTTACTTACAGTTCGTAAAATTAAAGAAAAAGTTTCTTTCTACACGTCTTAGTTCAAACTTTGGAAGTTATTTAAGAAAAATATCATGCGTATTTAAAAAAAAAACATTGTGAAAGGTTTCTACCAAAACCTTTCAGTTTATAGTTTGCAATAAAACAGAATAATAAGTCCATTAATAAGCAACAGAATATTGAATATTGATGTCCCGGAGAACTAGTAAATCTAAGTATAGTCTCTCTAGATATATACTGTATAATTTTGTTCTTTACTTTACAGATTTAAAAATAAATTTTGTTTATTTTTGTCTGAAATAAAAGTATGTAATTAATTATACTTTCTTATGCCAGTGAAAACGGGAATCAAAGCAAGCAGTACTGTATGACTTTAGTCTGAGAACATCTTTGAAGTCACTTTAAATAGATAATTTGTAGGGACAGATCTTTATGAAATAAACTTTCTTTTTATGCCAGTCAAAATTTCCACCATACAACATAATATATTTTATTTAAAACATTATACAGGTATTGAATTATTATTACGAGTCTAGTAAAACCCCATAAATAAATTTATATAGCTTTTACAGATTTAAATCATTTTAACGTCCACTCAATTTGACAAATTCAGCAAACTTACAAGTTTAGTAATTAAGATGTTGGATTGGTTAAGAAACGAAAACCCGTATTTGGAAAAAAACCATCCCAGAACTTGCACTGGAATGTTACTCTGTGTTATAAAATGTCTCCGACTAGAAGCACTTTTAAATTTAAATGTCCCTGAAGGAGGTTTCGTTCCTCCTTTCCTTCCTCTGAGTGAACTTGACATTGCCATTTTCATTATGCCTGTATTTTTTCTCGGACAAATCTGAGTAGAGTTTCCCTTTTCAATTCATTATATGAAGCTTTATTAATGGCTTCATAATACTATTTTATATCGTAGTTAAAAGTTGATAAATTCAGGATATGATCAAAGGCTGTGATTAAATTTTCTTGTCGTAAGAATCTTTTCATCTTTTACAACCCTTACTAAGTATTTTCAATAGTAGTTAAATATTTGAATGGTTGATTAACTCACTATGAAACATTATGATTTTACGTGTATAAAGAAAAGTTTAACAACTGAGGTCTTAACTATTAAAAGCATTTAAGTTAAAGTAAGTTATTAATAGGTAATAATTCTTAAATGATGTTGTATAGGCCTACTTAACTCTTCATAATATTATAGTTAATCGAGTTATAGTTAATGTAGACTTTTACTATAAGTGTAACGGTTGGCTGTATTGCATACTGACGATATTTCATTTTACATTTTCCCCTCCGCACATAACAATGCAAGTAAATTGTTGTTTGTCGTAAATACAATTTATTCATAAGGCTTTATAACAGTAAGGGTAGTGTAAGACGCGTGGAATTATAACAATACGGCATTCATATCTCTTGTGAGAAGGGCACTAGAATTTTTCGTAACTAGTATAAATGTAATACATATATTATTTACAAGGTTAGACTATGAAGCTCTACGTGTCGTTCAACAGGCTTCGCTGGGATTTCTTGCCCAAATTCAAATATATAGCTCAAGATGTCCTACGGACGAATAGACAATTGAGTAACTATTTACTTCCTCCTGAATAAAGTAAGTCAAAGAGATTTGTTAGAGATTGTCTACTTAGTGATAGACTTCAATAACTCTCCGCAATATCTCCATTATAGTCTATTTAAAGTTTAGAGGAACATTTAAATTGTATAGAGCAAATATTTCTCGGGATACCTTTCCACCGAATACATCCACTTTTGTTCATTAAATTGGGTTCCATAGCAGTGTTTAAATATTAAAAGTTCCAGCGAGGTGGTGAGGGTACTACAATTCAATAATGCTCTGAAATCTAATCTTGTCGCAGAGTTTAAATCAACACCCCTCCTTGATGTTTTTTTACTCTATGAAGAAAAATTTCACATCTTAAAATCGTATTTTATTTTTATTATCTTATTTGTCCTGCTTTTTCTCGTTGCCATTATCGTTACGTACAAGTCTAATGTTTTATATTTTGTAGGTTTTATATTATTTACTAACGCTCAGCCAATCCGTGAGTGACATTCATTATAATAAGTATAGACTATGAAGCTTCATACAAAGTTTCATGTCTATAGTCAGTTCGTTTTCGAGATATCGTGCGGACAGATAGACAGACAGACAGACAGAAATATAATTCTCACAGCTCTCAAGTGATAGGCTACTACATAACGAACCGATTTTTAGATTTGAAATGTTGCATGAAATTCATATACTAGTAAAACTGAGTTCGATGTTGAGATTTCAGGATGTGATTTTTGTCCAAAGAGTAGCGCGGAAAGGCAAGGCGTTGTTTATTGCGTTGTAAATACCCAGCCTAGCCGGAACTATTATTATTTGAACACCGCAATGAGTCTTAATAAAATGAACAAAAATCGGAATGATTTATTTGGAAAGATATCTTGAAATAGATTTCATCTTTGACTTAAGCTTTTGTGTGAAACTTAATTTCTACATAAACAAGTATGAGTTATATAATGGGGCAATGCTCAACCATGGAGTTTAGCTCAGCGTCATTGATGGATATGCCTCAGTAGGCTGATACAGTTTTCTTCAGCCTGTTCAAGAGGATTCAAGAAGATATGTTATCTTTAATATCCATTTCTATATCTGTTCACAAAATCTCCCGGAAATGAAATGCGCTATAGATTTGGAAAACTATGCATCAAACCTATGCATCAAACCTGGAAGGATGGCCAATAAGGAAAGAGTTAAAGATGGTTATATAATTAAATTAACATTCCTGATAAAAACTCTAGTTCGACGGATATCGCTAGGTAAGGTACCTAAAAACCACTGACAAAGAAGTCCTGAGTAGGTGATTTGTACAAATTAAAATATAACTTACCATAAGTAAACTATGAGTTGTTGTTATAACGTTATGATAAGAGTTTACTGATTACCTCTTTTGGAGGCCACATACTTGATTGGGTATAATAACTGGCATCAAAGGATAGGTTTCCTGGTGGCTTCCTTGTTTGGTAGGTTTGAGGTATATATAACACTGGCATAAAGAATATAAAGAATTGTTTTTCTGGTGGCTTCCCTGTTGGTAGGTTTTAGGTATGTAACTGGCATAAAGGATAGTTTTTTCTGGTGGCTTCCCTGGTTGGTAGGTTTTGGGGTACATAACTGGCATAAAGGATAGGCTATCCCTCGGGTGGGCTTCCGTCTTGTTAGTAGGTTTTAGGTATATAACCTGTCATAAAGGATAATTTTTTCCTGGTGGCGTCCCTGTTGGTAGGTTTTGGGTATTATAACTGGCATAAAGGATAGTTTTTCCTAGTGGTTTTCCTGTTGGTAGGTTTTGGGCATATATACTGTCATAAAGGACAGTTTTCCTGGTTGTTTCCTTCCTTGTTCGTGGTCACGAGTTTTAGTCAAGACTAAAAAGGACGAACATTTATATAACTAAATGCCATTGACGTTTTAGACCAAACATATAGCAATGATGAACGTTTCAATCACAAACGATTTACGAGCTATATACTTGTAGGTCCTATTGAGAGATATTCCATCGGATAGAGAACCATCTAAATGCCAATTTTATTTACCTACCGATGCGATTGGTTGAAAAAATCTTGATATATTAAAAATGAGATAAATTAAACGTCTTACTTACTCCATTAAAACGTTGTAAAATTATTAATACCTGTATATTATTAATTTTTTTGTGGATGATGTGTCTGAAGAAGATATCTTGGATATCGAAAAGGCCTCACAAAACAATAAAATGTATTAAATATTGGTTTTTATGTTTTTAATGTAATTTAATCTTTTATTTGCTTGATTGAGATAGATAAAAGTTGTGGCGTCGTCCTTTATGGCGACGAGCACACGTTGTTATAAATAGTAATTTGTATCATTAAATTGGCTAATACCGTCGCGAATTCGTTTTAAGGCGAGTTTACGTGTCCCACGTGTCTCACAGGGCACACATTATTTGGACGTAGATGGCTACCAGTTTCATAACTCCTACTCATCTTTCTAGTAAACCACCGACTAGAAATAACCCTTCTTAGACTACAGCGCCATTGTCTCGTGCCAAGACGCCGACACCCGGGTTGTGAGTCTACACATTGCGAAGGGAAGTAAATCTTAATGTTATAAATATAAAGTAAAACGTAAGCATAATTCCATAAAACATTGGATATTTTAGGCCCCACCTAGCAGAAATACATTTTTTAGTTCTGGTATCTAATTGGCAGCAACGTGGCAATACATACATTTAATTTACCATCCAAAAGTGGTGCTTGTAAGTTTCAAAAAAATTAAAATTGAAACTTATGAGCTAAACTTTGCAATTCGAGTACCGGTATTTATTATTACGACCTCAGAAGTCACCAACCCCCCATGTGTAATCGTCAAACGGTACAAGGTTTTAGGATTTAGATACGTTTCAGACTTTCGACGTTTTATTTGTGAGACATAATGTCATCCAGTGAAGATTATGTGCCCTAATAATGAGTTGAATGAATAAGAACTCCATTTAATGAATGTTTTTTTTTTTTTGTATTTCAATTATCACATTTTGTCCAAGTGATAATTCTTTGTGGTATCCTAATAGTATTTCAATATTCAATTAGGTGAGACCTAATGGATAATATATTTCATAAAATAAATCTGTTTTTGGTAGTATAAACAAAAGTAAAATTTAGTTCATAGAAACAGGTAAAATATGCAATTAATTTGCTCAAATTAGAGTAATGTAGTAATAATATTATGTAGGATCTATTAAAATTTGTTTAGCAATTAGTTATGTTGCAAATCTAACGAAAAATTATTTTCGATCTATTTTAATTCATTGTTTCTGTATTAGATAAGTTTTTTTATTCTATTTTGAAAAAAATATTTGAAAAAGGGGTATTATTGATTAAATATCTTACTTAATTAACGCATTCATATTCTCATCAGTATAACTAAGTTGTTTTGTTGCCTGGCTTACGGCTCAGAGGATATTTTAAATTGTACACTGATTGCCATCTACACGAACGGTGACGAGTCCCTAATTAAACGTCATTTACTGTGATCACAATTTTATTACAAAGTGTTGCATATTTTTATCCTCACGATCTTTTATAACAAAATGATGTTCGGTGGTGAGACAGTTTTGATAAAAAACTACAAAGTCTTAGTAAAAACGTTTTTTACAAATTACTACATATAAAAATACTACATTTTTTAATTCCTAGCGTAAATACCACACCTTTCTCTTGCAGAACAAGGTTCCCACGTAAAGTTAAAATTTTAAAGGAATTTGGCCTAATTTACTATAATAACCAAGCGGAACTTATTTCACGCACAATGAACTTCGCTGGTTGCGTAAAGATAACACGAAGGTTACGACTATATAATCAAGAGGTCATCGGGTTCTATATCCGCTTGCTAAATAACAATTTCGAAACAAATTTGGAACAACACACTATTTAATTGAACGCTTTCCTTTCCTCAAACATTTATAATAATAATGTATTCTTAAAATTCCAGATACATGCAGATAAAGCTAGGCACGCACGCGCGCGCGCGCGCGCACACACACACACACATGCACACACACACACACACGCCACACACACACACACACAACACACACACACACAACACACACACCCGAGTCATATAGCAATATGTGTGCTGTACAGCTATGTGCTTACTTGAGTTTCACTTGTGTCAAAATTTGTACATTTTAAATTGCCGTAGTATACACAACGAATTTCTGTTAAATTTTAAGAACGATGTAAGATAAGGTAGTACGTGTAAAAAATGTTTTTTTTTTTTTTAAGTTTTACAAATATTACACCTATATTGATTCCAGTTCCTCCAGTCTAAGTGAGCAAGGAGGAAAGGAATCCTTAAAATGTTTTAATGGAGGTCCTTATCATCCATCACTCCATACAAGCCATCCTCCCGTACTAAACCAGATCTATGCGTAAACTCTTTTACCCAAATATATCTACATTTGGTGTCCCAGCTTCCAAATGGTATGTTTACTCCTGGACATTCTTGGAGTTGCCCAGATAAAAGTGACATATCGGTTTTTTTCTATCCCCAATGTACAGGAAGGGGGTATAAGCCAGCGATAAAAGAACTGTCCGGAGGGGTCGTCAAACATATTTGGAGGAAACTACAATTTTTAAATACTAGTAACTATCTTAAAAGATTTAGTTGATTTTCAATTTAAAAATTGGTGAGTAGAACAGTGCGTGAATGTTATTGCAGAAGGCGGGGGATATAGGTTTAAATTAGTGGTAAAACAAACTTTTAAAGGAGGATATTGTAAATTTTTAGAGGAGAAGGGAGGGTAGGGGAAATGTGCATTGTGACTTACTGGGACTGGTACAGGAATAGATCAGAAGGGGGAGTAAAAAATCGAGAGGGAAGCCATAACCTATGAATTAGTGAAAGTGGGGGGGGCGTTTTTATAGTTTTATGTCCAGGAGCGGCTTAGGACTTAATTTGTCTTGCTTTATTTTGTATTACTATTTTTAAAAGTAGTTTGTTTAGTAAAATGTATTGTGCAGGGAAAAGCCCAGGAAATGGTATACCTACAGTGATGAAGAGGGGATATTTTTAGGGGAGGAGGAACAGTAACGACTGAGCCGGCGGATGGGGTTTTATTAAACCACAAACATTCATTCATTTGAAATTTGTTGGCCGCGGACCGTAGCACAATCAATACAACCATTTAAATTCCTTCCGTACTTCCATCTGCAAACTGAAAAATGTAAATTTGCCGAACATAAATGGTTATGGTACTTAGGTTCACTAACTTAATATAATAAATTAAAAATTATAAAAAATAATATCCTCAGATGGTGGATAATTATAATGCAGAACGTTTTATGTCAGGTTAAACTTAATTTTACTCTTGTTGCTTATTATTTTATTTCATTTTAGAAACCCGTACTTTGCCCTTGCTTAAATAACATATGCTATTGGAGCATTAAAAAAGCCCATGGAAGTTTGAAAAGTTGATGACAATTAATTTATTACATCCGAACAGTACGACTTGCCGAGGTTTATTTGTCACACTAATAAGTTCGAGGTTCTGTGGATTATACTGCCAATGGGCACATTAAAAAATTTATATCCCACAGCATAGGAAAAAATTGTTTTAAGGTTGCCGAACATTAACTACATGTTAAATTTGTATTTAATACAAAAAAGGTTTTAAAATAATTTGAAAAGTTTTACGAATTACAAATTGGGTAGAATCTTACTTGAGTTCTCAAAATCCGGTTTTTACCTTTGTATGTTCCCATTTGCACTTACATCTTCCAATCATCCTTGTCAGTCTTAGTGTAGAGTTAATATTGGTATTAGATAATCTTTGCAGATTTGTCACATATAGAGTTTCTGTTGCCATCCAATATTCACAAGTGTTCATCATCTAGTAAATTCCTTTTTCTGTTCTTGGATTCAAAACATACATCGAGATTCACCAATTTAATACAAAAATTAATATAAAAGTTAGAATTACTGTATTTACAAATTCTTCAAATGTTTTACTTAACTTCGATGAGAAATGCTTCTTCTTCTCAGTATCTATTAAGCCATCATTCGAAAAGAATAAAAATTCCCAGTATTGTAAAGTCACCAGCTGATTCTAAAATGTTGTTCACTTTATATAATGTCTTTTCTGGTTCTTGTAAACTTACTTTGCATAGCAATATCCTTTGATATTAAGAGTTTACTGTATTCTGTCGTATTTATTAACTTCGATGAGAAAAGCTTTCTTCTCAGTATCCTATTGATCATTGTAATTCTTATTGTCTGATTGATCAAAAGTTATAAGATATTTCTACTCCAATAGTTTTATGTATTTGGTCAATTAATTATCTTATATTTATAGTTTAATTTTAATTATGAAAATTAGGTTTATGTTATTTTTAATTATAAAAATAGGTTGCTAGTTTTTCTTCATTTTAAAATATCTATCGACTGTAATATATGTTTATTGTAAGTTATCAAGAATTGCATGGGTCTATGTTCTTCCTCTTGTATGGATTCCTGTGTGTGTGTGAGTGTGCTGTGTGTGTGTGATGTGTGTGTGTGTGTGTGTGTGTGTGTGTGTGTGTGTGTTGTGTGTGTGTGTGTGTGTGTGTGTGTGTGATTGTGTTGTGTGTGTGTGTGTGTGTGTGTGTGTGTGTGTGTGTGTGTGTGTGAGTGTGTGTGTGTGTGTGTGTGTGTGTGTACAAAACAAAACTGTAACATGGTTTAGTAATTTATCCTTTTTATCTTGAATAAAAAATTTAAATCAAAAAAGAACGAGTTTGAACTGGGCGCCATTAATTCTTTCACTAATTACAGGTTATCTAAACTCATTTTGTTGGGCGCATTTTTTACAGGTCACTTCGAATTATCTCTCTTTCATAGTTTTTAGATAAATTAGTAACCCGTATTTATGTAATAATTAACAATCCTCATTATTATTTATTACAATGGCGCAGCGTTATCGGATACACGCGGTTTCCGCAAGATTATCAAATCAAGCAAAACGTCGAGCGTGGCTGCTGCTTGCGGGAATGGGTAACCGAACTTCACAGTCCTTGCATTGGACAAAGCAGCCGCGCCTGCCGGCCGTTGGTGGTGGTCGGAAGTCGCCTTAAAGCGTACGTCCCAGCTGATTAACTAAACCGTAGGGACGCTACTGCAGTTATTATAGTAACACGATTGTTGGCCTAGTTTCGCCTCCACTAGCCTGCTGCCTGGAACTATCATTGATTACCACATTGAATACTAATTTCACCTCCATTTATTAGGATGTTCTATACATAGGGAGTTATCGGAAACCTTCCTCCTAGGTGGTGGATAAAACCGATATAACCATAATTATATATGACACATTTACAACTACAATGATAAAATAACTATTTACAATAACAATTTTTACAGAGACTAGCAAACCTTACGTTGATTAAATGAACACGATAGAAATGAATTTTACCATGAATTAGCTTTAATTTAGCTTTTAAAAAGAGTCCTCATGATCAAATACTACGATGTATCGATCAGATTACCTCACCATATTAGATATACATTTTACGTTATTCCGTACTATTAAAAAGATTGATATCGTGTTAACAAAAAAAATTATAAAGATTTTCAACGGCATCTAAAAGTACATAATTAACTGAGGTATATTCAAATGTACCATTTATAAATATGTAAATTCATAACTAGTTTCCTTTTTAAAACGTTTATGTACAAAAGTTAGAGAGGGGAATGACCCACAACGAACAATAGTGGACAGTAATGGTTCCTTGATAAATTGGCAATTACGAGGTAATGGTCTCTTGGGGACGTACTTACTTCCCAGGCGCATTTCTATTAGATTGGACTTAATTTATACAAAGAGGTTTGTTGGCGCATTGATGTTATCGGTAAACAAGGATAAGGAAATTAATTTAGCAAATTACTATAAGGTGGGGGTATCACGTTATAAATTTGACGAAAAAAGAACGAAAATATTACATTTCAGGAACTAATATTTGATCACCTCTTCTCGAGTTGGAACTTGTACAATAAAATAGATTATAAAGCGAATTGAAACTAATTTAAAACTTAATCGAGAGAAATATCTAATTATGGAGTAGTGCTTGGTAATCGAATCATAGTATTTGGTTCAAGTAACGGCTTAACACATAACCCCTCGCTTGGTTGGCCACATGGATTATAGATTATAGTATATTTATATTATAGTTGTGATGCTATACTTATAATATGTTAAGTGGTGTAGGCTACTTCTTTAATTTTTGTACATTGTTGCTCTTTGAACACCACTTTTTCTTTAAAATTTTGATATAATTGTAGTTTTGATGAATAGGGAAAACTTCAACGTGTTTAATCTATATCATTACAGGTGGGGGAATGTAATACCCAAATCGTCACATCCATTGAAAGGTGGATTTTATTCTGAAGTATTTGAGAAGATAATTGTTGATAACTTTGAGGTGCAAAAATTACTAGTTTAATTACATAAACTAATTTTTAACTCTTGTTGAGAATACTGTTGCATTTATTAAGATGTGTAGCAGGATTAGTGTCATGATTTAAGTTTACTAAAATTTGTGCACTATACAAGTTTTATATTCATTATGGTCTTAAAATGTGTTCGTCTAAAAGTTTCTAGACGTCTGTATACCAGTCTGGATGCTAGTTTGATACGGGAAGGTAAAAGCCATTAACAATATGAGGACCAACATTTGAGAAGGATAAACTGATGCTGTCACGCGCCGAACCCTAAGAGGAACTCATACTCAATATTGACAGCTTTCTGTGACGCTGGTCTTGTCATTTTTTAGAAGGAAAAAACTGTAGCGGAATTCACTAAAACTTGTGGTTTGTCAGACTAAGTTTGGCAAATTATGTAAGGAATTACTATACGATAAATTCATTTTCGCTCTTTCACAATTTATCCGTGAAAAATTATTAATCACACAAGTGGGACCTATATCACAAATGATTTAATTCATTCAAATTTACAAATAAACGTAAATTTTAGCACATACGGCACTAAGTATGTGGGCGAAAAGTATGTGACAAGTATGTGTAATTTACTACATTTTTGATTAGTATTACAAGACCGATACCTCTTCTATTACAATCCATTACCAGTTTATGTTCCTCCTAAAAAAGCGCGTAAAAAGTTTCGGCTATTTCTCTACCATGATTGTTAATTGAGGCTAAGCTTCTATTAACGTATCACATTCAATCATGCCATAGATTTTAAATGGAGTTTTGTACTGAGCTAAATGACACTACATAAAAACTCACTCTTCAAATTCTGTTTGTTACGGATTAAACTTTAGATATAAAGAAGACTAAGTTTGGTTATTTTTGTTTATTTTTCACAATTTTGTCTATACTGAAAAAAAGTTTTGTTTCTGTATAATATACCAATATTTAACACCAAATTTCTTTATCGCCAAAAGCAATAATGTGCACCGGAGCTTGGCACCATTTACTATTCAGACGTTGTTCAGTTATTTACCAAACTAAATAAATCAGGTTGCTGAACTGAGCTAAACAACAAAACGAGCTGGCATTGTGTTCTAGCGCGAGGTGGATGCTTTACTTGCGATCTACGCTCTATCTGTATATTCTCGCCTTCCTACCATGCTTTTCAGCATTAATAATCAGCATTATGGATTTCATACACAATATACATTCTTTATAATTACATATCCTGCATGTTTAAAGCAATACGTAAATATGGTGTGTAGAAATAAAAAACGTCCTCTTTTAAAGTTGACTCATTGCTTACCCTTTTTTTATTGTTTTAAAAACAAAAAAAAAAAAAAAAAAAAAAAATGAGGCATTTTTTAATCAAGAATATCTAACTTTATGTCGTTAATAGATAAATTTGTCATAAGCAATTGTTTCCATCACAATTTATAAAGGTATAAGACTTTCTCGTAAAGTAATATAGAAATAATATATGACCTCCTTATTACTTTAAAAGTTTACGGTTCAGGCACTAGTGCTGCATTATCAAAGGAAGAATATATGGGGAGCACATAATATATGTGGTACTATTTACTAATAAATGTAAGGAACCTAGTTATTCTTAAATGGCGTCTATTTGAATCGTAACTGCTGAATAGTTTTCAAAATAATTTAAAAAGTTGGAATTAATGTTTTTGGTATGTCTTTCCTTCTATTTGCATTACACCCCAATTCGGGAGTATTACCTGTTCTCGCGAGACTTTTTTGAGAGGGCTGCATTGCAAAATTTAAAATTAACTCTTTTATTTTTTTTATATATCCTGTAGACAGATAGACATACATACAATAATACAGAAAATAAATGTTCACATCCATTACAAAGTAATAGTTTTTAATGACGCTTAAGCGAATTCCCAGGTTGGACATGCACGATCATAGAACTCATAACTTGGTTCTATTATATTGCTCTCTCATGATACTTCCCACTTGCTACTTTCATATTTTCGTTCATTAAGATATTAATGTATAGAAAAACATAATATATATAATATATATATATTGTATATAATATATAATATAAACAAAATAAGATTGAATCGTAAAAAGTACAGGGCTCTGTTCGGTGTAATGGTAACACATTCACCCGCAAGTGAGAGATTCGGGTTCGAGTCCCGGCGGAGCCAGTTTTCTTTTTTGTGATTCTATTGTTTATTGAAATTATATATATACTATATATATATATATAATATATATATATATATATGTATGTTGATGGCTTTAGGTTTAGTTGAAGACGATTATAACTAATAAAAAATACGTAGTAAAGTGATTATGCACAGAAGAATAAGAAATGCATTGATAAAGAGTAGTAACTAAAAGAATATATTCTGTTTTCAAATCGGCCACATCAGGGTATTTTATATATTGCAAATTGACTTTTCACAACTTTGGTACCGATGATGTAATTGTATAGAACGTTGGTATTAATAACTTACATCAAATTTTTACCAAAATATCATAATTTCCCATAAAGATGTTTGTTTATTACACCTTAACAGAGATTTTGTAATGACCGCATTTTTAAACAAATAATTTTTATAATAAAAAATATACAAGGTTACTCACATGTTAACGCCTTGCTCAAATCTGTATTTGCTTATGATCATCAATTAATTTCCGCTATATTGGAATTTATAGCATGGAGAGAACCTGTCATAGACAGACTAATACTCTCCCTTTGTGGCGATCATGTAGTGGATATTGGTGGGACGGGTTCGAATTCAGTTAGATCTATCGACGACGATTACTCCACTCAATTAAAGTTATCGAAAGAGGAATTGAAAGACAAATGTATTTCATATTTTTGTTTTTTATCTGCTTTTATTTTATAAAATCCTGAGGTCTCTAAACTTTAAAGTGATAAATAATAACATCCTGAGATGAGCTTATATTTTTTTTATATCTTGTCCTTAATCAGATATTTTGTTCAGCCCAAAAAAAAAAAATAACGCCTTGGTTGACCCCCTTCATGGGTATTTAAGCAGACACCCGTTATATACCATCACTGTCTAAGTCTTCCATCGTATATTTCGTCTTCAACTGAACTTTACTCATTAAGCCACCAACATATTATTGATTTTCCAAACGTTTTTTCCTGCTATATGTTATACGCAAGTCCAAAGCTTTTTAAACATAGTCCTTCTTCTACTGATTCATCGGTCTCGTGAAACGTCATAAATAGACTAAACAGTGCCTTTCTCCTGATTTAATTGTTGATGCAAATATTCTAAACATTTAGTTTTTGATGAAGACGACTGTTGGTCAGAGGCTAGTACTTCCTATTCACTTCCATTGCTTGGAGATCTGAAAGTTGACTATTAACTTCTCCATATAGCACACGTTAATTATGGTAAGTTCATTTCGTTCCGACAATTGTGGTCATACAGCC
Source organism: Homalodisca vitripennis (assembly GCF_021130785.1). NCBI lineage: Eukaryota > Metazoa > Arthropoda > Insecta > Hemiptera > Cicadellidae > Homalodisca > Homalodisca vitripennis. Next base: position 35,579,385 of record NC_060209.1, read on the forward strand.
ATTTTATTCTGAGAAGATATAGAGGTCCAAAGTTGATTTTTTCATATCGGGAAACCCCCCCACAATTTTTTCTTCCGTAGCTACATAATCTATACATCATATTACCACAATGGACGATCTATTTTGTCAACCCCCCCTTCCATTTTAGTTTTTTCGTGACCCCTAATAAAGATTCTAAAAAATACTGGATATCAAAGAGAGTAAAAACTGCTAATTTTGCTATAAAGGTGACATTTTAGTTGTCTTGGATGGAGGACGCAGACCCAGGGAATGATCATGGTTGATTGCTCATGAAGTAATTCAGTGTGTGTTTTTTTTGTGTTCCTGTGATAGGCAGTGTACAGGATGTAAATAGTATGATATTTAAGGCCTCATTATTTTATCATTTTGATTTCAGCCAAGTTTTCTTCATACCCTACTTGAAGGTCTAAACTCATATTTGGTGATGGCTGAAAAAAGCGCTATTGTCAGGTTAGCTATGCCTGATTATAATCAAAACTTCTTCAAATAAGTTGCAGTTCGTTGTCAGAGACCAGAACTTTAGGAAGCCCCTCAAGTAAGATCATGTGAATTTTTTTATTTGCAAAATGAGGGTTGAAGCACTTGTGATTTGAGGAATTCCTCAAACAACAAATAGGAGAAAACTTTGAATAAAAATCACAAAAAAAACTATTAGCAATTTAGCACTAAAAGAAGCTCGAGCAATGTCTATATGAATTTCCTCCTACAAGTGGTGTATCCGGAAAAGGCCAAGCCAGGGGGTTTTTTTTGTTGAGGGTTTGGTTTGATATATTGTCATTGATGAAAAGTCGTTCAATATCTTGATTAATGTGGAACCACCCAGCAATATTATTATTATTTTTTAACTATCAGTAGCAGCTAGCCTTTCTGTTTAATTAAAAAATTACCCCATTGTGCTGAATAAATATAGTGATGGGTCGAGAAACTGGCTGTGATTTTTAACGACATATCCACATGAAAGGATATATGGAATGTACAGTGAGAGTTACGCTTAAAAGTTTAGTTAACGACAAAACTGCCTTCGACCAAGTAGTTTTCAAAATCAGTTTATAATTATACTTATTACTCCATTCACAAAACGTTGTTGGGCAATGGAATTATAAAATCAGCTCAAAGCATTATGTGGTAGCTGATGTAGTTAAGATCTATCAAGAAGCTCGTGTAAAATATAAAGTAAATAAATTTTAAATTTGTAATTGAATATCTTGTTTTTTAATGGATACTTATATGATACAACAAAAGAAATGATTTTTTATTTACATTCCGTTTTAAATTAAATACAATTTTTAAATTACAATTGACTGAACACGGATATAATATACAATATGTACCGACACTACTTACAAGGTTGATAAGGGACATCGCTAAAACGTTTTCATCCGACATATTGCAGTGTCAGTGTAATCCGGTGGCTCGCTCCGTCCCAGGCTCCCGTCCCCCCTCGCGAGCGCCTTCGTCGTAGTGCCGCTTAGTGTGATTTGCAATTTCAACTTTTAATAAAAATAAAAATAAATTAACCTAAAATATTGTCCTTCATAACAACGATGTTTGAATATGTGAAATGCAGTATCTTTATTGGCGTATTTGAAAGTACAAAATTAGTAAATAATTATAAATTTTACAAAAGACATCTATCAGTCTTAATACGGTGTAAAATTACACAGTTAATTTCAATAAGCGCCATATGAAAAAAAACTCAGGTTAAGAAAAAATATTAGCATATGCAGAGTCAGAGACGTTTGCACCTTCACCCACAAAATAGACATTTTTGAGCGTTATTTTTAGCATGTTTTGTTTACACTCCCCGCCTACAGTATCAATAAAGCACATTTTCTACAGAAAAAACACTTTTACTAATAAGAAACTGATTTATTTACGTGTGAGGTTTACTCTTATTTTCAATGTTTTGAAACTAACTACCTATTTTTTTCTTGCGCTAGTTTTATTTAGATCAAATATTTTTGTTTAAATTCTCAATTAGATAACAGGAATAAATTCTTAGAACAAAATAAAATCTATTTTTATATTCAAAGTTTTTTAACACATAATTTAGAATTTAGGTTATACATTTATTTCGTAGTGGTTTATCTTCTCCGGTGAGAAACCAGTTTAATAAAACTAGGACCAGTCAACATAATTCTCTATGGTTCCTTAATCTCTCCAATAATTCATAGTCCTGGATGTCTGATCTTCCTTAGTGAACAGTTTTACAGTAAGATTTATTTGTTTTATCTCTTCTGTGTTCAAGAAGAAACTCTGCAAGGAAAAATACTGATTCCGTTATATGGGAATTTCCTAAAATTATCGTTACTACTTTGAAAAATAGCGACACTTCAGAGGTTCTTCAAATTCTTTATTTTTTCTAAGGCTTACAAAAATGACGATCCCAATGTAGGACATTACGGTTATTTGCTATAAAAAGGAAAGATATTTTATGGTTCTCGACAAATCCCCACTACGTTAGGTGTACTGAAAGGATACAATTGTGCAGCAAGGACGATAGAATGAATATTTTTTAAGTGATCTCTTTTTTTGAGTACTATCTGGAAGACCAATATAGGTTATCCAATAAATAGGGAAAAGAAGTCTCTGAAACAGAAATTATGGCCAATGTGGATAAGTGGTTTGATAGTTAATTAATAAAATTTTGAAATGGTTAAAAATCATGCCAAAATCAATTATTTAATAGGTGTGTTATCTGTATAATCAAATATTGTCAGCGAAACATAAGAATTCAATAGACTCACCAATACACCAATACAGAAAATGTCTCTGCTTTCTCAGGTTTGACAGGTTGACCGTGACACAGATGGTCAAATAGCAGTAAGTCACAGTACACAATGTACTTCTCGTGAGCTCCGCTTGATGTATCTTTGTTCTTCTGACTCAAGTATAACCTGATGTCAACCGGTAGCTGGAAGCTGGTTCTTGTTGTTCTGTTGGTAATATGTTTGATATATATATAACATAAAACTAGAATTACAAACCATATATATATATATATATATATATATATACCGGGTGAGTTTTTTTATAAGTGATCCATAGCTAACTTTTTAATTACACGACTTAGCACCACACTTTAAATTTTGGAACCTTGCTCAATTTTTAAGTTTCACTCAGGGATACACTTTCAAATTTTTTTTGAAGATGGCCACCATTTTCCAATATGGCGGCCAACTTAAATCTTTTATGTAACACCCTGTATTTTTATGTTATCTTCAGAACCTACTGTGTAAGGACGTGGACCTGTAAGTTTTCATCATCAGTGGTTCAATCACATCATCATCAGCCTTCCAGTCCACGTAGCTCCTGAACCATTAGAGATATTGAAAAAAACTCCTCAAAAGCAAAAATGTCTTATTTTGTAGATTAGAATCTAAAAGAACCATAAAATATAGGGTGTTCCATAAAAGATTTTAAAGTTGGCCGCCATACTGGAAAAAATGATGAAAACTTCCAATCCACGGTCGCTCTTGAACCATTAGAGATATTGAAAAACTTCAAAAGCATAATAATGTCTTATTTTGTAGAGAGTAGAATCTAAAATACAACATAAAGATTATAGGTGTTCCATAAAAGATTTTAAAGTTGGCCGCCATATTTGGAAAATGGCGGCCTTGATTAAAAAAGAATTGAAAGTATTGTATTTCCTGAGTGAAACTTAGAAATTGATCAAGTTCCAAATTTAGAGAGTGTGGTGCTAAGTTGTGTAATAAACTTAAAAAAGTTTTAGCTATCGGATCACTTTAAAAAAACTCACCCGGTATATATATAGGGTGGTATATTATGTCTGGAAACACCCAAATATATCCTTTACATAATTTCAAATATAAAATTTTAAACCTCTTACAATCGTGATAGAGATTGGGCATCTACTTTTTGGAACAATGTTTTTGTTATGTCACCCCAACGGGGGACGTCCTGCACGCCGAGGGTATCGTGAATATTCTTAATGGAAGCCTTATACCTTGTGATACATAATTTTAAAGGTAATAGCTAAACTGAATTGACTGCCACAAACCGCATCTCAAAGGAATTATTCTATCAGAAAATAGAGAATTTTTAGTATTGAAAATTTACTGATGGTTCAACAATGTAATTTTAACATGGTTCTTGCCACAAAAATTGTGGTTACACTAATTTTTTAGCATTTTTTAAATGTTCAATTAAAATAAAATAAACAATTTATTTTTAAGCTGGTTTCATTAGTACAAATTTACCAGTTTTTATTACAATGAATAAATTGGGGGGGATTAAAACTTATGAGTCACTTTCTCTGATTTACTTATAAATCTGTACTTGGGTGTTTTCCAGTCAGCAGGGAAGGTTTAAAGAGACAAAGGTCACTAGCAATGGTATGAGAACACATTATTGTGTTATTAATCATCTGGTCTACAGGTTTCAGTTTGTTGAGCATGGAGCTTTCACTAGACAGGTCTAAGCTTGGGAATTACAAATGGACAAAGGTCATATCATTCCTGTCGAACAGGTTAATCAGTGTCTCTGAAGCACTGCCTGTCAACAAGTTATCTAATTACAGTAGTTTTTTTTTCAGTTTTTATTTGCATTTTAATGGAATTGTCTGATAAAAGAGAACGAATTACTCTGTTGATGATGCGAGGGATATGGCGATCTCGTCAAAGATCTTATCGAGGAAGTTTGTAATTTGTTTAATGACACTTTCCCAGAATGGAATCCCATAAAGTGTTTCAACAATATCAAAAACTATTGAGCGTTTTGAAATGACAGGGAGTGTACGTAATCGGCCAAAGTCGGGTAGGATATACAATCTGCAACAGATTGATGAACATGCACTAGATGTTTTGCAAACATTTTATTGAAGACACACATACATCGCTCAGAAAAAAGCTCATTGTCAAACCGTAGAAGGAACACAGTTCGAACAATTGCTTTGACACCAAATGCAGGTAAAACGTACAACAACAACAAAAACGTTTTGTTGTAAGACTTTTCTTAACAGCATACATTATTTTTTTATTTGTAATAAGAAATCAATAACATAAGTATTTCCATAATTGTAACTGTCATAAAAACTGGGCAAAATTTGTGCTAATAGGAACACAGCTTAAAATGAAAATTGAAAATTTTTTTGTTTTATGTTAATTTGAACATTTAAAAAAATGCTAAAAAAATTAGGTGTAAACACATTTTGTGGCAAAGAACCAGGGTTAAAATTACATTGTTGAACATCAGTAAATTTTCAATACTAAAAATGTATTCTATTTTCTGATAGAATAATTCCTTTGAGATGCGGTTTGTGGCATTCAATTCAGTAAGCTATTGACCTTTAAAAATTATGGTATCACAAGGTATAGCTTCCATTAAGAATATTCACGATACCCTCGGCAGGACGTCCCCGTTGGTGTGAACATAACAAAAAACATTGTTCCAAAAGTAGATGCCCAATCTCTATCACGATTGTAGAGGTGTTAAAAATTTATATTTAAAATTATTAAAGGATATATTTGGGTGTTTCCAGACATAATATAACACCTCTTACCTTTAATTTGATACCAAACTTGACTATATGCTGCAATTTAAGGGGGGGGGGACTAAATTTTGTCTCCTGGACTCCTTGTGGACCGATCCCCCAAAGGGAATATCTGGTCGGTAATTGGGCAGATGTTGCGTTACTATCACCAGTAAGCACGTTTGAAACTTTGGTTATTATTTCTTTCTATTGCTGGATTCAAAAATTAAAAAGGGGGTTCCAGACTTAATTGTCACCTGTATATATATCATATATATATATATATATATAATATATTTTATATATTATATATATATATATATATATACAGTATATATATATAGTATATATGTTTGTAATTCTAGTTTTATGTTATTTTGCATGTGTTTCAGTAATGTTGGGTAGAGATGACCACTTGACAGGACATCCGCATCATTCATGTCATTTAGTGAAACATCCACTGGTAATTACTAGTTATCTCAACTAGGCAATGATAGAACGCGACTGATAATTATGATGCCATTGTGTACAGCCTATACAGAGAGTACAACAAAAATGAACTTATCCTTTAGTTACTGGCTCACATGGACAAAGAAAGGAAGACTAATGTAGGTTTTCCCACAGGATTAAATAGACGAAGCGACGCGACGTTACGCAGTGGTGAACACAAGTCTGGTGAGGTCTTTGTATCACAGAAACACACTAGTTACCCCGTCACCCTGAGAGCTTGCTTTGTTTGTTCTTCTGGTACGTGATGTTGCTGACTTTTATAAAGAGCAAATTCCAGGAAAGAGTACTTTTATGTTCGTGATTTTAGAGTTTAAATTACATAATATTTTGGTATTTATAGACATGATATGAGAACAGCATTAAAATAACTAAAGCCAAGGTTAATTACAAGATCAATCTTTATAAAAATATGATTTATTCATTCCAAACATGAACATTAAATATTTTACTATACAATAGGTTGAATGCGACGACTTTTTCATTGCATGATTACTTGCAAGCAAACTTTGGTTACCAACAGTACCATTCATGATGTTGTCTCTTGGATTCATCTGTCACAATTGTTTTAATAATTTGTTAAATATTTTAAGCATCCCATTACTCCAAGGTACAGTTGGATTATAAGTTTTCTCAACATCAGTGTAACTATCAATCCCTCACCTTTCACTTCTCTTGGATATGCCACTAAGCCTGGTATAATTCAACCCCTCACTTTGATGGTGGAATATATACACGACGTTTGATATAGGTGATAACTCTAAAGTGAATCACTTTCTCTTCGAATTATAACATGGATGTAGGGGCTCGTTGCCTCTATCAGATTCGTTATTATGACCCCATGTCATTCGTTATTACAATGACAGACATGTTGCTTTATCGTGCCTAATAAATCGATATTGTAGAAAATTCATAATCTTGTGAGTTCCCCTTAGATTCTTGTAAGGAGTTTTAAAAATTTATTATTCTGCTATTTTCTCGTTTCTATCATGGCTATCCATATGATCTTACGTAAAAATATTCGTTAAAGCTCAGCGAAATTCTATCGAGTGACATGCACTGTAAAATATATACTATATTATATACTAAGTGTTTCTCATAAATATGAAATTTCATGCAAAATTTCAAATCTATAGAACAATTCGTTATTGAAATTGGCCTATACATTTGAATACGCCTAGTTGGGTATATAGTAAAGTTCAAGTTTTTGATTTTGAAACATTACATTTACAAAGTACAGATTTATTTATTAGATATATTAGAGAGACAATTTTATATAATTCAACAAGACCTATTATTCGTGAAATAATCCACACAAAAGGATTTCTGTTACGTGACATATGTACAATAATTAAAAAATAATAAAGTTATGGAAATAATTAGAACACGACAGAAAATAAAATAACTTAGAATAATGTTTCTTTGAAGAGCCTTTAGTTTAAATTGTGTGGAAAGTTCTTACTTTGAAGATTTGCACTAGACAGCTCCTAAACCAGATGCAAATAATTTAAAATCCACCATGTAACCTTAATTTCTATTTCGAATAACCCTTGGAATTTGGTTGATAGTAAACAACACAGCTATTTCTATTAGTTATAGAAAAACATTTTTAATTTTGATTTTTCGATCGAATAATACTTGTTCTTATAATTTTTAACATTTTGCTAAAGAACAGAAGTAAAAATAGCGTATGTCAGAGATGATAATGACGCTGATTTTACTATTATATTAATAACAATGTTCATATTCATACAATGTTTTATATATATATATAATAAGGTTGCTTATTACGTAAAGTTTCAGAGGCCACCTACGCAGATCTATACGCACAGAATACCTGTTTATTTATTCCAAATGGAGCTATTCACAGTATCAAATCGTTTCGTCATTTTACCCCTGTTGTGAAGACCACATAATGGATCATAATTTTGTTTTGGTTAAAAATCTAAAGGACACCTCAAGGATGAGTTTTTACACATACTTAAATAAATTTACTCGTATCTCGAATATCAAGTGGGGCTATTATAAAACAAACTAAACTTTTACTTTAAACTCCAGAGTATAGGTATATAGCAGTAAATCTGACAGCACAAGAGATTTTTAATGAGTTTTATTATAGTTATATAACAAATTTTAACTACCTAAAGCCAGAAGAATAAATAAATTTCAAACTCTGTATTACGTTAATCCCGGCTAATTGGGCTAATACGGACACAGACTATTTATTGTGTTGGGATGAATAATTTAAATATATTGTAGTAGCAAGAATTTAGTAGCACAAAAGGTTTAAAGATATATATGGGATTTATTATAGAAATAATTACTAAATTTGAATATTTTAAAGTATTTCCTTGATATTTAAAAATAAAACATTAAAATACATTTTTATAAATCTTAAAATATGATAAATAGTTTCTCAAATTTAAAACAAGAGTTAATGTTATATTACATGGTTTTAATTTACTACAAAATTTGGAAACGTATATTTTACTGTTCCTTAACAGTTTTTTGAACACATCGGTTATTTCCCTGTTTTCTTTAATCTTTTTTTTGGAAAGCTAAAAGGCGTACTTTAACATGTCCGTAATTAGTTTGATCGTATAATTGTCCTTAAATCGAATCCCAGTTTTTTATCCTTATCACTAAGCAGTCCTTGACCTATGACGTCTTCTTTTTCGTAAACATGATTTATTTGACATACAAACTGAAAATGTATGGCATTTCGCCTACCTTTCACTCAAACAGAAGACAAGCTTTTTTGGTTTTATGGAATACTAGTGATATTTGAAAGACTCCACTAACTCTTCTTCCATTAAAAACTTTGCAGTAAATCATTTAAAGTTTAATTAATATGATTAAATTACAGTCAGTACATGGTCGTTACTGCTGTAATCGGAAAGTCACAACCGATAGATATTTAGTTAGATTTTGTTTGTTGATACAGAAGCCAATTAAAAACGAAAGAGAAGTTTAAGTATTGTTCAGGAAGTTAGAGAATTGTAAATTGAAATAAATCAAACTTGTACATAATTTTTTATTTACTAGTTCAGCACCTTCAGCCCCTTGAGTTGTACCATATTAGCCCAACAGATCCCCTTAATATGTACAAATATAACCCCTTTCATTGTTAGTAAATTAATTAGAAAATATATTCATTCATGTAAATATGTATAATTATAATTATACATGGTCCCAGCTTGTTTTGTAGGCTTTAAAAATAAAAATAATTAAGGCTTGTTTTAGTGTAAATACAAATATTTTTTCTTTTCAAAGCCGTAAACGTTTAGTATAAAGAAAATTACTTTCTCAAAGGACCTTACGTTTTAGTGTATCAAATAGTTCCAAGTTAGAACATTTTTCAATGTTATAACACCTAATGTAAATAATCGAAATATCATTGCAACAAAAGCAATAATAAGGTAACTGTATTTACATACAACAAGCAGAACTGAAAACAAGCGCGAGGAGCGTCACCACCCGATGAAGATGGATGAAATCTTACAACAGAGAGGAGCTGATTAATGAACTTTTGTGAACAATAGCCTTCAGTTTAGTTGGTCAGTACAAAACATGACAAAGTCAGCTTATCATTTACACGTTTGTCTCTTAAGCAGTTCTTCATTCATTTTCAGTAAAATTTGTAATAAGAAACTAAACAGTTCATTGTATTTTCAATGAAATAAGCTGAAATATTTTTGTTGTTGTATTTTCAAAATAGTTGTGTATGACGTACAAAATTTATTTAGTATAGTAGATTTTGGTGGAGTTTCATATAAATATTCAAATGATTAAGTGTATTGAATTTTCTGTTATAAATGATTCGATCGTAAGGACCGATTAGAATTTCAAGGACTGCAAGTAGTTTATTTAATTAAAAAAATGACGTGGAACTCAGACAAAACTGGTTATAAAATGTGAAAATAGAAAAGATTTAGAACTCAAGACTTAAGACTCTAAGGTGAAATTAAAATCGAGGAATACTATGTTCTTAAAATCACGTCTATTAGTCTCTCTGCCTCTGTGTTACCTCTTGTTAGAAAGGCACTAGAGACTTAAAACTTTGTTCGTAGGATCCTATTGATCCAATGAAAAACTCTTGATTTTGGGGTTTACAAGTAAAAGGGCAGTACGTCCGTCTGTCTATCTGTCTCTCGTTACTTTCTCTCCGGTCCTTAGATACTCTGTAGTATTAGTTTATTTTGACAAGTGTCGTATAAAAAATAAAATCAATAATTATTTTTTCACCTGAATTTTTAAATGCACAACACTCAAATTTTACTAATTTGTAACAAGAGACAACAAACAGTTTTTTAATCATTTTAAATCTGCTAGACATGTTTTATGATTGCCTTTATTCCAGTACCACTTTTAAATCCATATACTGTATGTCTTGGTATGAGAAGCAATGAAATATGAATCTTTGAATTAGTAAATACAAACCAAAAATTCTTTATGAATATTTAATATAAGTGTAAAAAGTCTGTATGCTTGGAACTCTAAAACCAGGGATTATGATCGTGTCATATTGAATTTGTGAGATACTCTAAATTTACGTAAAAACTTAAGTGAAACTTTAGAAAATTTTGCATTTAATACAACAATGGATACGTCCTTACATTTTGAAAGAACATTCGTAACGTAGGTGAGAATTACAAGCTGATATAAATTGTTAAAAACTTCCTCAGTACTTGTTCTTTTACTTCTGAGGTTTTAGTAATTTTTTTAAGTAGACGGATTATTCGTACAGGGAAACAAAATTTTAGTAACCACCAATGAGATAGTAGGAATGCATATTCGAAATCTGGTATGACATCAGGAATAGTACCTTTTACGTTTAGAGAACGCCTGTTTATTACAAGTTAGAAATTTATACGAACAACGTATAAATATATATAATTGTATATAATTTCAATATTAATGAGCTATAAAGTTAAAAATAATCTCAGTTCCTGAAAAATTTAACCTTTCATAGTTTTCATACGTACAAAAATCCATAATTAACTTATTTTAAAATATTAAAATTATATAAACACACACAAAAACACGGCCTTAAAAAAGTAATAAAAACTTGCGTATGAGTGTTTTAAAGCCTAAGGCCAGTAGTTTTATAAAGGCTTCAATAGATAATTTTTATGAGGATTTACTGATACATATCACACAAAATGAACAAAATTACAGTACATGACGAGATAAGGCATCATTATATTAGGTTAATTAAAAAAGATCCGTCAATAACAAATCCAGGAAAACTACTGCATTTATATTCACTAAAGATTGACGCTCCTTATCGCAACTACATCTAGAAGATGTTTTAAAATGGAAATGAAAGGAGATTTGTAAAGATGTAACTTTAAAATATATGTCAAGAACCATAGCTAATAAATGTAAGGACAGGAATGAAGTAGATGCAATTGTATCGTGAAATAACATTTTAATTTCAAAAGAATCTGTTTTGCTTGTTTCATGATAAAGTGACCCTTTTTATCGTCACCGCAGGCACAGTATTATCTAAGCGACGGATTAACCTTGTCATTCACACGAATTTAGTTTTTAGATTTAATTTAGTTGGTCTGTTCTCCAATTATTACTTAAATTGCTCAAAATATTACCCTTGCTTACCAAAGTGTAATATATTTTTCAATGTTAATTTATTGATAAAATAACAATCAAAACATGGATTTATATAAATCCGCAACTAATTTAATATTTCATTTGTTGGCAGATACATCAAAGGACTCCTTCCAACTACTCAAACTAACACGGAAAGTGGGGGTGAGATCTGTACGGAAATTAGCTTGCTTTTGGGGAAAACAGGACCGCCCACATTGTTTTGTTGGGGCAAACTCTATTTCCCCCGCTTCACTTCCTGACCTTCGTAGTTTCGTATTTTGAAGCACACGCCTCCCACGTCTGCTTGAAGCTGAGAACAATAATTGTTTTACCTCTAGCTCATTATTAGCTAAAGGTACTTAACATGTACCTCATCTTCTGTGCAACAAGACGGAACACGATTGTTTTTAACTTATAATATTAGTTAATTATAACATTTTTAGAACATTTATTCTGTAAAAAATACAGGAAAGTGTATTTTTAAGTTCCAATTGAACCAACTAAATTTTGAATTGTGGTTTATGAATTTTTGAACTATCCATTTTGTACACAAAATCGACTAGGAGCACATAAAATTCTGGGATATATAGCTAACAATCCAAATGATGGCGAACTAATTGTCAACTCGATATTGTACATATCTAGTCATGTGGATCTTTTACAAAGCTATCGATAAGTATTAAGAATGGCTTAGTTATTTTTTGTCGGAAATCCTGAGATTCTTCGTCTGGTATACTGGGATGGGAAGAAGAGCTGACAAGGGATTTTCTCATAGTAATCATTATTGACCTCAGAAATGCCAAGGTAGGTCTCTATGTTAAGAAACCAGATGAACTCCTTTGTTAAAGTTTGCAATGTTCTTCGTATAGATCACTGATCAGGAATGATTTGTAAAGAATGAAGTTCCTCAAGAGCTATAGTCTGAAGAATGCCTTGGAATATCGTACCATTCAAATAATTCATTACTAAATTGCAGCAATGCAGGTTTTGTTTGGGATATTGGCATTGTTTAATTTAACTTTGACTTTGTGACATTTACCTTTTAATTACCAAAACGCCAATTGTAATTTTACCAACTATTCCGAGAAGGGCAAGCAATATATAACTTATTTATAATGTGCGTTTTTAAAGTGATCTTTAAGTTATTAAAATTGCAAAAAACTAAAAACTGACATAGAATTAGGATAAAATTTTAAAGGGGGCCTTCTAAACCTGGTGGCAGAATTAAATATTGAAAAAGGTTTGCATGTCAAACCTTAATTTTTCCCCGGTATCGACTGACATTTAATTTGAATTAATATTAAAAGATTGTGTTTGACTGAAGATAGTGACAAGAAAACTTTCTGATGAACGTCAACAACAAAACGATGTCGACTCACTTGTAGAAAGAGGCGCAGCATTCCCCAAGAGACTCCAATTTCGATCCTTATCCAAACAGAGAATGCGTCAGAGAAGTGAGATTTAAGATTCACTCGTCAAATATGACAGGTGATGTTGGTTTGTGAGTGATGAATATTTCTCCTGATAACAAGCTCCAGAGATTTTCCTCTAACATACAAGGACGTTTAATTTTAATTTATGTTAATAATTGAGATTTAAAATAATTGTTGGACTATATTATTGTATTAATATATATATAGTTGATGATCGGAAAACAATAGGAAAATCTACATCGGAACGAGTTATACATTCGAATGACACAACACCTCGTGTAGAGTTGAAAAAGAGTTCGTCATCTTTTGGATTTTTTGCCCTATGTCCCAGAATCTGTGAGTTCTTAGTCGATATTTATGTCCAAAATGGAGGGTTCAAAGTTTTATACCACAGTTCAAGATTCAGGTGCTTAGGTGGCATCTTGTAAATTAATAAATAAATACAGAACACTACCCACTAGTATATCTTTTTCGTAGAATAACATTTCAAAAAATGTTATTAATAAATAATACGTTATTAATAGTCATACTATATATGTAATATAGTAATTTTATGTTCCATCTTCGTACAGATAAGGATGTAGTTAATAAATAATTTTGTTCTTGTCAACTGACAGGCTGCCTATTTGGCCTTTGGTCTATTGTACCTGCAAAATGTGGCTAGAGTTCCGAGATGAACTACGGCAACTGTATTAGTCGTCTTCTATCCCTACAACACAGAGGTATTTGAAAATATACATTGATCAATGGGAAACAATTTAAATACTATGATAAAACCCACTACTTAAATTAAATTTGCATTAGTGTATCCAAAATTGTATGTTTCTAGCAAAATCTTTTGTATAATTTAGACTTAATTTATAACTCATGTTAGGCAAAATGGTAAGCGATCACAATTTTCATTTTTCAGTGAGTATTGCAACGTATTATATTGGTAATTGTGACTGACACAACATATAATCTTACAATAGAGTTAACTTAAAACGGATAAATAAATAAAATATTAAATCATTTAGGTTTAAAAATTAGAATTCATATGTTTCCAGACTCTCCAACCGACTATTCTTCCATAAAAAAATTAAAAAAATCTCTTGGCCTGCTTCTCCCTAGATCGAACAATACTCATATTGTTTGTCATAGTATTAAGATTGAAAAGCGCCTTTTTAAATGGTATAAAATATACCTTAAAAATTCTAAAGCTTGAAAACTTAGTGACGTGAAATACAGAGAAAAAAGAGGGTTTAACAATGATTGTGGTAAATTTTCGGCCTACGTATTTATGTGACGCTTTTATAATAATACGAGACTGACACCCGATTGTACCGATTGTATTAAATAATAATTCTGGGGTAACTGGATTACCGGTGGAAGGAGTAGGCCCAGACGAATGATAAGGACTGGACAGTACAAAAGAAGCTTCTATCAGCGATGGCGCGCATCGCAGATGGGAGTGTTTGATAACGAAATTGAGTGGTGGGGTGAGGTAGACGTGACGTACCACCCGTCTCAGTTGATCTGTAGAAACAGTAACGAGTATAGTGTTTGAAAGTGCTTAGAGTTATTCTTGCTAATCGTCATCGAACCTGCGGGTAAGTGAACTTTTTAACTGGAGTCCAGTAAATATTCATTCTTAAATATATTATATAGTATTTTGAATAATTTTCGGGAAATAAATATTGGAAAAATTAAATTTAATGGGAATTTAGGAACTTGTCCTTTTGATCTGTGCAATATAAAACTTGTTGGTGCAGTGAGCACATGTATATAAAATTTTATGTAAAAATACTAAAAGAGTTTTGTGGTTGTTACAGATGCTTTCAGCAATATTAAATTCTAACACTGAAAAGAAGTAATATTTAAAGTAAAGTAAAGAAAATCAGTAACAAAATAAAATTGAATTTTGAAGATAAATTAAAATGAAGAATTGCCAGATCAGATTAGAGTGGGAAAGTTTTGAATTTTGAAAATTGAATAAAAGACAAGCTGTAAGAACTTTGTACATTTTAAGTGACGAATATATTGGAAGTTTGAATTTAAAAGTCATCAAGGAGTTTTTATTTTAATTTTAAATCCAGTAATTATTTTCAAGAAGAAGTTTTATTTTAGTTTGAACTTTATTTATTTCAGAAGATTTTCGTTTTCCTTTTTTGAAACTTCACAAATATTTAAATTTCAAAGTTAACCCCTCATGTGCCAGTAAAACGGTACACGATAATGCCACTTTTCAATAACAAACAATACAATAATTATGCTACTCCCGTCTTTCTCTGCCAAATTTAACATGAACGAAAAACGATATTTGATTAAACAGTTTCGAATATCTCGAGACACGGTTCGGACAAACTTGTTTTCTACTGTTGTATTGTTAGTAGTTTCACGCTGATCCAATAACATACAAGAATTTAATTACTTTAACCGTGTTTAACTTAACAGTTTCGAGCGACGACCCCGTGACCTCAAAGGTCGCTGTTTCCTTGTCTCCGCATTAATGAAGCTCATTTGCATCCAAACAAGAGTTATCTTTGCTGAAAGTGTAGTCAAGCGTTAAGGTAACTGACCACTCCTTGGGCTTCTCCTTAGTCGCCTTAGAGCTGTTTGTCACTCGTTTATTATTAAGATATTCTATGGGTGATGAAAATAAATAAAATACTTATAGTTAAAAATCTGGTAAAAATAAGTATTTTATCAACAAGGAGAATGTTATCCTGACAGCCTATTCTCATATAAAACCAGCATATATTACTTGTATATGTTTAAACAATCGTAGTAAACGGTATTATCTGTTATTTTGACATTGTATAAGAATAGAATAATTATCTTCTGAAGTACGTAAAATGAAAACGAATGTTGAGATTAAATACTTAAAAGGTAAAGTTATCGTCTATCAGAGGAAAAGTACGTAGTTTATATCGTATAAATGTAGCCAGGTTCATTAAGAAATAACATATTTTATGTGTACAATGGTATGATACAAATACAGATAAATCCGTAAAAACTGTAATCTAAGAGACTCTGTAAGGTTGACAGCAGCAATATTGACAAACACCTTACACAGATGTTCGACAACAACGAGACGCTGCGCTGGAAGCTGTCACAGACAAATTGTACACAACCACGTACAGTCTGTTTGATCGCAGAATTGATATTGGTTGACTGTAAAGAATGAACTCAATTATTGGAACGTAATACTTGTCTTTAGCCTCAGTTTGCACCTTGGAATATTACTGTAAATAACGCTTTAAATACAACTCATTACTTCAATTATTAACAACCTTTAATGTATATTATTGTAATTATTTGTTTGAACTATATTGACATAATTTTGCTCCAGGTCAAAAATACCGAGCTCCAAGTACATAATTCATTTTATATTTTTGTTGAGAATTAATGACAAAAATATAGTGTTTTAAACCCATTATAAATATAAAACAACTTTAATGAACAAAAACATCTAAATTGTAAAAACAAATATACCATTTACGGCAAGATTTGTATTTTATGAGCATCGTGCTCTTATATAACAAGTAAAACCATTAATAAGGGATGTAGGCGTCACACAACCAAATAAAGACCGACTATTTGACAAAAATGGCGTCTTTTAGTCCCAAAATCTCTTTATTTTTCGGCGATATAATTATCATTTACAGAAGCGGCGATTGGATTTACGTAGATCTAGGTAAGTACTATGATACGTGAAAAAGCTGTTTGATGTTTGTAAACTTTGTACACTCTCCTTTTGATCCCTAAAAACACAATCACGGCCATATTAAAAAAAAAAAAATAGTAATCATGCAAAAGGTGGCTACGTACAGAAAAAAACAGTGAAAAAGTAAAGAAGATTAATATGAAACGGTTTCTTGCCAGAAATATCGATGATCTCAAGACTTTTGAAGCTGTTCATCGCTGTTTAAGAGAGACAGTTACGATTGCAACCATTATTAAAGTAGGGTTTTTGAAATAAAGCATGAAATAGAAGAACATATTTTGAAAATTGTTGAGGAGAGTAAAGGAACAAGCGTATAGACAATTTCGAATGAACTAAATGTAAACCAAACCGCAGCGTGTTGTAAGATTCACTCCAATGGCCTCCCATTTACCCTTAGTAAAGTCCAAAAGTTGTCCTCACAAGACTACCCTCCAAGGATTGAATATTGTAATTGGAAATTTACAAGTCATATTGAGAATCTAAATCAACTTAAGAAAGTGTTATTTACAGAAGGAGGTACATTATCCAGAGATTATATAATAAATTATAACAAAATGGATACTTGGGAACTACAGAATCCTACCGAATATTTGATTAGGTCTCACAAGCAGCAGTTTGGTTTAAATGTCCGGTCTTGGAGATCGTTTGCTGGGTCACATATTCTGCCGCCCCGACGTCTCAATGGAAACATTTACCTAGAATTTTTAGAACAAAATTTCCAGATTTAGTGTATGGCATTTGAATTTCTACAAGAGAATACATGTGGTTTATGCATGATGCGCAGATTTATTTAAGTGACATTGTGACTGATTAACTCAATGCAACACACCCTCTGAAATACATTGGGCGTGGAGGAACTTTAAATTGGTCAGCTGGATCACTGGACCTCATTTACTGGATTATTCTTTATTAGGTCATCTGGTCTACAGTAATAACAAGTCTTTGTTGCTGTAAACAATAGAAAAACCTGTATTTCAAACTTCATTTCTAAATTATTGTTTTAAATTAATGCTACTTTAGTTAATCTTAGGTACAGTCAACTACAAACACAGGTGTACGAAACAGATGCTTCCGATGTAGAAGAATTTATCCGACGGTGCAAGGAGGATGTGAAGCGTGTATTGCTGAAAGATGGCGCCACGTTGAGCAAAATAACATCTTAATGTAAATTCAGTGTAAATATAAAATTTCATGTTCACATACATTTTATTTTATTTTAAAACAGCTGTTTAAATTCAATGACCAATAAATAGAAAAATATTACTTTGTTCTCAGAATTCCTTTAAGATAGCATAAACACTGACAACTAAAATGTATGTAGTAATTTTATTTCTCAATTGATTTTAGCAAGTATAGTATCGTTAGTTTTGTAAATACATTTAAAATAAATAGCTATTCTTGAAATACTTACGTAGGGTTCATATGTTTTAGATATTACAGTTTGAAGTTATAAAAATTTTGACTCCATTTTGAAATGAAATGTGATAAAATGTATTTAAATTTATCAATGTCTCTTTGATGAGCTTAATATAAATGCAAAGTTTCATGTTATTTGCTCCGATGAGTTCTAAGACATGAATGTTTTAACAAAAAATACGTATAGACAGACAGACAACTAAACGAAGAAAGATAAGACAATATGTTCATTGGAACATTTTTACTTTTATTGTGTCTACTTTAATATCCTGTAGTTGTGCCAAGCTCTCGCAAAATACCCTGTGTATTAAAACAATAATCTACCTATAATTTATTTTGTTAAAATTTCTTACAAAAATGGTCTTCTTGCATAGACTATTTTAATGTCCACTTCATTTAATAGACATTATATTTCAGGAACTGACCAAAATAAGTTATCTATTTGTTTTAATTGTGTAAGCAGTATGCAATCAATATATAAGGAAAAATTCAACTATACACATATATATAAGATCTTTTTATGAAGAAACGTGTTTTGTTTTCTTTTATACCTATATATATTTTCAACCATCATCAGTTTACAGTAACCTCTAAATAAATAAATAATAAAACAATTAAATATGCAAATGTGGACCTTTTAAACATATGTTAAATTTAAATGACACAGTTGTTGTTTTTTATTAGTAATCTGTACTTAATATTTTTTTCCAAAATTTGGGTTTGTCTTATTTTTCAGATTACTATTAAAAATATTAAGAGGATCTTTATTATAATTTTGATAGATATGTAATTCTTCTTTTGTGTTTAATTTCTCTCCTTTCCTTTCGATATCTATCTTTTTTATTGTCCTTGACAGGGTGCATTTAATACACTCACTGCCATGTAAATGCTATAACATACAATAGCTCTTTAATGATTTAACTTTTTAACGATTAAATAAAATCTTGACAAGTATTCAAACCCCAGGCGTTTTTACGGTATGGTAAACAGCGCACATCGAGAAGTTTTAGTTATCCCATTATTTTATATTCTATATGTTTATGTTTACATTATTTTATTACTATTACATTACATTGCATTTGTATATGAATTTCTTCACTCTTCATAAATTACGGTGTTTGAAGCGTAATGTATAAGTAAATGAGAGCATATTATAATATACTTGCATTGTTGAAACTTTCTATTAACCAAGAGTATTTTTATAAACTCTTACAGTGTATAAAAAATATTTAAAAATAACATAAATTTTTTTTTTAAAAGAATTTAAGGTTTATTTTGATTCTATTGTGTCATTGGTAACGAGGAAAAATGTCCTGAGTAGAGTCTCTCCTGTCCCTTTATTGACTAGACAACTGAAATATTAATAAAAGTCACGCTTTGACCTCGATACAATACAGCGCGGAAAAAATTTAAATTAATAATTTAAAGGCAATAAATCTGTAGAACCGACTACAATAGAGTCCTGGTACAGAGTGATGTGTGCTGTAGGGTAGGAACAATGTGTGAAATGTTGAAGGTGACATGTAGCATGTTTCTGCTGCATTTAAAATATAGATTTTGACAACTATCCCATTTTGTTGTCCAGATCGTATTTACAGGACCAATTAATAAATATTGTTTAAAACGTACTGTTTGAACTAAAATCACCAACTATGCATAGTATGTACTTGGGTGCAGAATTACGACTACGTAATCTAGTAGTTTGAGCTGTTTTGAATGATATAAAACAGTAAGTCGAAGTATGAAACAATTTAAATTTCAATGAAAACTAATAACTCAAATGTTTACAAAGTTCAAAATTTTATTATTTGGAATTTAATACCTGGAGATTAAAAATAATATTAAATTATAAAAGACTGTTGAGGTGGAGCTCTGAATGTGGAGTGCAGCCTTTACTAAGCGTCTAATATTTAATATGACGGAGTTTTGTAAGGTGTTTGAGACGTAAATGTTATTTCATTATTTAAAATGAGGTCACGAAAAAGGTTCACCGCAATTTTACACTGTATGTTTGCGAGGTTGAAGGCGGAACATTGCAAACATTAACCTTTACAATAAATAAAGATTACGAAAATTCATGAAAAATATTCTAATAGGTATTTATTTATTACTCTCTGTTGATATTTAAGCGTTCATTATAGTTTTTGGATTCAAAATTTATTTGTTTAACCTCTACTTCAAAGTTATTCCACTGTCGCCACAAATGTAATTATTTGACGTTAAATCGTACGTTGATCACGTCAACCTTGCTAGAAGCTGACTCTTTGCAGTGAATCCTCAAGCCTCGTAAACCCACTAAATGTGACTGTTAGTCTTCTTACTACATAAACCTTCACCTTTTCCTTTTGGAATACTCTTGGTGACAAACGCTGTGAATTTTCTGTAATCGCGGATAGTCATTTTTCACAAACCTAGTATTTCGCAGAACTCTCAAACTTGTAGGTGTGTTTGTGTGTGTTTTACACAATTGTATGTTTGTCCCACTTGACAACCCATCACATTGTGTCTATCAAGAAATTCTCCAGCTACCAAGAACTTCATAATCTCCCAGGGACTTCATGGTGTACACTTGCCTGTATGGCATCCCCAAACTCGATGAACTTTAGTGAACTTATTTCATTCTATCTAAACTCTACCCTTAGTTCTCGCTGGTCCTCCAGCCTTTGATTAATAATCAATGTTGCCTACTTAACTCTGGCTATTTTTATGGTGATATTTTTTAAATTGAGTTAGTTCTATTTCTAAATTTGTACTCTATATTTTAATATAATATTCAATCCCAATTAAATTGCCAATAAACTTAGCACACACAACCTTGACCCAATAATGGAGTTACTCTCCAATTTCAGAGATGCAGCACACTAAATTTTAAATAAAATATTTAAAATTTCGAAGCACATTAGTGACTATATTATTTTTCTTAGAACTGAGATAAAGATACTAATTATAATGTTTTAAATAACCTATAAAATTCCTGTTATTTTTTTAGGAAAGGCACTTAGTACTGTAATACCTTGTACTGCAACTATATTTATAGATAGTTAGTGACTTAAAATATTAGGCCCAAATTAAAAAGCTAAAAGTTATTTTATTATATTGGAATACTCGTCACTAACTAATATTGTGCCTCTAGCCTCAACCGAAGACTGTACCAGGGGATACTGTTAATTGTTTTAGTAACATCAATCGACACAGGACGCTCGCCCACGCAGTCCCTTGAGACTTGTTATTAATTAATTACAACTAACAATTCTATACTTATATATGTACACTTTCCTGACAACAGCAGTTTTATTTTTTGTTCAAAATTTAACAGACAAATCTGTCATAATATTTTAATATCTTCTACGAAATAAATTTGGTTTCCCCTTTTTGTGCAGTATCGGTGTTCACGTGGAAATATTATTGTGTCATAAATATATCAGGTATATTTTGTAGACAACATGTACTAAGGGTAGCGTTCAAGGAACATTTGGTATAACTTCACTGCGTGCGACCCATGTATGCTGTATGACGTAGACTGTGGGAACGGTAATTGTCCTAGAAAATCAAACTGTGATTATTGCCAGCTTGATTCAGCATTTAGTTCTGTTACGTCGGCCATTAAAACATTATAAAACTCTGTTATTTATCAACCTTAGAGTATTTAGAAAAAAACAATATAAATATTCCTGTTCATACGTCTTTATTAAACAAACCATATTTGTTAAAAAAACTGTATACCGGTATAAGAAAACTCTTTATTGTAATAATAAAATTTTTTACAATTTTATCCTTTAAAAAAGTCTTACAGATACCTTGAAGTCAGAATTAGACAATTTGAAAGTGCTAAAAAAGCACTTCCTTGATAGATAACATACTATAAACACACGATATATGCTTTTACACGTCTAAAAATTTCTCTAAAGAAATTCAGGGCAGAGATCCACGTAATGGAGCTTGATTCAAGAGAAATAAACAACGTCGTTTATGGTTCGCTGAATTTTTATGGTTTACTGATGTCTCTGAGAAAAGGGAACGGAATGCGGTGGTTACACTTTGTCCCAAGTGATCATGCAGAGAAAGCGGCCAATGGATCTTTGCTATTTAATGTTTCAATCATATCAGTGACCGAGACTTTCTGGCTGGAGGTCATTGACCTAAGCATGAAAGTTAGGTATCTCATTATCACATTTATTTGTGGAACTAAATAACT
Organism: Homalodisca vitripennis; assembly: GCF_021130785.1. Classification (NCBI taxonomy): domain Eukaryota; kingdom Metazoa; phylum Arthropoda; class Insecta; order Hemiptera; family Cicadellidae; genus Homalodisca; species Homalodisca vitripennis. The sequence continues at coordinate 35,601,767 of NC_060209.1, forward strand.
TTAGTTTTTATCCTGACATCTGTTTATTACACCGCTGCTTCATTATTATTTGGTTACGACAGAATAGGTTATTATGACTTAATACAGAACTTGTGACTTATAACCTAAAGAAAAAATTACATATGCTCTGGAGTTCTTATAAGCCATGCTATTTGCGAATAAACTATCACATGAATATTTTAATACCCAAAAATTGGCGAAAAAAGTAATAAAAAAGTTCAAAATTGGATAAATATGTGTCATTATTCATGCGAATAAAAAATAATGAAAATTTTAAAAATTGTAATGACAAATTCTATTTATAGGTTATTTGTAAATCCTATAAAAAATAAACTATCAATATTTCATTTACAAAATATATATTCTGAGTAGACAGGGATATTTTCATACACAATCGTTTTATGTAATTTTTTACATAATATTTATACGATACCTGGTATAACTTATAGAAATTAAATTTTGGATAAAATATTTAAATCGACCTCTAAGAACGAGTTGTCGACTAGAGGTCGATTATACTAGATATGCATACTAGATACAGTAAGAAGATATTCATACTATCTCAGTAAGAATCACCACTTTCGTTAATTTATACTCTTATCTATAACTCTTTTTTCAGCTTCTTTCATCAAATTACGTGCATTCCTACAGTGTTATTTGTACGAAAAGTATTCGTATGTTTTAATACCCGCTGTAAATTGCTGTATAATAATAAGCACAAGCTATTTTGTTCCTAATAATGTTAAAATTAATATAATGCATTTTTAGCCTCAAATTCTCAATGTACATATCAAAGGTCGGCCGTAACTGCGATCTTAGCACATTGATCAATACTATCGACCCTGTCTGTACTGTATTGACTCTCCCACTTACAAGATCCTTACACAGGCCAGTGGCCATGAGGAAGGGCAGAAGGATATCTACCTCTCCTTTTAAAAAATAAAAAAGTAGCACTTTCGCCCTTGAAAGTGTCCTTAATATAAAAATGTTGTTAATTTCAGAATCTAGACATTGGTGTCACTACAAACAACTAATACTCACCGATTTCCAAAATAACAGTTTATGGTTTATTAAAAGTTCTTAAGTTTTTGTTCGAATGATTTTAAAAACAACATATTAGAGCAAAACAATTCAGCATGTAGTTGCATGCCGCTTACGCGGCGGAAATCGGGGTCGGATTTGAAAGCCGTGCATTGTTTAAGTGGCCAGCCACATCCGGTATGTGGTAGAATAAACTATTGTTAGCCTATAAAGCACACGACTTAAATAGTTTTAACTTTTAATTAATTAGGTCATAAACAGTGATAATATTAGTTAACACAGCAATAATTTCTTATGTATAACATTTAATAGGTCATTTAGCTTTGTACGTTGAATATTATATTTTTAATACAAACATTTTGAAAATAACTACATTTTGATCATTCACTCACCAAAATCTACAATAAAAATGACATATTGGAGACTCTGTTGGATTTATTTTTTCCACATTAAACTTAGATCTAACCCAAATTCCAAATTATGTACACTATTGAAGTCCTTTGCATGAAGGATATAAACTTATAGTGTTCATTTACTCACAAGGATACTGGTGTCTAGTTATTTTGAGCGGCAAACTGGAAATAAAAAAAACAAAGATGAACCTATGCTATTATGTTTGTCTATCCTTGTGTTTCTTTACTTAAACGTATAATAATAACTAAGATGGCTACTACAAATATTTAACTGTATGTTTTAGTATTGAGCTACTTAACGTGTAAACAAGATCAACATAGCTTTCTACCTTGAATCCAAAATTTAATTATATTCGGAACAAAATATAATAACTTTGATCCTAATATATAAATTCTTCGTGCCCTCCGCGGCCTGCTATAACCGCACACAGGATCATGTATGCGGCTCTGACGTCATCTCTCACTGCGTGTTGCGATATTCAAGAGCAATTTGTGCTGGCAGCCATCTTGAATATCGTCCCATAAATACAATTTTAAACTTCAAACATTTTTACTTCAAAAATTCGGTTGTAGAATTATGGAAGATGTCTCGTAGTTAAAATATTATTAATACTAACTGTAACGTTTTTTCAGTGATGTTATTGGTTATATAGAAAATATTCTTCTATTTTAACATTTACATATTCAAATAACATATACATAAAAAACTAAAATGTTTTTAAAGCATATAACACACAACAATTTGGTGTCTGGTATTTATCATATATTAAAAAATTAGACCTCTCCCATAATTTTAAAACCAAATATAACGACATAAAATATTGTGAACTAATGGATACCCTCATTAAACTAAGCTGTTTCAAGGTCCCTTCCATTTGTATAAACATTTGAACGCAGTGTATAGCAAGTGGCCATTAAAATGTTGTAATAATTGTGGCTCGAGAGGGATTCTACGAGGAAAAAACTTGTCTAGAAACTGTAACTCTTACTTGAATCACTCCCCAGACACATAAATCTTTCTGTACCCTGACACATTGCAGAGGTCTGACATTGTTAGAACGAGGTCAAGTGATGTATAGATATTGGCCACATATATTTACCAGTAAATCGATAATCGATAACCAGCTACAGTAGTCTGGTTCTGGATGGTATAAAACTAGGAGAGATATATAGGCTAATGTTTTAATGTGTTCCGATGAACACAAGAAACGCATAAAAGCATAAAAGCACGTATAATAACTAGTAATAACCACATTGACTCAAATAGTACTTCTTATATACTTTTTTAAGAATTAGAATGAGTGACCATTCCTTTGATTTAACACATAATATTAAAAAATGTACATTTAAAATAATAACACGATCAAGAATTTTTTGCTACTGTTATGTGTTTTACAGCAGAAAAGTTTAAAAAGTACGTGTTCTATTTTTCACGTCTATAATCTCAACTTACACTGAAGTTCCATTATTAATCAGATGCATAAAAAAGTTATAACAAAATTATACATAAAATAAAATGTGGTGTTGCTTCAACCTACACCACATACAGCCACACATAATGCCTATGGGTCTTACCAACATGTTTAATATTGGAATTATAGAGTACAGACATTTTTGGGGACGTTAGGATTTACATGATGGTTAAAGCCTATGTCGCAAAAATCAAAACTTTAAACAAAGAAAGCTTACATTATACGTCTATATTACAATAATGAAGTGATAAAATTAATATTTACTGTAAGATAATTTATTTGGAGAACGTTAATCACAAAGTAATCTCAGGAATTTTAAAATCTGTTTAGTAGTAAATATGTTTTATTTACAAATTGTAATATTTTGTATAGTGATAATTACTGAAGAAAAATTTTATTTATTTTATTTAACATGTTTGGAATAACCACGTTTGATTAAAATATAACTCAACATTAATAGTTATGTAAATGTATTATATTCCTTCCACGGAACATTTATAGCCGATATGTGTGAATGACCCCACCGTGGACTATACCTATATAAGCTATCTATTAGACGTGTATTTTATTTACCATTAAATGACCTTCAGAATGTATCCGAGCATATAATTTAGTAATTCATACAATTACACCGCACGGAACGAAAATACAAAAACGTTCTCAATATATTTTACATATCTGTAATTTTTTAATATTTTTAATCAGTTTTGTGATTTTAATAATTTTAAATGCATTATAGACATGTTGACATGTATGTATTAAAAAAACAAAAGAAGTCCTTATAAATATAATGGTTCAATATAGCGTCTGACCTAGAATAACGCTAACTGAAAATGTACATCAGTAGATTCAAAAAAGGTTCTACATAACTATAAGCGTTTAAAACTACTATAATCTTTCTGTAATATAGTAGAATAGTATGTGTTTATGTCGATGTTTTTGTTTAAATAGCTGCTATTTTACACTTTCCAAATTGCAAAGTTTCTGCTGAATTTGGAAATATTCAAGCAAACTGGTAATAATATTTTAGAATTGATACCTTCAAACCATTAAGACAAATTCGGTTTTGTGAATCAATTAATCGTCCTGGAGTCTTTAGTGAACTTAGGGCGGTGCAGGTAACTGCAACGTCTACAACTGAGGGCGATTGAAGAATATTAATAGATACAGGTACGAGTACTTATTTTATCGAGATAACAGATTATTTAAAGCCTGATTAACAATCAAAATCTTTTGGTATTATTAATTTTTAAAGTTTTTATTGCAGATTTAGTCTTGCCTAATCATTCTGTACTAAAGCCGGTTGCACAGCGTAAAAGAGTACCGAACGATTCTGAATAAAGACTCGCTAAGTCCGATATAGTGTGTTAAATGGTGACAACATGTGTTATTGCCATGCAGGTTGCAAGTAAAGTTTTTTTTTCGGTGATTTACTCTCTGCCAATATAGGCAAATAGTTTTAAATTAATGTTTTGCCTGATCTAATGGTGTAGGTGTTGTGGTCACAGAGCGCGTAGTAGTTTTGGGTTTGGGCTTAAATACTCACCCGCTGAAAAATTATCAAGGACATCCAGAGAGAGTCGTATAAATTACAATGATCACAAACCGCATGGAATTTTTGGTGAAAGGGTATCCATCTATTTATGCTATTATTTACGGAGAGGATTTGGAGAAATTAACAGAGGTCAGTGTTGTGAAAACCTTTCCCAATATTTAATTAAATTCATTCTCACTTTTCATTCCACATATGGGAATGTTGCTGTGTGTGTGTATATATATACAGTATATATATATATATATATAAATATATATATATATATAATGTATAAAATAAAAATAAAATAAATTTAGTGAAACACTTTGTGTTGAAAAGTAATACATCACGCCCCACACACAACTAAATAAGGCCAAAAGTTTACAATTATTGCCATATTTCCAGGAATAGTTTCCAATTAAAAGCGTATTTTACCGTACATCCAGTAAATGTATCTTTATATGTTAGTTGTAGACACTCAATCTAGACTCTCGTTAACATTATGTTTCTTATAAAAAACTCACGAGGTAAAATATGCAACACTTTGTAATAAAACTGTAATTACTGTAAATGACGTTAATTAAGGACTCGTCACGTTTGTGTTGGTGGCAATCAGTGTACAATTCAAATGAACCCTTAGTAAGCCAGGTAACAGAACAGCTTATACTGACGAGAGTCTTAATGGGGTAGTTAAGTAAGGGAGATTTAACAAAATGAGAGTGCTTGTTAGATTTTCTGTTTTAGTTCACAATTCAGTTCGTATATACTGATAATATACCTTAAATATATAATAGCAAACTTGACATCTTTTCCACTCAGTTTATTTATTATTATAACTAGGACAAATATGTGTACGGAGGTAAATCATAGTAGATTTCCTGTTTAATATGATTATCATATTATAATGTTAAATTATATTTTCTTTTGCTCGTTTACTCATACAACATAAAATATTAAGTAAAGTATATAATATTGTTCATCATATATGTGAAGCCAGGTATGTTTATGTTGAAATGTGTATAAAAACATTATATTTATTAACCTCATCTTCTAATTTTGGTCCATGTGTGATTGCCCTTCCTTCACATAACCTAAGGAACTAGGCTGGTGTCCCGTAGTTGCGCCATAGTGGGTAGCCAGTATTCTCAACGCCTATACTGTCTATATAAATAGTGCTAGTCTGTCTGTTAAACACTTGCTTATAGCTTCTGGATAGCGCTCTCATGATCGTCTGAAATGACACTACAGGTAATAGTGTAGGCAAACCACCATCACAAGGAGAAAGTCTGTCGAGAGAATATCCAGAGTTTTAGGAGACGCGGCCATGTTGGATGAAGTAGAATCCATTGGTGACATATCCGCGTATCTGCAGTTGGCGACTTCTTCCAGTAACCATTACTGGAAATGTTCCAACTGTTCCACATTCTACCTTAGTATACTGTTTTAAACATTCCTCTTAGGATAGTGTGGGTAGTCCGACCTGCTATCAGAGGGAGTAAAATCATCCTCAGGCGGGAGACCACGAGATTCTGGCAGAACTCTGTAAAATTAGTACGGATATCCAGATAGATGATCATAAACACACGATGTATGATTTTACACGTCTTAAAATTTTCTCTAAAGAAACTTTAGGGCAGAGATTTACCTAATGGAGCTTGATTCAAGTGAAGTGAGCACCGTCCACTAGCTAAGGTTTTATGGTTTAATGATGTATCTGAGAAAACGGTTGGAATACGGAAAATAGTTCGACTTGTTAGCTGACTTCTTATGGTTTACTGATGTCTCTAAGAAAAGGGAACGGAATGCGGTGGTTACACTTTGTCCCAAATGATGATGCAGAGAAAGAGGCCAATGGATCTTTGCTCTTTAATGTTTCAAGTTTACATCATTGTTGCTATAGACTATTTTTAAAAGAACCTTCGTCTGATTGGGTGGAATGAGGACTATAATAATTCTCACTAATAACCAGACAGCTTTGAAAGCTTTGGACTCCTGTGTTGAGCTCAAACCTTGTTATTACCTCTCCGATGTATTCTCGAACGTGGTCTGTATCGCAACCATTCTGACAAATGTTGAGTCTGTAGTTGTTAGAACTATTGCAAACTGAGTTCACACTGAGCCCACAAGAAGTGGATGAAAAAGTTTGACCTTCATCAACTCAGGTTAGGTTAGTCAATAACCACGCGGTATAAGATATTGGATTTAGATCTGAGTTGATAATAGCGTTGGTTCAAATCCAGTCTACGGCCGTAACATTTCTTATCGGTACAATCCACCTCGTTCTTGGCCAGTGTTCCATGAGGACGGAGAGAATAGGACTTAAAAGGAATCAGCCTATCCTTTTTTGTAGTACTACATCTGACCTATATCAATTAGCAGGGGTTTAGTTTATTTGGTTACGATAGGTAATTTAATCACTGGACACGGATATTGGCTATCTGGGGAAACATGATCAAGCATAAAAAAAAAACAAAACTTCAGAATATTTGCTTTGACCGCCCTGAGTTACCTATGAATCACATTGTTAACTGTCACACTGTGGACAATACCTGATCCAATGTTTTCAATTTTATAGGACTCCTGAAACTGGAGACTGCAACGTAACTGATATAGTTTGTAATCTCACTAATATATAGCCGCATGTGTAACTCACTCACCTACGTACACAAATTCTAAATTATTTATAGAAGGGCTAGGAACAATAAATTGGCACGAATATGGATAAGTCTAAGAAGGAGATTTGGCTCTAGCGGCCAAACCATTGCTCTTACCTCAAATCTAGTTTTTGGGTGATTTTAGCCAATTATCTGATCTAAAAAATAGACATTTTCTTTTCCTCTCATCTCTATCAATTCAATCGAAAAAACGGTCTGTCGGATCTGATGGTAAAATTGTTAGTGCGGAGTGAAGTGATCTTAACAAAATTTCAGTGCTTTTTACACCATTTCACTCCGTTAAACCATGGATTTTCGTATTTATTTGTGTTTAATAGGTTAACTGTGACCGATATAGAGATTAGAACACAAATTCTACACAATATATTTATTTAAAATTAAGTGATCTGTGGAAAAGATACTTTGGTATTTCCACATATCTTTATATGTCGTCCTGAAAAAGTCAAAACTTCCGTAAACACTTATAAATAGCATAACATAAAACATTAACTTACGTTATTATACTATTAAATTTAATCCTATTAGATTCGGTTACCAGATTAAATTCATTTTTATATGAAACAAATAATTGATAACACATAATTTTGCTGAATATTAGCGAATCGTTATTAGTAGATGGGGACAGAATAAAGTTTATTATATTTCCCGGAAATGGGTGAGCGTAAGCGGTCATCACTAGTAGATAGGGAAAAAGTAAATTTAATTTGTGTTTCCCGGAAATAAATCGATACTAGAAGATAGGGACAGAGTAAATTTTATTTATGTTAATCTAATAGTTGTAATAATGTAAAAGTGTTCCAGACTTAGAATTGTTCTTAAACGTTAAAAATAGGGACTTACCGATAAATCTGAGATAAAATGTTTATTTCATCAATATGCAATACCGCAACCATGAACATTCTAAACTAAATTTAAAGATAGTTTAAAAACACTACAAGTAGTCTTAATTTAACATTTTAAGGTATAACTGCCTAAGTATTTTTAATGTACTTTTATTCATTTCACATAAATACGGTATATTAATAGGTTTTAAGATGAATTTAAAAGTGCTATATTTTGCTCAGATTCTGTTTAAAATCGCTAAGTATAAAAAAAAAAAAAAAAAAAACACTTCGTTACTAGATGATTACTAAATGAGTATTTCAGAATAAATCATGCTTTTTATACAGGTTTTTTATTTTAAAATCTGAAACAATACTGTTTTATTAATTTATTATGTGAAAAAATCATTGAATCAGTGTCCGGACAGAAAATAAACTGTCAGCTTTAATTTCAATATCAATATCCTGGAGGGAATTTGATGCATCGTTTTACTTTTCCAACCCGCTCATATCACTCAGGTGCTAATGGACTTTTTTATTACATTAACAGCTGTTGTTCTAATATGAAAGGTTGTAAAAGTAAAGTTTTTACCTCTATAGATCTTCTAATATATTACGAGTATAAGAAGCATGTAATCTATCTATGTACTATTACAATACGTACTATCTAACAACTTTCAGGCATTGTAGTATAGTTTATAATTTCTGGTAGTTTAGTAAAATTTTGATGTGAAACACGATTTTAAAAATATTTTAGACTGTATAAGATGTGCATATTGCTTAATTAGAATGTAAGCAAACTATGAGTATAGAAAGTAAATTGCACTCATGTAATACAACTGTATTGTATGGACGTGTATACTGTATATACAAAAATACACAGTGTTTATCTTTCAACTAAACACTTTAGTCAGGACTATTATGGTATTCACTGAATTCGCTATTAAATTTTAATTGAACAATTGGATTGTAAAACTGAAGGTTAAAAATAGGCTTGTCGGTGTTATCTCAACTGACAATGTCTGGTACTTTGAAAGAAGATAATCTAATAAACAGTAATCAAAATCACAACCAGGCGTTTGTTAAGCTTTTTTGTGGTTTATTAACTCTTATATCTGATATTTAAAAGAAAACCGTTACTTTTAGTGACACTAAACTACTTAAAAATGTAATATAACTATCAAACTGAAGTATTAAATTTCTCTAGTTTAAAAACATGGAAATAATATACACCAGAATAATTAGTATTTTGTATGAAACAACAATAAAACTGGCGATTATTTGACAACTATTGTAAACCAGGTAAAATTTTGTTAGTCGCGAAGTGATATTACAGGTCAATGAGCTTTACTGAAAAGTGAGGCAAGTTTGCTAATCGCCTGCAGGTTTAAGTTATAAGTTAAGTGCGGGTTTCAATCGTCCATGGTGCATGTTGTCGAACGTTAGATCTCCCATGTGTTTCTGAGAGCAATTTTTGATTTACTAATGCAGCAGCATCTTCTAAATATAAATTATTGGCATCCATAGACGGTAAAAATCTGATGTTACATATACGTCATAAGATATGTGTTGTGTTTTTGTAATCGGAAAATTACTATCTTTAATTTATTAAGGAACCTTGTACTCTTTTATCACTTATAAAGGGTTGTAAATATTCAGCAAAATCTGTTATTGAACGTAGAACATAATCACTAATGTATAAATTAAGTGCATAGAACTTTTGATCTTACTACATTCTCAATCAGTGTGCTGTATTTCAAATAGTTCTCAACATTTACAGGATATAATATCCATGTAATTTGGAACATACATGTTGCAAATGAAGTGATATAAATACGAGAAACATGTGGAATAGCATAATTTAATATTTTAAATATACGTATTTTTGTTTAATTTAGAATTTTACAAACACTACTAATAAAACTATGTTACTTAAAGAAAACCATATAATATTTTTCTTACATAAATATTTGTAGGGAGATGAAAGGGTATGATTAGTGGAGAAAAACGTGCGATTACACAAGTTTACCCCTCAACGTTAATCCCCTCTCCCAACGAAAGCATCATAACGTACTTTTATTAGAGAATCTGAGATTAACGCTGGAATAAATCATAAATAAACTTATACGCGTAAGTTTAAATTATGCTGGGAAGTCTCAAGCGGTTATCATGAGGAGTTATGTTTGATGGCTAAGGAGGAAGAAAACTCTTTCACACCTGTTCGTCTTCTTATTCATCATCTAACGTACATAAAGAATGTTATGGCTAGAAATATTTCCTTTTATATCCGTGATAATGGAGCACTTGGCACCATTTATTGGCGAGGTATATCATCAATTCACTGTTGATATACGGGATTTTCAGAGGCGTGGATTTCTCTTATAAACAGAGAAGGTTCTGAGTGCTAGATTCCCTTGTTATGTTTTAGTTTTTATCAGAAGTATTGTTATGCATTCCTTTTTTGATTGGATGATTTATCAGAGACAAAATAAGACTCTGATCATCCGAGCGACTTTCGACCCTTTAGCATTATGTTATTGGCAGGTGAGTTGGTGCGGGTGTTATTAATGTGCTGTGGCATAAAACCAAACGATCTACTGCCCTCAATTTTGATTGCCTGAGATATATTCTTTTACATATGTGCCTAAAAATATTGGTGTTGTTAAATCAATGATTTACCATAACACCAATTCTCACCCATCAGAAAAATTGTTACCTGACAGATTATTATTAATTCTGTAAGCATTGTGTTTAAAGTAATACAGAAATGTTAATAGCAATGAAAGTTTAGATTCATTTTTTTCGTATCCCCTTCAGATGGACATCCGCGGCGTTCTCTCATTGGCCCAGCCGTATCCTACTTGAGAAACAATAGCCCTCTCAGATCTGACGTAACTGCAGTACACAAGACAAGTTCTCATCAATTCAAGGCAGTGAACCGCCTTCCTAATAATTTAAAGTTACCAGTACTAACTTGCCAAAAGGACTACATATTCGTATTTATCCTAACTTTTCACAATCTAACTAAAATTATATCCCAATATGTATTTCCCAAAAATGTCATTTTATTTAAGTTTTAAATAAAAAAAATCGACCAATGTAGCTTTAAAAACGCTACAGTGTACCCAGACTATGTTTGTTCGCTAGTAAACCAGATTCATACTGATTGGTTTGTATACACCAATAGAGTTAGTAGTTCTGTATTGTAGGGCTAAATTTATTAAGAACCCCTTCACAATAACGAAGAAAGATGAATTTCATTGCAGTGTTGTAATTCCCTCAAAATATAGAAAGTATCTGTAGAATTAGGTTTTATAGGAATTTAATCCTTGTAATGATACAAAAAATGTCAAAATTTTAGCCAACCATTATACAGGGGTTAGCCTGAATGACCATTACTGAAATTTTTGCTACATTCTATTCCACATTCTACGTTAGTATGCTGTTTTAAAAATTCCCTCTTGGGTATCGTGAGTAGCAATCAATATTTAGCAGGTTGGCTAATTTTCAGCTTCTGGCTGGAATATAAATAATTACTTCATTATTATATTATTACTTCATAGAGCTTGATCCAAGTGAAGTGAACACCGTTCACTAGCTAAAGTTTTATGGTTTAACGATGTATCAGAGAAAACGGCACGGAATACAGTTGGACCTTGTCCCAATTGATCATGCAGGATAAAGGTGACATCAAAACGTGTTTGATTTTTCGAGTATAGATCACTGTTGCTTTGGAGCTTTCTTAAAATAAGCTTCGTCTGAAGTATGGAAGCAAGACTATAATCATTTTCACTAATAAACACGTAGCTTTGACAGCGTTGAACTCAAACTAACCTATTTTCGATGCTTTCGCAAACGTGGTCTGTATCAAACAAACATTAATGTTTCCCAATATACTATGTTCTATGGATTTTAGAGCTATAGCAAACTGGATTCAAGCTGAACGTAGAAGTGTATGAATAAGTTTGTCCTTCATAAATTCAGGCGAGTTTAAGCTATCCCATTGTTACACGGTCTAAGATATCGGACTTTGAATCTGAGTTACACTTTATCGGTATCTTCGAAATTGTACTAGAGCAACTCTCTCCCTTATTCTAATTTATAAAATCCTTACACAGACTAAAGTCTACGAGGAAGGACACAATAGGGTTTACAAAGGAATCTGTCTCTTCTCTTTCTTTAAAAGGAAGTATGATATCTGACCTCTTTCAATGAGCAGAGGTTTATCTTATATGGTTACGATATGTGATTTACTAACAGGACATGACTATGACTACTGAGTATCTGAGGAATCATAGAGCGAGTATCTTAGAGGTAATACTCACAGAGTACAAAAGACACTTTAGGATTTATCTATGGACACCCTGAGTTAAATATGTATCGCATGGTTAACTATGTCACTGTGAAGAGGATTTGATCCACATTTTATAGAACTCCTGAAACTGGAAACTGGTATGATGACTCCAACGTAACTGGGTTTATATTATGCTTAGAATATTATAATAATGCGGCTTGTAAGAACGGTAACTGTCAAAAAAAGGCCAAGGGACTTGGTAAACATTTTTTTAAATCACATCTCAGGTCGTTGGATTGTCATTTCGTTTCTACGAGTATGTGATGGCCGTTCAATCCTAAAAAGTAATCAGTCTGTTATTTATGAACGCAGAGAACAGATAAAAAGTGTGCTGTATTAATGATAGCATTTTCTAAACTTTTTGCTATTACATTTTTTAAGAGTTTTGATATATTGCTTAAGAAACGTCCCATGGTAATGAATTAATAATATTTCAGTTGACACAAAATCTACCTACTTCCTCCAAAAGAGCCGGAAGCACTAGTTCTAGTTGTACTTGTAAAGTAATATTTAATACAATTAATAAGTACAATTATCTCAAATATCTTTCTGGACATGGAAAGAAAGAAAAACGTAACAGCATATTAGTATTATCATTAAATTAGAAATATTTTAAATTTATACAACCAATAATAATAATGGACATTTTTAAAGATTCAGCACTGTTCTTAAGGATCTAGAATAGACCCATCAGTGCACTAGAGTCTAAAATATTTATTTTGTTAACAATTGTTTTAATTCATATGTATGCAGTAACAATAAATATTCTACACTAAGAATAATTTCTTTGAAGATAATTTAAAATACTATTAGTAATATAATTTAAGAATTTTCTGATATACTGTAATACTCTTATTCATCAAGGTGATATTAAAAGTGCGATATTTTCCAATGATCCTTTTAAAAATCGCTAGGGATCACAGAAACAAACGACATATCGTTAAATAAAGATTGCGAAATGAGACTTTCTGAATAAATCATGTGAGTAAAACGTTTGCAGGAATGTTTCGATTTCCAAATCTAAAACAATATTGTTTAATTAATTTATCCGATAAAAAATTATTTTTTCAGAGAGTGGGTGGAGAACATAAACTGTGAGCTGTAATTATAACCTCAATATCCTGGAGGGAATTTGATGCATCGTTTTACTTTTTCACCCCGCTCTTAACACTCACTTTCCTAATGGACTTTTTATTACATTAATTACAGCTGTTTTTCCAAAGTAAATGGTTTAAAAATTAAGGATTTTACCTCATGAAATGTAATATATTAGAAGATGTGCATGTAAACTCTCTATGGACTGTTACAATACGTACTATATAACAACTATCAGGCACTGTAGTATAGTTTAAAGTTCTGCAATAAGTATTTAGTAGGAAGTAGATATGAAGAGAGATAAAAATCAAAATCTATACAAAAGTTGAAAGCATTTGAATTATTTTAACACACTCAATACCAGTTATGGTTGAGTAATATAGTCGTACAACTGCAGATGGCCGTACTGAGAATGGTAACACGGTCTTCTATAGTTTTATTCAATACAGTATGAACTATAACACCATAATTATTGAAATAACCTAATAATAATCGAAGAATTACTGTATGTACACCCCCATTGTATGTATATACATCTAAGTAACCATTTTGTAAATTTTTATTACACTAGTGATATTCTTATTATAATGCAGTATAAAATCAATTCACAGTTATCAACATTTGGTATAACAAAAACGATCCCAATAACTCAACCTTGAACTCCCATAAGTAAGTACACATGTTGGAGTTAACACCATTACGTAACTCAACTAGTTTCCAGAGAGTAGAGCCATGAAACTGCACCTAGTTTTAAATGACACACCCGCGCGTGAAACATTGAACATATAGAGTATAATTAGAAAACTGATCGCATATCATCACAGTAATCACTGACTATGCGTACACACATGCGCCCATCAAATGTTATCTAAACCGTGTATTATTACACTGCACTGAAAATATAGAAATTAATTTCATAGGAAAGAAAAATAGTATATTTAGTTTCACAAACTACTTTGTTTGAACATCCACTAAGCTATGCATTTTACATTAGTAGTAGTTTTTTTCTGTATTTGGATTCCCTGCTTAACCTATTTAAAAAAGAACATGAGAACCCAATGTAAAAAAAATGGGTCAAAAATAAAAACTGTTAAAAATGAATGCACCTGCAATATATAATACATACACCAATATATACACGCAATACATATACCTATATATTAATAACATTGAAAACTATCCGGAGGTTTAAAACGGTCAAATAATAATTTTAATATTGTTTCAAAAATAAACAAGGGAATGGTATTCAAGTAAAATAAAAATGACAATGACAAGCTCATTCAGAGAAAGGAACAGAGAAACGGAACGTGATTCTGGGACCTTTGAATTTAAAAGTGTTCTTAGATAGAGACATGTCAATAATACGTAGAATAACATTATAGTATAATTGTATGGATATAATCGTAAAAATAACAAATAAACGTAAATTAAATAAGGAAGTTCCTTTATGTTAATATACATCGGTATTTATTGTGTTTTATTTATTGTGTTATAAATTTACGACATAATTTGCTAATTAAAAACATTCAGTGCAAACACATTGGTTAGTAGAGTGAAACGCCGCCAACCGCATCAGAATACGACGATCCAGTCAGAAATGGCAGCAGCGCATAATGTACTTCACAATGTGTACCTAAAACAACCCGCCATTTCTGATTGGATAAACCTTTTGAGATGCGGTTTGCGGAATTCAACTCTACTAAGTGAGCTCTTTCAAATGAGGTATCACTCGACCCATGCTTCAATTTAAGATTTCCATGTTTTCCTCTGTGGGCCGTCCCCCCATGGTTGGCATGTCATGGTAATAGCAAGGAAAAATAGTTTTACATAGCCATATAACACTGTGCAAAGTTTATAGATGTTATCTCCTATGGTTTTTAAAATATTAAGCCGTACCCATACTTTTCAAACACCCTGTATAAACACTTCATATTAGAAGATAGAAGTTGTGATATTAACCAAAAAGTAGTAACGTATTGTAAATATTATACAGGTTATGTTTTATATTGAAACTATGAAAAATAATAAAATTATTTCTATTTATGGTAAAATTTCTGCAAATAATGAAATGAAATATGCCTTTATTCAAGAGGCGGAGTTAGGGCTATTTAGCCCTCTCTACCACTCAACCTCACATAATATATATATATATATATATATATATATATATATATATATATATATATATATATATATTTACATTTAATGACCTTAAAACTAAAACAAATTCCATTTTTAATTTACATTTAACCAAAATATATACTACTATATAATAATTAAAAATCAAATTTATCAGCTGAATATGTAGACAATTTTCAAACAAAGATAAATTAAAACTTAAATTAACAATTTACTTTTTAAATAATTTCTTGTTATTGCTACATTCATTCTCTCAAACACACAGCCTAACCACAAGCACGCCACGAGCACCATGGCGTTATTGATCATTCATTATCCTTAATACAATTCATGCTTACTTTTAATTTCTCTCCTGAACATCAATTCCCTACTTAGGTGATGCCTAATGGACTTTTATCCAGTTTTAGAGTAATTTTATAAATTGAAAGGTTTTGGCTCTGAACCCTTTCAAACTTTATCTCAAATATTCCTCAACATTTCCGTTAATTGTACCTTAAATTAAATAACTACGGGGGGTAGTTTTCGTTATGTACTAGTTACATTCAGTAATTTTTTAATCCCACGCAATATAAAAGTAACTAAAATGTTAATTAAAAATTGTAATTAAAATGTTTTATCAATTTTGCCAGCCATTTTAGAATTATATGTCAATATATAAAGCGCATTGCACAGTCACAACTTTCCTAAGGTAAAGCATACACGCTTTATTTATTAGAAATATATTAAAACTTGCTAATGGCGCAGTGTAGCGGGTACAAGCAAGATAACCTAGTTAAGCAACTTCTAGCTGTGCTGCTGCTTGGATGAGTGACCGCTAAGTGATCCTGTCCTGGCAAGCAGCTCGCCTGCCCGGGTGGATAGGAAGTCATCTTTAAGCCAATGGTTGTGTTAGACAGAGCATTTAGCCTTAACTTCACCTGGTAAAATAATACATAGTTTACTTAACTTCTAAAAATATTCTAACGCAATGTATTTTAATAAATGAATAAGACTAATGATATCCTTGAAGCCGTGAGGAAACCACTATTTAACGAAACTATGCAAATTTTCTTGTAAATATACCATAACACTATCTGCTAGACTTACTTATTCCTTAAAACAATACCTTACTTTTTACCTTTACCTTACTCAATTGCCCGTAGTGTAACTGGCAAGTCACCGGTTGTAACTCATACAAGTTTTTCGGAAGGAAAAGAGTTCACTTTGCAGTCTTTTCACACATTTAAAAGAGGTTTTAGGTAATCGGAAATTTTTACACTAGTTATTCTTATATTAACAAAATGTTTTATAAAAATCATTACTACGCAGACGGATGGTACAATTTCAAACTCAGTAGGTATGCAATAGTAAAACTTTCACTTATGTTCGGTGAAATTCCTTACTTATAAATATTACTAATCTTACATTAGGACAATATAGATAGTTATAAATTACGGAACTTATAGAATTTTTAAGGTTTTTATGAGGCATTAAAGTTCTCTCCTCCCCGGATATTTCTCCTCCACTTTAGATATTTATTAGCTACTTCATGCTCAATGCCTATTCTTGTACATAACCGACAAAGAGGTAACTTTACTACGTATTAAACTAAGATAGTTTATAAATAATAATCAGAAGATAATAGAGCACAAAGTATATAAAATTTGTGTTCATAATAAAGAAAACAGTAAAATATAATTAAACAAGCTGTATTACATAAATATTTAATGTTACTAACTTTGAAAATATAATTTATCGAGTTACATCTAGCCTCTAAAGAGCAGAAGTAATCGTTACAATATCCGTGTAAAAATTGGAGAGGACAAGTCATTAACAGGTTAACAGGTGTAGTGAACACTGATACAACAATAATGTCAACTCTTTTGTGACAAGTTCAGTATCAAGTAACCAGGAGTCTACGTGTGACAAGCGTTGTTACACTAACAATCTGATCGACGTTCTTTACACTTTGTGACTACAAGTGTCAACGACCGAGGGACTGATTGTTCACAATTGAAACGAAAGCTAATGGTTTAGCGTACAGTTGTAAAAACTGCAGTAAAATGGCCGTTGCTTTTGGACAGCGATGGTTGCAATAATTAGTTTACATAGACGATTGAAACAAGTCTAATACGTTGGAGATAATTGGATTGTTACAGATTTAGTGGATTAGAGAGAACTAGTATTATGCTGGTACTGTGTAGAGTTTGCAGGTATAACAATATAATTTGTTCGTTATATAAGTGCAATCAGTTTGCATATCTGCGCCCTAGGGGAATAATTTTAATATCACTATTGATTCCACGTGTAGCTTTATGCGAGGATGCCAAACTGGACATAAGTTGAAAAAGAATTTAAACAGAGGGATTAGTCCAGTGTTGCATAATTTTACTTTCATTTTGATTGGCTGAGCGTTAGCGAATCCTATCAATCGAAGGCCTGGAAACATATCAATTATATCTTTATGTCCACTAGTTATCTCGAGAATGAAGCCTGACCTGTAAATTGGAAGTTTACAGGAAGTTGCATTTCTGCACAGGCAACGAATGGCACCCTAGTAATCTATCGACTGGACTGACTACGTTGTAGGTACCTTTAAAAAGGTTGTTTGCAGCAGTTCATACGTTGAAGATAATGTAACGATTTCTACCACACCAAATAAAGCTTCTACTGATTAAATCACTCGTATTCCCTTACTTCCTTTACTGAAGTGCCGTAGTAATGACATGAAAACTGAAAAACTTCTAAAAAACTTATTTTTTACATATCTGTTTGAAATCTTGTTTCATAAAGGAGGTAACGTTTTAAAAATGGAAAAATGGGCATCCCCATCCTGAAGAAGGAGCAAAATTTTTAATGTGTCTGCAAAACATAGGCACTATTAACCCCAGAAACATCCCCATATTTAAATTTGTATTTAAGCCTATGATTATATTGTATAAAGGTATATCTCGTTAGGTTCATACAAATAGGCCATATTTACTTGATTACTTAACTTAGATTGTTCTTGTACATTCCAATGTTGGTAAATAGTCTTATATCGATGGATCTCTAATAGCTCCTGAACAGATGAATAATTATTTGAACGTAAAGTCAACCACTGTACTAAATAAACAGGGCTAAAATATTTAAGTGTTACATTATTAAAATAAGAGGTATTTAAATTGACATAAGCCTTGTACTAGCTTTTATTTTCGATCTGTATTTAAACTGTCTAAATAAACTTTATTGATGCGTTCTTGTAGAAAGTTGAAACTATGGTCAAATGGACCTAACACTTTTACGGTTTTTAACCTCACTAATCGCATTTTTACCAAACTTAATTTTATTCTTAACCACCATACTTAACTAAATATTCTGTTATGTTAAAAAATTCTTAAATCTTATCAGGAAATTACCCAAAGCCTGTAAATACTTTTAAATCAGCAGCCAAGCTCCACAGGTTTTCATCCTGATATGGACCACATGCTTTGTCCTGAACTTTGATTTAATGTTTTTTTTTTTTTTCAAGGAGAGGCCGATCCCCTTTTAAGCCTTATTTTGTCCGTCCTCATGGGCCACTGGCCTGTGCGAGGATCTTATCAAACAGAATAAAGGGGAGAGTCGATACAGTACGAGGTTGATTGTACTGATAAAAAGTGCAACGGTCACAGACAGGATTTGAACCAGCGCTATCTCTAACTCAGACCCTAAGTCCAACGACGACCGCTCGGCCATCGGCACTCTCCATGTAGAAGAGAGTTCTCGACATGCAATAGCATTGAAGGATATGTTGCACATGTCTGTGGTGCGAGATAACAGCACAGACGGGTTGGTACGTGTATCACTTGCAATAATTCATCTTCCAAGAATTTAAAGACGTTTAAAAAGTATCTCCAAATATAATTTTTATGAAATAGAAAATATTCAAGATTTTAGTAGGCTTAAATCACATTATTTTACAATTGATGTACAAATATAGTTTGGTGTGACATAGGCTATCCATATTTTTCTCAAACCGAAGAATAATAATAAGAATAAAGATAAATATTGAAGCTGTAATTTCTACTCCTTTAAAGTTTGTTGCAATTACCATAGTATCATTAGTACCATGGTTCTGTTATTAATTAAAGAGTTGCAGAAAACAAAGTAAGAAAAGATTGTTCTTACTTGTAAGACATAAAGATGTTACGATATAAACCGTGTACTTGCTCTAGTTAGCGTATTAATGCTGAAACTTTCATATAAGTTGCTATTACGAGTGCAGACCCAAACTATCCCATTATAGAATTCATAACTATTATGTAAGCTCTTAACACTGTTGAAGTATTGTATTTTAATTCTTTACTTATACCCTTGGCACGTGTAAAAAACCCACATTTGTGACATTTAGTACTAAATATTGTAATGTTATCCAGGTATGTATATATTATTAACTTTATTGCATAGATATTCACTAAAACGTTTTTACCCATTGAAAAACAATCAAATATTGCAATCCCGCTTGAATAGAATTGCTAAAATTCCAGCTATCAAATGGTATGGGTAATGAATACACGAACTAATCACTTAGATGATAACGTCATAATACAGCTACACAACTCTGCATGTGACAGTTCTGTAGTTGCACACCGACCCTACTCATCATTGTGGCTTTGACAGACACCTTTATTAATAATTGGAAACATTATCCCTCTAGTAAACTAACTGAAATTAGTGTTGTTGGGAAATGGTTATAAGAATAGTTTCGCAACTAAAATTGTAGTTTCTTTAAAGTCTTAAGAAGCCTTATTGAAAATAGGTTATATTTTTATGTTTACAGAATATTTTTTTCATACTGGAAAAACGCTTTAATACTACTCAAAATAAGATTAAAATGATTCCATTATTTGTTCTCAAAACCTTGTACTAGAAGACATTTAACAATTCAAATTTTTCTTTAACTGAAGTTGTAATATTCGTTGGCTCTTCCAACCATTTTTTGAATAGATTCTATTCCATTATAACTATGTACTATCTCGAAGGTGTATCTAGTTTGTTGGCATCAGTGAGGGTTAGTAAATCCACTTGATGACCTGAGTCATTAGTAAGCCCGATCGGAAATTAGAAATAAATTCTAATTTGGTTAAAAAAATCATATCATAACATATAATAGACTACTACTTTTTAAAACTATTTTGCTTTTTTAACTTGCCTTAATTTGGAATCCTATAATAATCCTTGTTGGAGCAAGCACTTATTTTAATACTCTTTTTTATATAGCATTATTTTATTGCGACTCACTCATATTTAATACATATACAATACTATCCCTGATTTCATACATACAATATACTTTTTGGCGATAAAATTATTATTATTAATTTATGAAAGACCTGTGAAAGAAAATGTTATCTTTTAATGAGCTCGCTGGACATATTATTTACATTTTTATATTTACAAAATGACTAAACTATAGTAAGTGTGTTCTTAATTTTTACTTGGATGTGTAATACATATGCGCAGACTCCCTGTCTCGTCCCGCCAGCCACACGTATCTGGGTAAAAAGGACACATTTACTTCAAAACTGAATTAAAGTTGAATTAATAATAGGAATATTAAAAATACTTATGAGTGTTTATAAATCTAATAAATATAATTATTAAGAAAACAGTTTACAAAATAATAATATATTTCTTATAATTATCAGTTAATTTTTAAATGCTATTTATGTATATTGTTATTCAATTTGTCCCTTTAGAATTATACTTCAATATTTATTATAAATAAAGCAAGGTTAATAACGCTATGCTACTGAACTTTGGAAAACAATTATAAGGGAGTAATTCAAATAATTACAGAGAATTTTCTCTGGACGTAAACCGTGCGAAATCTATTTTAGAAGCCATAATTATCCATTCATATTTCTATGAATTTTCTTATGGCAGATAGGGGCTCGCAATTTCTACAATATGCTGATACCAATCCCACGCTAAACGGCAAATATTTAAAAAAAACGTAAGAAATATGTACTGTAAACTAAGTTGCACAAATAACTGCAGAGCTGTTCTAGAGCAGAGCACACATCTACACCCTCATCTGCAACCAAAGAAGTGATATGTGAACATTTAATTATTAGTGCAGATAGAACCACGTATGTTTCCTCAATTGAATATCAAATAATTGAATATACAAATTCATATATTAGCATTTAGATGAAACAACATTATTGAAACCGTACTTACGACAAAAAAATGAACATTCATATTATATTGTCACTGATTACATTCTGTGCCCAACTTCGAGAGATTTCACAATTAAGATTTCAGCATATATTTTGATTACGTGTACCTGAATTGACGTTAATCAGATTATCGAAATAATTTGAATTGATATAGGAAATATGTAATGAAGAAACTTTACAATTAAATCGTGTTTATTAAAAAAAATTAATACTTTATTTCTGTTAATTTTATTTAATTCTATAGGTGTTATATGTGTAACGAAAAGAAATGATTTTTCTCATTTTGGGACAGTTTTTAGTCTTTTGAATTGGAACTAAGAAGTTATAACAACCAACATGGTTTATAACAGCAATTGAAATAAAACATGGAAGTTAATATTCTACTTGTGTGTTGCACCATAGTTGGATTATAATAGTAGGATTAAATTAATACAACTTGTGTAATATATTAGGTCGTTGCAATCCCATTAATGCGTGAGACAAAATAAGAAGTAAAATATAAGAAATCTTACAGTAAGTCTGTACAAAATCAGTACAATCGTATGAAAATTAAAAGACTCGAGACTCTTAATAAAAGTTTTTTAATATTAGGGAGGTCGGGTGAAATCATAAATAAACAGCTATAAGAATTTCATATCATGAAAATTCAGCACAGGGAAAAACGTGCGGATTAATGAAAAGGATCGATTAAGAAAACGTTTTATAAACGTGGAAGATAAATAAGCCACGATTGTTATCCAATTGATTGTTATCCACGATTGTTATCCAATTGACTGTTATCCACGATTGTTATCCACTTGAGTGATGTAAGGACGATAAATAGACGTGATACAGCTCTAACTGTGCAAGATTGGGAAATATAAAAGAATCTGAGCTTCCTTAAATATTTGTAAGGGTAATTAATTTCTTAGAATACGTTCCATCGAATCTTTCCTTTTCAAATTTAAATAGAGTATTTTAGAAATTTTAATGCTGTGATCCCCAACAGTAAAGGTATTGTTATTGGTATGTTTAGGCTAACATGATAACTTTATATTATATATATATATATATATACACATATATATAATATAATAATATATATATATATATATATATACACACACATATATATAATATTATTATATATATTATATTATTATATATATATATATATATATATTATATTATTATATTTTATTATTATATATTCCCACCGGTAATAACGTATTTAGGTATACCTATTACTCTGGTTATTCTTGTGGTAGGAGTATGCAATTTGACAGTGGGAGGTTTATTCCACGTGTGTTTAGCGATTGATATGTTGCGAGGATCTGTTTGGCTTGCTCATAGCTGAATTCCAATTTCTGATAGATTGGGAAACATATACTTACGTTTGAGTGGTTTGAAAAAATGCGTTTTGTCGCTGGATTCAAGTGTGGATTGAAAAGAGAAATTTCATTAATATAAAATTTATATTTTAATATGAGACTTACTTATGGCACAAAAGCACATTTTGGTTGAAATTGATTTATTGAAGTGGTATAAATTGAAACGAACTCATAGTTAGGTGTGTTTCAGTGTCATTTGTAACTGTCAGTACATACTGAGTTTTCGATTTTTAGTTAATAATTTCGGTAGTAAAACATGTTTTACTTCGTATCTACTGGGGGTCAAATCCAACCTATGTAAAATTTATAAGGTCATGACTGTATTATTAGATTGAGCTGTCAAAACGGTTATTGCCGGTTATTTATTTCACGATTCAGGCCTACCTCTTCAGATATTGCGGGGATTCTTCAAGCTTTGTTAAAATTCTACGCTCAGAGACACTAATTATAGAACCACGAACATTAGGTTATAAATGATAAAATATGGCCGCTATAGCGGAGAATAGATTAAAAAATGTTGTAATTATCATTACAAAGCAACTTTTGATTTGTTTTTTTTTCTGACACACCCTTTTGATAAACCTAAACACATGCATACGCACATTTATACCAAATTGACCTTGCAAGAGCATTAAAACTGTAGTTAGTGAACATCTTACCAATTTTAGAGCGTTTGAGTGTATTTAATAATATTTTGACATTACACAAATCAAACTCGGCATTCACGAAACGTTTCCAAGTTTATCACAGCCACTGTGAGCTTATTAAAATACCTGACGAGGCCTACAAACAAAATAAAATAGTGTGCATTTCGGACTTGTAAATTAAAATATTTGAAGTATAACGTACAAATAATGTAGGCCAATGAGAAGTTTTTCTTTATGTTTGCTTTAAATATAATAGCTTTACTTTAATACTTTTATTTTTATCACTATGTTAAAATCTTGTATGAACTTCAGTAACTATCTCTCGTTGGTTCCGAGAAATGAACAGGGATCTCAAAATTAGTTTAAGCAGACGTACTTCCGCACCGATAATAACTCCCAGAACAAGGTCGGTACATTCAAACTCAAGTAAAATAGCTGAAAGATAGATGGATCGTAAAATAACCAATGGAGTGAATTTACTAATCTGTGATAGAGAAGAGGCAGCCATTCGGAGAAATCCATTCAAAACATAAAGAAATATGCTCTAAAAATGAAGTTCATCCATGTGAGCAAGAGCTCGTTTAAAACAAGGCGCATACCATAACGGCACTTAATTTGAAATCCATAAAACCTTTCTCAAACGAATAAAGCAGAATGTTTACGATTCGGAAACATTGTTATAATCTGGAAACTTTGGCCTTAACGGCTGTGTGCTTACAATATATTTGTACGTTCAACCAATAAATTACACCGCAAGACATCTAGTTTTATATTTCCACTCTTTTTTTTATTTATTTAACTAATACATTTTTACTTAAAAGGCAAAAGATTTCACTTCATTTTGAAGAACACTAATAAGTTACATAGGTGTTGTCTTACGAAATCTTACTTAATCTTGAAAGGAATCTTTATTTGATAATTAGTTTTTGCCATTGATGACTATTGAAATAATAATCCTTCAGATATTTTCACGTACATCTAAAATATGTTGCCGTTTAAAAGTGTACATGCGATTATAAAAATTAATGCACTAGCCTTATACGATACAATAATAAAATTAAATCCATCAAATTATAATCAGTAGATATTACCCGCGGATTAACCATTAATCATAGATCTACCATAGACTATTGTCTACATAAACAAAGCACTTTTGATGTAATATAATGTTCTCCTACGATATTTTTCAAACGTAAGTAAGCATACGGTCAAGTACGTACTATTTCACCGTTCATAGTTAGATGATACGAAGTTAAGGGATTAACGCTTATATCACGTTTTGCACGTACATGAGCAATTTTGGTTGAAACCAATTATATTTCCGTCGCCACTGCTGAGTTTTCCTTGTCGTCCCGGTGAAGAGAATTTATACATAGGTCTCAAAAAACTTTTGTTAATAAAACGACTTGGGTCCAGCTCCTGTGATCTAATTCCGGTTTAATATATTACCGTAGTTGAGTTTTTCTTGTTGTCCCGACGAAAGAAATATATTGCCCTATTTAGAACAGAATAACCTACTTCGGTCAAAAAGTGTTTACTTCCTGATGTTTGCATTCAATTCTAGTAATGTATTTACGGTGCCAAATTCAAATTCGTTTATTAAGAATAATGCTTACGTTACAGGTTTCCCCAATTACAATGCAGCATTAAATTATATAATTAATTAAATAAAGAGAGAATACCATATGCACGTATGTATATAAATATGCATAACAACGTAGTATAAGTTAGAAAATAATAATAGTAATAATAACAAGAACAATATAATAGATAAATAATAAACGACGAACAACAACTAAAGTTAAAATACTAAATAACAACAAGACCGATTTTATTGAATAAGATGACAAAATACAAATTATCAAAATGGAAATATTTTATAGAACTTGATTAAATTGAGTTTACTTTATTGACTCGATCACGTATATATAAAGCAGAAAATATGGGTCTACAAGTGTATGTAGATTTAAGAATACTTCTCCTGTCACCGGGGTGTTAATTTCCGGTCTAAGACATTTCCAGAGCCATAGTGGAATATGCAAAGTGGTCCTGATAAATGGAATATATCTAAATGCGTAGGACCGAGATACATACTTCGGTCATATAGGGTCTCTTACGTCCCCTGCAATCTTCTTACGATATAAGATATATCAGTGACATACTTGACGTGGCCTTGTTGTTACAATGTAGAAAACGGACATAAATACTTTTCCCCTCAGAAATCTACTACGGTCAAAATCACATAGTTCCGGTATAAGGAGGATATCCTTAGGAAGTTTATGCAACATTTCAGTGGTAATTTATAGTCTTGTTTTTCGTACTGTAGTAATGTCAAGGAAGCTAACTAGTCTTGAGTAGCTAGACATTCTTGCACATACACATTCACAGTTATTACGTAACTCAAATATTATCATTAAAATAGTGGTTAAATGAATTAAGCATATTGTTGAGCTTTCAGAAACCATGTTAATACAAACAGTTCAATTAGTTAGATATTTCAGTTAAAATTACGTAACTTTATAAACTAAGATAGGGTTTTTTGCTATTTTAGTGACTAGTGGGGCGTAGCACATCTCTTAGAATGAATCAATAAAGAAAAGAATAAAATTTTTCGGAGTATTCTTAAAGTCATCCCCGCTAATATTATTCCTGCTTAATATATTATGAATGATCACAGATATTGTAATACACTTTTTTATTATCACTACATGTAAAAATCTAATTTCTGAAGCAGTTATTGGCTTTTGATATATTATGAGGACAGCTCGTAATCAGTAAGAAGAAAATATTAAATGAGAGCATAGATGTAGTAGTGTATTAAATTAAAGAATAGTGGATTAACGTAATTCTACAAATCCGACGTTAAAGTGTTCACCCTTTTAAAAATTGAGAATGCGGTTCCTGTATTAAACGGTTTACTTTTTTTAGGCAAATTTGGAATAGGTAAACTTTGTAAATGAATTATGGATCTAAGAAATTATTGTTTAAGGTTTGTGAATCTTACATCCAATCTCAGACGAAAAATTAGAAAAAATATTAAACGTAAGCAACGTTAAGAAGTACAGTATTTTAAGAGGTTACCTAACAGGGATGAGCAGCACTTAAAAAGATGGATCCACTACCAGAAAATGTTTACCTTTGGCGGTTACAAGAATGTTAATTCTCTTCGACTAAGGATTTAAAGTTCAAAAGCTAGGAAAATACTTCAAAGTACTGCACTCTTATTTTAGAAGTACTGTTAGTTTGACTACAAAAATGACCAAAACATTCACAATTTCACACTAAAAGCTGTATAATGTCTTTAGATAAGTCAGATCCGGGATCAGCATCCTCAAAATATTAATTGAGGTGTGAAATTGTACGATTATAAAAAATATCTATATTGTTCAAGTAACAAATAATCAACAATGAATATTATGTTTAAATAAGTAACTTAGTATTATAATTTTAATTACTATATCTAATATTTTTAATCAATAAATTTAAATTATTCAATGAATTTTGTTATTTAATTTAATTTATTGTGATATAGACCTGAAATATGTTTTGCAACAATTGTCAAAACTTATTATTCTAATCGTTGACATCACAAAATGAGGAAAACATGATAAAGAGAACTTTTCAGTATTAAATCAATAAAGCTTGTTATAAAAAGGAATAAAAACAAAATACTACAGGATAGATTCATGTTTTGACAAAGACTAAACTAAAATATTGCAAAATCCAATACTTATTTTTTTGAAACAAGTAAATGTACCAAATGTACAAAATATTTAACGTTAATTTATAATTGTTATGTGTATAAAATTAATATAATAGCGTATCGTACTTCACTTTACAGAGATCAAAACTATTGGTAGTCTAAAGCAAAGAATAACAGCGTTTCAAACCGGCCTTAAGTTATTTTAAGTATTCCCGTCGTTTCCTTCTTGTTACCATATAAAAGATAAAGTTCAGAAACCTTATACATATAATTAATAGTGTTAATATAGGAATATATTGGATCACTGACATTTGGCTTGGGAGAGTAAATTGCTCTTGATAGTTTCTAGAAAAAAATTGGATAGAAAACCAGATTTATTGCCAAAATACTTCATTAATTAATCCTTTCTGGGGGATCTAGGGCAGGAAACCTTTCAGTGATTAGAATTATTTACTGTATTCTTATTACAATAGTCAATCATGTACAACAGTTGAAGATCAGAAAAATAAAAAAGTCTCGGAAATTATTTGCTCTTGTAAGTAACTGCTAATTTGCTTCTTGGCATTTTTTTGTTCTCTTAGGATAAGAAACTAAGAAATTGCACCTAGTTCTATAAGGACCTTTGCCGTGCTTCCAGAGTTACAGGATATTGCGGATGGGAAGTTAGGGGTAGCGGCCGCCTTATCTCGAAATGCACGAGGAAGAATTTAGAGCACTAATCTCACTTCATGTCCCCTCGAAAGATAGGCAAGCCAGCTCTGAACTAGCCTTACCAGTAAAATCAGGCAGGGGGGTAGCACACCCTTATTTATAAGGCTAGCAAGAACCTTTGACTCTTAGGGAACGAATCCCACAAACTACAACAGTCATCTCCCGCAGTAGACTAGACCTATCAAATGAACCTTGCACCCTAGAATCTCGACATTTGCGGGTATTGATGTGCCGCTCCTAGACACCCATAAGGTTGCTTAGCTTTAAGTGAGGGGCACATCGGTTTTTGCTGTGTTTAGTCTGGGTTCAACTGGATGGTACAAACCAGTCAGAAGTGACCACTGATGAGTAAAATATTCTTAGTCTTATATACTTTTCAAACCCTTGAATTTTAACGATTTGTAAACCAATATAATTAAATTTAATAATAAAACTCATATGTTTTATAGAGTAGCTAATATTCATTAGTTTGAATAGTAGAAACAAAAATATTTACTTTCAAACACAAATATTCGATTCCAACGGGCGAGTGTGTTTGGCCAGAGGTTTCAAAGCATGCACCACCAACCTCCGCAAACCTGGCCCTAATGGGTGTATGGGATTGTGTTACAGTGGTTGCACTGTAACTACGGTACGTCCGTCGATTGTGCTACAATCTTGGGTATAAATTCTCCTAATATACGCAAATATAGTTTTTAATGCAGTTACTTGTAGAAATCACATATAATACCATTTTTATTATGTTACATTTTATATAACTGTAGACTTTTAGTAGCGTTTGATGAGAAATTGAAGTAGAGATGACAATATAAATTTTGTTGATAGTCTAAATAGATAAACCGCAGTTAATATAAATTAAACTAAATATAAGGTAATACCTACCTATACCTACCTATATAATATGTCAAACCGGGGAATGATAGGATACTATCAATGCGCTCACTGGTTACACTTGTGTTTCCAAGTGAACAAGAAGAAGAAGCCGTAACTGTTTGACGGGCGTTAGTCAAATCCTGAGTTAGTTCCAAGTACAAAGCTAACTTAACCAGACAGCAAACTACACCAACTCCTAACTAACTTTCTGTCACACGTGTTTCAGTTCTGACACAATGGCATATAACTGAACTGGAACCTGTTGTCCAGAGAAGAATAGAAGCATGAATGTCACCAGATAAAATCTCTTCATCTCGTTTTCTGACTAATTAAAATTATTTGCTTATTCAACGGTTGTGTTTAGGGGTATTAAGCTAAAAAAATATCATTTGGTATTTTGGAACACGATATTAACCTACCAGTTACTATTTTAAGCGAAATTAGCACGACTAGCAACTCTTTTCTAATTAACTTCCTCTGTTGATATTACGAATATCCAGGTTGAATCCTTAACGTAGCAGGTGGCTGGCTGGGGAGAGCTGCTCAAACTCATCTCCTCTTTCTTCAGCTTCTATGAAAAGATCGCAAAGTGTTTACGGTCGCTGGGAGGTTTTGCTCTGTTGAGGTTTTATTCAATCCAAAGTACTGGCTCTCGGACTGTCATACAATTTATGGGCTCTGTACTTTTTCGTTAGTTAATAATTATAACAACATTTAGTATGTTTAAAAAATAATAAATTTGAATTATTTACGACACAATTAAATAATATATAATTAAAATAATCTAATAATTTATCATTTAACATGTGTTTAGAAAAGGTGTCAAACTTTTTGGCTGACAGGATAGTACTCATGAATAAACAAAATCTAATATACTATACAGCCGCATGTGAAACTGACTGACTGACTGATATATGTATACAAATTCTAACCTACTTCTAGAAGTGCTGGAAGCTTGAAATTTTGCACCCAGGTACCTTTTGCCGTGTAACCAACAGGAAAAGTCTGAAAACCGGGAATTTTAAATTTTAAATCCCTCAAAAAAATTCGCAAAAAAACGCGCATTTTTTACCCTTGCAGGCCTTTTTTGTAAACCCGATAGCGGGCGAACCGTTGGAGCTAGCTCGGATCTGACGAAAAATCGTTAGTCAGGAATGAAGTGAACTACAAAAAAGGTCCAGTGACTTTTTGCTCTATCTTCCATGGTTAAGCGACATAACGCTCGAATATTTGACATTCCAGAGATTTTTTCGATAAAAATAATGTTTTGAGCCCGATAGCGGCCGAACCATTGGTCGTAGCTCAAATCTGATTGACCCATCAAATTAGAAAATTGCGCGATCTACAAAAAAGATTCAGTGACTTTTTGGCCTATCTCTATTGGTTTGGCCGAAAAACGTGATTATGTGCAATTTTTTTGTAATTTTCACGTGAAAACTTTGTTTTTGGGGTCGATAGTGGCGAAAAAATTGGTCGGAGGTCAAAATGAAACAAAGGTTAGATTTAGGAAATAATATTTTCTTCAAAAAAGGTCCAGTGACTTTTTGACCTATCTACAATGGTTCGACCGCAAAACGCGTTTAAATGCAATTATTTTGTGATTGATACGTGAAAATCTTGTTTCTGGAGTCGATATCAGCCGAACCGTTGATTGGAGTTTAAATCTTTATAATTCAATAACTAGAAAACTATGAGATCTATAAAAATGTTCGGTAGCCTTTTGTCTTATATCCTTTAGTAAGCCTGTAAATCGCTTTCAATGGTAAAATATTTATCGTGTTTTTTTAAAAAAATGCACATTTTGGTTGTTTTAAATTTTTTGCTGCTATGATTTGTTCAATTCATTCTGGTTCCGGATTGAACAATTATTACTACGTTACCGAGTGATTACAACCCCCCTAGGGAATTGGCTGAGCGTTAGCGAAACGTCAATAGTAGATAGTGACAGAGAGAATTTATTTATTTTAACACACACAACAACCTCTAAAAGAGAACCACGTGTGTGTTAACACCCAGTAACAATAAACCCCCTCTCTGGAATTTCTCAGGATGACCAGATAACCTCCTGAGTAAATTAAACCCCCTGATGTCTTAACCCCCGTTAACATTAACCCACCCTGGAATTTTCTTGCATGACCAGATAACATCCTGAGTAAATTAAACCCCCTGATGTCTTAACCCCCGGTAACATTAACCCCTCACGGAATTTTCTTCTGTCACCAGATAACCCTCTGAGTAAAGTAAACCCCCTGATGTCTTAACCCTAGGTATCATTAACCCCTCCTGGAATTTTCTGGTATGACCAGATAACCTCCTGAGTAAATTAAACCCCCTTATGTCCTAACTGCCGGTAACATTAACTCCCCCTGGGAATTTCCTGGCATGACTATAAAAACTCCGAGCAAATTAAACCCCCTAAAAAACTTTAAAATACTGACTTATGGTAGGTTTTTTATTATATTTACACTAAGCAATTTAAAATAGTTGACCGGTGCAGACATTTCTACCACGCTCTGTAACACCTAAACTAGAGCTTGTAGCTCAAATCTGAGGTCAAAATCGAAATAAAATTAAATTTTCGACAAGAAAGGTTCGGTCACTTTTTGTCGTATATCTAACGGTTAAGCCACAAAATGGCCTTAAAATCAAAACTTTGATTTAAAACTGGAAAATTCAATAAAATAAGTCTAATTTAAACTCCCAGATCCCTAATCTAATTCTCTGATTAACCTCTCACCGAATACCGCTTATCCCCGAATTCGGCAAACACCCAAAAGGGGGCCTGGGGTCAAAACTCTGGCGTGGAATGATAATTTTCGAAGTAATTTTAACCCCCTGATCAACGTTTTTTTTATAAAAATTCCTCGTGCCCAGACACACATTTACTACAAAAGTACCACGCGTTCTTTAACCCCCGAGAACATTAACCCCCCTCCCGGGAATTTCCTGGTTGATGAACTCATGATTAAATTAAACCCCCTGATCAACTTAATAATCTGATAAAGGTAGTGTTTAATTTATTTACACTATATCTGCTTACACAACAGCTGACCAGTGCAGACTTTTATCCCAAGCGTTGTACCGACTAAACCAGAGATCGTAGCTCAAATCCGAGGGTGGAATCGAAAGACAAAACTTAAATTTGTGACACGAAAGGACCAGTCACTTTTTGTCGTATCTCTAACGGTTAACCTGTAAAATGCCATTAAAGTCACTTTGATTAAAACTGAACATTTCAATAAAATGGGTCCAGTTTAACTCCGAATTCCGCTTATCCCCAAATTTGGCCAACACCGGAAAGGGGGCCTGGGGTGTGTCATTAACCCCCGGTAACATTAACCCCCTTCGGGAACTATCTGGTATGACCAGATAACCTCCTAAGTAAATTAAACCCCCTGATGTCTTAACCCCTGGTAACATTAAAACCCCCTCCATGGAATTTCCTGGCATGACCTCATGTCCGAATTTTACCAATCACCAAATCCCTCTTATCCCCGAATTTAAGGCACTTACATTGGGGGCCTGGGGGCGTAGCCCCCAGCGAGCCGAAGGCGAGTATGTCATATAAAAATAGTTCGATAAATGTTTTATTTAGCTACAACCCGCCATTTTGTATATCATATAAAACAATATTATTATATTTTGAACTAGTAAATCTATTAAAGTTTGAATATAGGTATTGATAAATAAGAGGAAAACTGAAACAGTTGTATACGCTGTAATATGATCAAAATCATGCCTGTTGAACATTTTTTAAAGGTAAAACCAGTAAAATATTTAACGTTAAAATATTTAAATCATATAAATTATTTTAAAATTGTATCAAAACTCCAACGGTACTTGCTTAAAAAAAATCATCATCGCATAAGTGGGCAAGACCACTTTAAAGAAGTGCTTGTGTATATAAAAAGTATAAACTAAGAAATTGTGCAACAGCCTGTTCATCTGATTTTTCTCAAAACCCAGAGAATGAATGCGGTATATTGAATCACAATAAATGTATGCAGGCAACATTCGATGATTGTGCATGTGCTTTCATGGTTGGTCCCTCATTCTATTATTTGTATGGAAGACTTTGACCTTATTAAAATGTAAATTGAGTTACATTTTAAGATATGTTGGAAATTGATATTTGTAGTTCAGAGTCCACACATTTGTAATAATTTTCATCCAGGGTCTAATTAGGAGTAAGGAAGTTACGTTTAGGATATACATGAGAGATTAAACATAATTTAGAGAAAATAAATCATAAAATTTGACCGCTACAGAGAGGTATGTCCCCTGTATGTCGAGTGATGGGCTCAACGTAGAGAATTCATAACTTTATTTAGAGTTTTGCGTTACGTGACTAATCTTGCATTTATAGGACTCTTATAAAATAATGTTTTTAGGATCAGTAAATTCAATTAGTTTAAATTTGTACTGTAAGATTACATATGTTGCTGGAGTTACGTCGGTGCTATATTATATCCCACCTATGACGTCAAGTCGTGAACTCGCCAACTGTAATAACATTAAAGGAGTTCAGATCCTATTTGCACTGCATAAGCACTATTCTTATAATCGTGGAGGAACTTCTTCTAAGAATCAGATCGGTTAGCTCCGCTACTTCTCTTTTGCTCAAGCGCTAGGGTATCTATAAGTAAAAAATATTAGCTCACATTGTATTTTGTAACTTGCCACCGTTGAAAACAACCCAGGACACACGATTAATAGTTTTACTCTAATCAGCCAATGAGAGGACTGAAATTCGCTATTTTTAGCCAAATACTCGATCTACTTATGGCTGCCACTATTTCCAATACTTTAAAATGTATTATCGATCCTGAATGTATCAGTCTTTTTAATACGTGTGTTGCTGTTTTATAAATGACCACTTTAAATATATAATAAATATATTAACTCTTAGTTTGTTTTACAGTATTAAGCTGTATGCTAATTCATGAGCACCATTTTCGTAATAAGTCATATAAATAGTATCTAAACATGTTGTATGCTGTTTATTTTAAAACTATTTGTGTTGCTATAAACTGAAAAAAAAATTTGTATTTTAATTACCCATAGCCGTCGGCATGTCATTGATGGGTTTTTATTAATACAATACATTCAGAGATATGAATAGCACAATTTTCTTGTTTCTAAAGACTCGCAACGTTGTTTCCTGCTACTTTAATTACTCTCAACATTTATTTTTCATCTCTTATGAATTACGAGTATTGTTTTATGTTATACTACTTTATAATTAATGTCATACTGTTTATTCTTACCATTTTAATTATAGTCTATCGTCTTATATAAATAACAGTGCTCCAATAACAATACAATTTTGTATTGCTAAATACTTATTTCAAGTAAGTTTGAGATTAGTGTAATTTATTAATTGAATCAGGTTATGCGAAATTATGAACATGGTGCTCATTGGACCGATAATATAATTTTATTGTTTATTGTTTTTTTAATAGTACAGTAAAAGTCGATAGATCATTATATAATGTAATTACATTAGTCACTAATTAGTCACTCGTCAAATAGAATAAAATGAAATCTGTGTGAAGGTTTTAGTAATTTCGTTATTACTGACCAGCTCCTAAATAGATAACCAAAGTTTTGTTTTACATTCTTTCTAAGTTTTAATTTGAACTATACAAAACTTTTGAAAGGGTCTCCTTCAGTCAGAGGTGTATTACTTCGAGCTATTATCCACAGTTATACTTTTTAAATCTTACATGAGCTAAAATAGAGCTTTTTTTCGAGAGCTAAAATAGAGATATTGTAAACAAATTCCTCTGTAAATCGTTCTTTGAGATGATTTTAAGGTATTTTCATTGCCGAATGTCTCCCATTTTCCTGCACTAGGCTCAGATGTTCGTAGCCTCCATCCAACACGGCATATCCTTTTGGTGGAGAACCATACATTGAGATTTTGGGGATCATCCTTCATAAAATACCATAATTTCTGCAACCCATTCTGTATCGCTGTGCATGGTTAGGTTTCCAATACGAGAATTTTTAGAAATTATGTTTCAGTGTTAACTTCTTTACTCGATGCTACTTAACTAAAGTATTAACTTACTCCAACATAATCTTTGTCAATAAGGAAAAAAATAACCAACTAGACGATTCATATAAGATAACCTTAGATTTAAAGGCAAGAATTGACAAAATAATTTTGATTCACTTAATAACTAATTGCAAATAAAAACAAAAGTGGTGTACATGATATTTGTTAATATTAGATAGTGTAATATTTAAGAAATATTATACTATCTTAGTTATATTATAATTATAATTATAAGAAATAATTTAGTTCATATTAACTGAAATGCCCGTATACGGGTACATGTAGAAAGTAATTAAATGCAATTTAATACTTTAAAATTTAATTAAAACTTAATTTAATTCTTTTTCAATGCCCCGTTTCTCACATATTATTTGGTCACAAATCATTTTAAAAGAATAAAATTAAGACTGTCCTAACGGACCAATGTCGTATTATTAATGAGGAAACCTACAATTTGTGTTTACTATACAGGAAAATTACGATATAAAAAAGCAATAACGAACAGAGAAAGTAATCAACGGTGAAGATAAGGAGCATTGTATAGCATTGGGCTGCGTATCGCCATTATTCAAATTCGTCCCTCAGACCTGGATTGGTTTCCTTGTAATGAGAAGCCACTTCAGTTCACTGTTCCATTTCCTTCCTTTATGTCAATAGAAATGTGTACTTCAGATAATTACAGTACTATCAAATAAGGACAATATTTAATTAACGCCTAACTAGATACTATTTCATTACTTCAATTTAAGACACCAGTATTATTAACTTTTAGCTAATGAGTAAAATTAATTGCAATCTATGACAAAGCCATTTTGTATCAAACATAACAACTTTGTACAGTTACTGCAGGTAGTTTGGTTGTTAACTTAATAGTAACTTAATACTAACGATGATGTTGGAGTTGTACAATGTCTAATGTGCAGCTATTGAATGTGCCAAGTGCACAAAGCCACGTGTAGCAGCTAAATATTGATTATATATACCGACATTTTACTTGTTTTATCTGACTTCGGCTTACACAATTGAAGTAGAACTAAAACTACACAAAATTAAATCAACAAGATGTAAATCAGCCAATCAAGTTTATAGTCTTACAAATTTAAACATTCCTACCAAACAAAACTTAAGTTACATTTTATTTGGTTATAACAAAACTACAAGTTTGTTTCAGAATAAGTGAAAGATGTCAAGTTTTTACAGTAGATGGAATTAAACTGAACTAAAACTCGATTTATAAATTAAACGCTATTTGATAATATTATATTTTTTCAATATATCAATTTCCATAAAACTGCTAATGAGCAGCATTTGCTGAAAATTTTCTGTTGCTGTGGGCATTATCACCACAATAAAATAAAATGGGAAATATTATCTTATATCTAAACTTAATATTTTATAAATTGCAAAGTTTTTTTAGTTTCTACTTTGGTATTTTACTTTATAACCCACTTTTGACCCACTGTGCCCACTATACTCCACCAAAATACATAAATTTAAAGTGAAAGGAAAAATAATAGTTATTTTGAAAATAATAATTATCAGATACACACCTACCAGTATTTATATCTGCAGTAATAGATTAATTATTCAAGGAATAAAATTTAATAAAAATATTAATACACTAAGTTAACAAAATAAATTACAAGATCTATAGGTAAGTTTAGTAATAAACGAACTTGTTTAATATGTTACATGTATATATGTATTCCATTTTTTTAGTTTGCCCATGCTTGTTAGTAATGTTATTATTATTATTCTGTTCAATTACAACGTTCCTCGGTAGTTCTGGAAAGACAATTTAGTTTCTTTTACTACAAAAGAACATATCTTAAGTTACACAAAAATTTAAATATTTGTTTCTTCTGATCACTTACTCGAAAACTAAGTGTCTGGAGAAATTTTATTAGTCAAATTTGAGCTAAGATTCATGAATTTCAGCCACTCTGTCACTCCGAGTTTTCGGGTGTTTTTGGATCACATAGAGATTATATTTTTTGATAACACTAAGATTGCAGTTTTGAAATGTCTCGCCAGAGAACATAAACTTTTAATTTATATCGAAGTCTTAGCATTTATTCTGCTTGTTGTTGGTAACTTGAAATTGTAAAAGCAGCAATTTTACCATTCCATCAAAAAAAAACAAATAGTAATGTAGTATGGTACAAAATGTCATCATATGCATGATGCTGTGTTGTCATGTTTATACTAAAAAGAACAGTTCATCATATAGACACTTAGCGTTGCGTTGTTCAGATTCCCTTTGTGCAATTTTAGTTAATTTTGACGTTGCATATATTTTAATTGCATCTGTTAATTAAATAAATGTAATTATGAAATCAAAGTATTTTGGCATAGCTAAATTATTAAGCATATGTAAGCTACAATAATGCAATGCACTTTGAGAGAATTTGAATTCAACTAAAAAGTTTGAATTTAAGAAAATAACTAAAATGATCCCCAAAGAAAACTGTATTTTGAAAAGTGACATTCCTTCAACGTATTTCACAGTTTTACGTTTTTTAACTTAGAAAAGTAAGCTGAGGAAAGTTTTTGAAATATTTCAGCCAGTATATAAAAAATTAGATTTGACTAGAGTTTAATTTTTGAGTGAATTGAGAAGAAAGAAGATTGGAATTTTCTTTTTTACTTTTTTTAATAAAAAACATGCAAATAAAACTGTCACTCACAGAACAAGCAACAAACTATCCCAAATTTTAGGAAATCCTAAGGACGAAATTTCAAATGATAGTAAATCGGGAATTTATGATATTGGATGCGATGACTTTGACAAAATTTATATTGAACAAACAAAAAGAACAATAAAACACGATTTAAAGAGCATTTATCACACACAAAATATGGAAGAGTTGACAAACCTGCTGCAGCCAAGTACTGCATTGAATCAGGACACAGAACATCAATTAATTATCTAAAATTAATAAAAGAAATAACAAAACCAATGTACTTAAATGCTTGGGAAACACTACACATAAAAGAAATAAAGAAAAACTCATGAACAATGAAGAGGGCCGTATTGAAAATTCTAATCTTCTTTCTTCTCAATTTATTCAAAAATTAAACTTTAGTCAAACCTAATTTTTCATACTGACTGAAATATTTCCAAAATCTTTGTATTTGCATTTTTACAACATAAATGTTATTTTAATAATAATTGCGACAAACAATATGTAAATATTTATTTGTGGAGTTGCCTGAAGATAAAACCTTTGGTTTTGAAAGGCCTCGTCCAAAAAATAAACAATTTGGAAAAGTAGTGTTTTTTTTTAACATTTAGTAACATTTAAAGAATTTCCCAACTGCTTCAAGAGTCTTCAAATATTTTAATGTTGAATATTTTGGTTTTTATTATACTTGTTACAAATTTCATTGACAGTGTATACAAGTTTAATTTTTATCAAGTTTATCTAGCTAACGTTTGGTAGGCGTTTACAAATTATATTTAGAAAACAAATTTAATTTTATTATTGTTAAAAAGTTAATATATTTTCTTGAATATATGTATAAAATCAATTATTAAATAACACGTAAAAACCTAAAACGCTAACTAAACTACAAAATCTTTAGTTTATAATGTAAAGTTCTTTCTGATATTTTAATAAAATGTGATCAGTTTTAATGCTGAGTTTTATATTCAATTAAACTTTCTGTTAGTGCAGCGTGTAGAATCTAACGCTGTTGCAAACTATACTCTTGGAATCTAGATTCATGTTCGTCTGAAGAGATTTAAATTAGTCTGTGACAGGGTCAGATTCGAGGAACGTGAATTGGAGATGTCAGGTTTATGTTTTTATGAACAAAGAGTTCGATTACTCAATCAAATTTTAAAACATAATAAAATCCATCAATTGGAACAAAGTTAGATCCGATTTACATGCAAATACGTCGGTCCAAAAAATAATGAGGTCACACGATCTGTGACCGGGCGGCGCCTTACTTTTATTGGGTCTTCGTGAAACTGTCACGTACTGAATACGCAGTGTTTTAACAATTATATATTTTAATTATTTAAAATTAACCTATTTAATACTTAAAAATAATAATTAATATATTTATAAATTATAAATTAAAACTAAATTAATACTGTTATATTAGAGTGGAAGTAGTATACAAGCGCCAGAAGTTGACCCTTTTTGACCGAAGTACGTTTTAGAGATCAGAATTTTTTATACTTAGTTAAAACCAACAAGGCAAACTCAATGTTGGTACCGTAAATACATTATAACAAAAGAGAATTTAAAAAGCCATAAGTAGAAGCTTTTTGACCTAAGTAGAATTCTCAGCTCTACGTATGTATGTATACGTATTTTCTTCATCGCTGCAACAAAAACTAATGTAAACTATGTAAAACGGAAATAACTTAGACCGGAAGTAGGTTAAAATAGCTAGAAGTAAACCCTTTTTGACTGAAGAAAGTTTCTGAGTCGTATGTATATACTTTCTTGATCGGGAAATCAGTTATGGCGTCAGAACTATAGTCCATTCGAACATGAAATGCTCCTACACGTACAGAACCTAATATAAGAACGTAATATAAGACCCAGTTGCTCCTACACGTAAAGATCCTGATATAATTTTAATCCAGTCGCAATTTTGCTTAAACTCTAACCCTTATGACCATGAACTCTGGTATAATATAGACGTGATGTATGCCTATTTAGGTTAAAAAATACATAACTCCATCATATTCCATCATAAGTGTCTTTAGTAAATAAGCTGCGGACTTCGATTTAGACAATTTTTTTCTATAATTTATAAAATGTTCAAATGGTTGTTTTTCTAACTAGCTCTGAGACTTAAATATTTGCAACCATGTATTCAACTAGAACTTTTTCAACTGGGACTATATAAACTACTATGATGTGAAATCATTTCTTTATCTCAGTTTGCTCTGAAAGAGCAATCAATTTTGGTTGTATTGGAACATAAGAAGTGGAATGGACCTGTCATAGGCAGACTGATACACCTTTGTGCCGACCATGTAGTGGTTATTGGTTGGCTGGCCGCGAAATTGATTTAGTACCTTGCACAATTACATGCAATAAAGCAATTGAGAGATGATATGAAAAGTCAATTTACCAGAAATTGTAGTGTTTACGCAGTTTCTCTACTGTACTCAAAATTGGAATACATTAATTTTAGGAATATTATATTGATAATTTATATTTTTATACTTGTTAAAATTTGCAACTGTTAAATTGGGATTATTAATTAATTATTGAAATAATTAACAATGTGCAAAACTGACATTTTTTACCTAAGTGCTTGTTTGAATCATCATACAATTTCCTACTAAACATAAGTTTTGGTAATATAAGAATTTTACTGAGACGATCTCCTGTTCTAGTCACAATTTATTCTTGCATGAGATGAATTTTCTTCTTTCTGAATAATTCATATATAGTCTACGACTAAATGGTTCTTTTTTCCGAATTCCTTTGCATATTCTACACTACACTCTCGCAGTAATTTCAAAAAATGCACCAAGCAAATCTATAAAACATCTGTTCCCATCGTCTTGGAATAAATAAACACACGAGTAAATGTGCATAACACATCTTGTGTTGATATAATATATATATATATATATATATATATATATATATATATATATATATATATATATATATATATATTATATATATATATATTATATATATATATATATATTATATATATATAATATATATATATATACAAAATAATTGAATCGGAAAAAGTAAGCGCTCTGTGGTGTAATGGTAGCACATTCACCCGGCAAGTGAGAGATCCGGGTTCGACTCCCGGCGGAGCAAGTACTTTTTGCGATTCAATGTTTATTGAAATTAAATAAGGCAATTGCCATTTATACAATTTAATATAAATAAAAGTCGTTTGACAGGTATTTTGGTCTTCCGATCATATGTTAGTTTGCTTATTTAAACGCATATGTGACAGATACGGCCAAATACAAAATAATTGAATCGGAAAAAGTAAGCGCTCTGTGGTGTAATGGTAGCACATTCACCCGGCAAGTGAGAGATCCGGGTTCGACTCCCGGCGGAGCAAGTACTTTTTGCGATTCAATGTTTATTGAAATTAAATAAGGCAATTGCCATTTATACAATTTAATATAAATAAAAGTCGTTTGACAGGTATTTGGTCTTCCGATCATATGTTAGTTTGCTTATTTAAACGCATATGTGACAGATACGGCCAAATACAAAATAATTGAATCGGAAAAAGTAAGCGCTCTGTGGTGTAATGGTAGCACATTCACCCGGCAAGTGAGAGATCCGGGTTCGACTCCCGGCGGAGCAAGTACTTTTTGCGATTCAATGTTTATTGAAATTATATATATATATATATATATATATATATATATATATATATAATATATATATATGTATATATATCTTAACCTCCCCCCGGGTATTACCTGGTATGACTGGATAACCTTCGAAGTAAATAAAACCCCCTGATGTCTTAAGGCCTGGTAATATTACACCCCCCCAGGGAATTTCCTGGCATGACCTCATGTCCAAATTTTACCAATCACGAAATCTCTCTTATTCCCGAATTTGCAAGCGTACATCAGATTTACCAACCACCAAATCTCTTAACCCCCCCCACCCGGGAATTACCTGGTAAGACCAGATAACCTCCTGAGTAAATTAAACCCTCTGATTTCTTAACCCCTAATAACATTAAAACCCCCAGGGAATTTCCTGCATGACCTCATGTCCGAATTTTACTTTTTAATCACCAAATCCCTCTTACCCCCCGACTTTAATTTGCAAGCGTACATCATGGGGCCTAAAGGCCTAGCCGAAGGCGAGTATATATATATATAATATATATATAAATTTTCATTCTACTTGATTTATTCTATGACTATATATATATATATAGTCATAGAATAAATCAAGTAGAATGAAAATTCAATGTTTACCCCCTATTTAGTCGTTTATTATTATTAGTATTAATAAAAATCAACCAATCTCCTTACCATAAATTAATAATATTGAAATCAATAAAATTGTACAAATTACTATATTGCTATGTTTTTTTAATATCTTGTACAAATAGTTCTCATTCTTATATTAAGATTTTAGGAATTTAACTACAAAAATCAAAATAATAAATGTTAAATAAACGGTGAATTTACTTCTAGTTTCTATTTCACTAATTTATTTTAATAACGGGTATAATAAATAAAAACTGATGATATCTGTCATTCAATATTGGTTTCAGATCATTACAATATCTTAAACCCTTGCCTTTAACACGTATACCCTTGTTTAGAGATAAGTGGTTGGATGCAAACTTATAAGCACAATAAAACTTGAAATAAAAGACAATGTGTTAGAGGCTTGCTAATAGAAAACATTAGGCTACCTCACGTGCTTTGCTACAGCGTTACCAGTGCATAATTAAAATGCTCTCTGAGACTTCAGTAGTGTAATATTCTTATCGCAAATGGGAAAGAACAAACTGCCTAAGAGGCTAAGTTTTAAATTAGATACTTTAATTACATTCACTTAATAATAACCCTGCCTAACAACTGAAGTTGTAAACACCGAAATTACGCTTTTTACTCGGCCAATTTATTAACAACTGCTTGAATAAATTCCTGCAAATCCTGCACGTTTTTCTAACAAAGAGCTAGTAATACCAGTAACTGTGAGAAAGTTATGTTAATCATTCTGTACCATATCTAGTGTAACGTTTATAACACGTTCGCTATTAAAGAGTATATAATTGCGATGTGTAATAGTAGACGATGTGATTCTCGATACCTAAAGTGTTAAGGAACAAGTTGGAAGTTTAAGTATACGAATTAGAATTTCATGAGACTTATTTGCGTCAAATACTCAACACATACTTGCTGGAAACACTTAATTAGGTAATGACAAACACTCAAGACCGATGTTTTTGCCATGTCGTTGATGAATAGAAACCCAGAAGTGTAATTATACTTTTAGTGGGCCTCATTAGGTAAATGTTTAGAATTTGATTGGTCCGTGAGGAGGCTGAAGGGAAAATGCCGTTGAACGAAACCCTGTAAACTAATGAAATATCTAGTCTTCATTGGTGACTGGTTCAGGGATAGGCATCAGGTAGGCCCAAAGTTATTGTGATGGTGATTACATCACGGTATCACTGTGATTTTTCTTCTCGATTGAAAAGCCTGACCCAGAATTTAGCCCTTTTCGTGTGGCTTTTTGACTGAAATATCCTGCAAAAAATATTTTTACAATGAGTCAAGAATATCCATTGTGCTATGGAGAGAATATATTATGGTTTAAATAGATATTTATGAAACTTACTTACTATGTGATATTTTTTTGTAAATGTGTACAATCTGGGGTTAATTAATTGTCGCCTTTCAAGTACCATTCATGACGATTGGGGTTTAAACTTTATAACAGTTGAGTGTTTTAGTAATTTTATGTTCAAATGCTTGAATTGAGAAATACAGTATTGCAGGGTATTAAGTTCTACAAAATGTAGATCTTTACAGAAGGTTACGGAACGAAGATGGGATGTGATCAATGCATTTTCTCCACTTTTATACATGCTAAATATGGCAGTTTTTGTTTATTAAAATAATCTGCATACTCTATTTTACGCACCAACATGCAGCTAGTTTGTTTAGTAACTAAGAAATCATCTTGTAAGAAAACCACTGTTTTATGGTGCTATTTAAAAATATAGCCTTGAAAGATAGTAAAAAATTTAGGAATTACAAATTTTATTACAGAAAAGTATCTGATTTTTAAATATTTTTGGTCATACTACATGGACTATAAAATTTAATTCTTACTAATAATATTTATATTATTGTTTTCTTGTGTTTGTGTTTAATGGTGAGATACATGACACAAAAAAACATCAACATAAGTTTTGTTAATTTTTCATTTATATTTCATTTGACATTAAACTTTCTTATA
Source organism: Homalodisca vitripennis (assembly GCF_021130785.1). Taxonomy (NCBI): domain Eukaryota; kingdom Metazoa; phylum Arthropoda; class Insecta; order Hemiptera; family Cicadellidae; genus Homalodisca; species Homalodisca vitripennis. Next base: position 35,645,809 of record NC_060209.1, read on the forward strand.
AATAAATTGATAACTGTATGCTTATGGTTAATCCATTTAATCATAGGAAGGGAAAATCAAAGGGAAGGGGGAAAATGAATTGTTTATTAACTGCGTCTATTCCCTTTACAAGACAAAATTAATATATTCCACAACAAATGATAATTAGTTATTACTTGTAATCACATGCCAAAGATAACATTATATTGCACGTTTGTTGTAAACAATGACAATACAATTCATCGCAAAGGGTTGTTACAATTGAGATTTATGGGGAGCTTTATAGCTAAATTATAATTGGATGGCTCATAACCACGACAATTCCAGTGCAATTGTGAAACCTTTTATCGATGAAACAGTGACTGTGCAGTTAAAATATTCATTATAAAGTTTCGACATCAAAAGCACCTAAAATACAAAATACAGGGTTAATCTAGGTGAAGACCTATTTTCATTGTCTTATGAAGTACACAACTGAGTGCACTGTGGTTTAGATGACGAAGCACGGTGGTGCAACCGGGTTTTTCTACTCGTAACGTAGATAGGGTGGAAGGGGTGGTTCAATTTGAACGGTGAGTTTAGCTTCAATTCATCTTCCTCTAGTGCAGCGTTTGGAATGTGACGATGTCATAGACGATGTCGTCGTCGTTATGTCCTGAAATCAAACATAACGCATTTATTTTTGTCTGAAGAGATGACGTAGTAGAAAGGATTGATTCAACGTGCAAGGCGTATTGTCGAAACGGTATAAAGAGGTCATTTAAGCTTCTTCGTCACTGTTGATTTTTATCTTTCCAGGTTCCAGTGGATAAATCCTTTATTTCTATAAAGTTTACAATACTTTTAATCATTCCAAGAGCTCACAGAGCTCGAGCGGAAATACTAGTAACTGAAGAAAAAGATTTCAGCACACAATATCAGCCAGTATGTTTACTCTTATCAGTTCCTCACTATATTATCACTTTTCAACATTCCACAAAGTACTAAAATGCACTTTTGATGTGTAACAGGGAAAGTATATGAACAGTAAATTATGTGACAAAATATGTAACTGCCAATTCTAACAGTAATATGAACAATAAATAAACAACTACTATTAAAAACCAACAATAATTTCTGTACCACGGCATACCTAATAAAACAATTTTCAATAAATAAAGAAATAGAAAATTAATACATAGTAAACGACAACAGATCAACAATAATATACAGTAAATTGTAAAAATATCAACAATAAATAAAGAAATAGAACAATAATACACAGTAAACGACAACAGATCAACAATAATATACAGTAAATAGTAAAAATATCAACAATAAGTATACGTAATTAACAATTAATAAATATATTTCTAGTGATAAACAAAGTTTAAAAGCAATTGACTAATTCTGAAAATTAGCGATACACAAAATGTATAAACTATTCTTCAGAGAAGCAGAGTAATACCATTATTAGCCAAGAGTAAAGTTGTGAAATTTTTGAGCTAAACCCAACATTAAAATTGAACACTTCCCACCATACCTACGTTATGTGTACATTAATTACTATCATATACACCAAAACGCTGAATATTTGAACGAGAAAATATGAAACCAGACGAGAATGAAAATCGTAGTCGCGACAAAGTAAAGCATTCACCTCCGCTGCGAACACAATGGAGCTCGTTTGTTGTTCTCTTCACTCAGCGCCTTGATTTATTTAGTTTGGCAGATAACATAACATAACAACCTTGGATGATAATGGTAGTAAAGTTTCCATATTATTTCTTGATATCAGATGGAAACACATAAAACTGTGAGTGTATGATATATTAAATGATGGCTCATTTGGACAAATTAAGTTGTTACCATAATATTTTTGATGCAACCCAACAAAGTTGAATATAACTTGTCAGAAATAAACAAATATTACTCTGCCAATGAATACTTGTTTTATTTAATTGGATCATATTTTTCTACTATTTTTAACGCAATTATTATTCCTAAGAAATAAAAACAGCATATCCTGAAAATTCGTTTGACAGATCGGTAAATTGAAAACTCTTTACGCCAACTTTTTAGTATAAAAATCTGGGTAGTTATTTTTTTAAATTTTTGTGATTGGAAATGAACAGTTATAAGTTTCACTGCCTTTGTTAGAAATGTGGAGTGATGCTTTTTTGGTTCAAAGGACAAGAAGCTGGAAAGTCTTTCTTTGTACTTATGACCTTAGCGTTATTTCTGGATTGACAGGATATAGAGTCCTTTTAATAGAGATAGTAAGCAGTTGCTGTCCTATCTCCTGTGAGAAAAATTAGAATTAATATTAGTTTATCATTGAGTAGTTTATTTATTTTAGATCATGAAGGAAAACGTGTACGGGCTTATCAAACCTAATTTGGTTCTTTAATATACCTCACTCATTCTTTGAAGTGAATTGCTTTGGATGAAGATTTTTGAACGAAAATAACTTTTCTGTAAAACCATAATGGAATTTTTTATTGTGCAATGTGAGTGAAAAATTTTACATTGGATAATAAATAATACAAAAATCTAATTATGTGCAAAAAGTCTTTCTTAATTTTTCCACCATGAAACGTTTAGCTAGCCGGAAACCAGTAAAGAGTTTTTCAGAGTTGGGATAATTTGCCGCTGTGAGGCGATCACGAAGGCTCCAAAGCCTATTCGGCGAGTGTTTAATCTTTTTTTTAAATAAATATTTAAAAACCAGCTAATATCATAAAAAGGAATTTTACATATAAATGAACTTATTCAAACATAATTTTATTCATAGAGGTTTATTCTAGTAAATGAGAAGAAATATTTAAATGTTATTCTGAGGTGTTCACACTTACATAAATCAATCAATCTTTATTGCAGATACATGAATTACATATATATCAAAACATTGATATTATAAGTTTAGAGCTAAAATTTGATCATTCTACCCACATCAAGATCACACTCAAAACATATAATTCAACATACGCCTATCTTAGATCCTTTGTCAATTTTCCACATTCAGAGCCGAACGAATCTCCTGATTGGATGATATCCCATTAAAATGTCAAAAACTCGGTAATATTATAAAATGCTTGTGACGCTGAAGCGAGTCAAACGAGTTGTTAGCGCCTTGATTGCTGCTGCATTCTTTATCCAATTGGGCAGCTTGTTGATGAAATGTGAGATTACCTCACAACCTCTTTTACAAAATGAGAATTTGCTTATAGTTTTGTTTAAAAAAACACAGACTCACAGAGAGGAGTGGTGACACTTAATAAACTAGAATCACATAAAATAGTATAAAAAAACTAGTAGTAATAAACTAGTATATGAAAAAGTAATAGAAATTTGACTGTTATGGTGTTATATTAATTTCTAAAAATAAATACCTTAAACGTGTTACCATTAATATAATAATAATCCAGTGTATTTTGATTATACCAAAATTTGAACCTGGCGAACGTTTAAGAGATTTCTTCAGCGATTCGAATCAATAATGGTCAAGCTGAATCGTTATTCCTATATCTCAACACACTATAACTCAATTTCAACCAAAAAAGTTTTCTTCATTTCAATTTCTATTCTCTTTATTGCTGTCATAAAACAATTAAATTTCACAATACATCATGTTATGTGTTCGGGTTTTAAATGTTATATCCCTAAAAGAATCGTTGAAAACGTGTTCAACGTTTCAAAATATTTGTAAGTCGTATTTCACTGTACATTAATGAAGCCCTAAATTAAAATACGCTTAAAGCTGAGAAAGGAAACAAAAAAAGTATTATAATATTGCGGATGAAAGTGAACAATCCGTCGAAGAGCCTAAGTTTAACTAGATTACTTGACTCACAATAACCCAACTGTGTCCTGACTTGGGCAACTATTTTGAAAGTGTGGCCATAGTATCAAAGTTGATAGCTTTGTATAGTAAAAATATGTTTATGGAACAATTTTAATGATGGCATTATCTCCCTTTACAGCCACAACTGCAGCATATCCTATCAACTGATTATCCTTTATTTACGATCCTTAAAAATATGCATTAATTTTTATAATATGTAACAATAAAAATGCATTTAATAAAAAGTTAATAAATTGTTAAAATGGTACTAAACTTCTCGTTTTGAAGAATTGGATTAAATTTGAAGATATAAATTTATTTTTTTTTTTAATATTACATTATATTTACAAATTTTACTGTTTACTTGTATAGTAAAACTTACGAAGTTGGTTAAACTGTGTTACAAAGTGATGTAAAGACAAATTAACTATTTTTACTGTATTTATATACATTTTTCAAGAAATTCATACATCTCGGAATGATAGTAATGTCATGATCCTGTTCTACACTTTAAATAAATTTACTAATATTTAATTTGTATATAAATAAATATGCATTTATATTTTTTCCCGAATTTAATAAGTGAACTGTCTAGACATTACAATACCATTAGCGCAAATTGGGTACTTCTATGTTGGTTATAACCTTTTCTAGTGACGCGTATTTAATAAAAATAAAATAATATTTACTTATACTAATATAGTCTTGAAATTCGAGTATTCTTAATGGTATAAATTAGTTTTAACGTACGGGTATTAATAGAAGAATATTAACATAGGATTATTAATTAGTTCTAACCTTTACATAAGGGTATTAATGTATTAGAATTTATATAGTCATAATATAAAAGTTAAACTTTTAACTATTTATTTTTAAACACAAATATTAATTTGTCTAATAATATGAATATGTAAACACACGAGTATTAATGGACTAAATAATTACCAATGTAGTCTTAATTTTAATCAATACATGAGTAATTATTATAGTATTATAACTCGAGTATTAATTAGTTTAACATACACTGATTAATGCATGATTACCAATATAATCGTAAGCTACAAACAATAATATTCAAACATTAAAACATTCCTGGAATTAACGTAAATCGTTATTAATTATTATATTCTGCTATTGCTGAGAATACGGTACCTGTATTTTGCAAACCGTATGATGTTTTAATGATATAGGTAATTTCAAACAATACAAATTAATCTAGTCACTATGTCAAAAACAAACTTTTTGTGTTTAATCCCATGTTAGTCCTATCGCTAATAGCTATCAATGAACAGTAGCGCACAACAACTATATCCGAGCAATGATCACGTGATCTGCTTCAACATTTGTGTAATAATGAAAACACGTGGGTACCCGACAGAGGCGCTCCGTGAATATTAATAATCTACTATTTCATAGATGTAATATGGTATTACTGATACAGTATTAACCAGCGGATTATTCATGATGAGATACACCCCAAAAAAATGTGTTAAGTGTACATATAAAATATAAAAATATATTTAATCATGTAAAAATTAACATATCTATAATAAAAGAATTTATAAATTCCAATGAGACATTGAAAGCCCATGTCAGTACCTGGTAGCACAAAGAGAGCTGGTAGACAATATCCTAATATTAAAATGATATTATTTGACTAATATCATTTTAATAATCTGGCACAAAATTTACCAATGTCCTCTGTTTAAGGACAAGTCTCCTAATGAGCGGTACAACCTCGTTAAAGGTAACCAGCGGTGCATTTCATGCTTGGGAAATCATCCGATTAAAGAGTGCAGATCCAAGAACACATGTTCGACTTGCCACAGGAAACACCATTCGCTTCTGCACTTTAATAACAGCGCCGATAGGCCTAGCTCTTCCACCACTGCGCCTCTACCCCCCCCCCCCCCCCCCGCTAGCTGTCAACACAACACTGACTTGTGGCCGCCGCGCGCTCCCACCTCTCTCACTGAAACAAGCACCGTGCTGCTCTGTACAGCACTGGTCAAACTCACTGCCCACAATGGCCAGTCATATATTTTCCGCGCCTTATTGGATTCTGGCAGTATGTCCGACTTTGTTTCTGAGCGTGCTGCTCAGATCAGCCGTTTAGGCCTCACGTCGCCAGCCTTCTAACCTCACTGTCATTGGGTTTAGCCCAAAACATGACTAACACCAGAGGGTCACTAGATCTCAATCTTGAAACATTATCGGGACACTTAATTGCCCAAAACCATTCCTTCCATGTACTGGAAAAAATCTCTCTCGAAACTTCCGCGGGTAGAACTTAACCCGGAAGTACTCATGCGAACAAAATCTTTTGTTCTCGCGGACCCCGACCTTTGGCAAGCCTGGTCCCAATCGATGTCCTCATCGGCAACTCTCTCTTCCCTCAACTGCTTACCAATGAGCGACAACTCTCTCGGGGCGAATATGCCTTCTGCTCTTGGCACTATTTTTGGATATGTGATTGTTGGAAGTTGCGCCGTGTCTCTCTACACCGCGCAAAGAACCTCTAATCTCGCCATCTCTCTCCTCTCGACCACAGATACTGACCTCCACTCCTCCCTTCAACGATTTTGGACACAGGAAGAACTTCCGATCTGTAGTAAAAAATCGGAAGAAGAAAATCGCGTGTGATAAACTGTTTGAGACATCGCATACACGTGACTCGGAAGGTCGCTATGTAGTCAAGCTTCCCTTTGTTGACAACCTCGCCCACACTAAATTGGGAACGTCAAGGTCAACCGCCGCTCATCGCCTGGAGTCTATGGAGAGGCGGATCCACGCCAGAAATAACTCCCCCCTGAAGGCGCTCTATATCGAGTTCATGACCGAGTACGAGGCGCTCGGACATATGAAATGTCTTCCCCATCCTGATTTATCTGCTCCGCATTATTTCTTCTCCCACATCATGGGGTAGTGAAAGAGTATAGTAGAGCACTACCAAGCTTCGTGGTTGTTTTTGACGCCAGTGCCAAGACCGGCTCAGGCCTATCCCTCAACGACGTACTTCTCACCGGTCCCAAAGTTACAAAATAATATATTTGTGATATCCTTCTCTCCACTTCCGGCTGAAAAAATTTTGTTTTTTTCGTGCGACATCCGGCTCGAAGGACCACAAAAATGTACGGGGCAGAAAGTTAAAAATTAATAATCGGAGGACCAACTATGAAAATAAAAATAAAACAATGTGCAGAATGGCGGGAAAGTGGGCAGGTAACAAGAGGTGAGAGGAGAATACAACACAAGTGATGGAGTTTTAACAGTACCTTGGAAAACTCGCTGTGTGTAGAGATCCACAGGGGGAAGCAGCAACGACAGGAGTGCTTAGGCGCGACGTAATTGGCGCGTAGCGAACGGGCATCACCGCTGGCGGCCGCGGTAGAGAACGACGAATAATCCGCACTGGACACTGTCTTCTTCTCCACTAATACCCTGAAATTACCTCCAAAGGAGTGTGGGAGGAGGATGGTAATGCACATTAAAGAAAAACACTTGAAAACAAAGTCAATACGAAAGGGTCGAGCACAAAGAGTGACCCACGAACTGTAGAGCTACATGGTCTCCGGCCGATGATTACACTCAGAATCCCGGGAAGCGGCTCGCTCCAGGGGACGCTATCGCCCTGGTTGGTTAGAGGGGTATCTGCTATTCGCCGAACGGGCAGCAGTCGCAAAGCGGAAGAGCGCCCAGAATACTTCAAGGACAGGACCCTTTAAGATATCAGGGGGTGTGGCGCTGATTGGAACAGCGGACGACTGATTTGGGACCACGCTCCCTCTCTCTCTTATACCTAAATGCGTCTGGGCTAGATTATGCTTATCTATGTACGGGGCAGAAGTTAAAAATTAATAATCGGAGGACCAATTATGAGAATAAAAATAAAACAATGTGCAGAATGGCGGGAAAGTGGGCAGGTAACAAGAGGTGAGAGGAGAATACAACACAAGTGATGGAGTTTTTAACAGTACCTTGGAAAACTCGCTGTGTGTAGAGATCCACAGGGGGAAGCAGCAACGACAGGAGTGCTTAGGCGCGACGTAATTGGCGCGTAGAACGGGCGTCACCGCTGGCGGCCGCGGTAGGTAGAACGACGAATAATCCGCACTGGACACTGTCTTCTCCACTAATACCCTGAAATTACCTCCAAAGGAGTGTGGGAGGAGGATGGTAATGCACATTAAAGAAAAACACTTGAAAACAAAGTCAATACGAAAGGGTCGAGCACAAAGAGTGACCCACGAACTGTAGAGCTACATGGTCTCCCGGCCGATGATTCCACTCAGAATGCCGGGAAGCGGCTCGCTCCAGGGGACGCTATCGCCCTGGTTGGTTAGAGGGGTTATCTGCTATTCGCCGAACGGGCAGCAGTCGCAAAGCGGAAGAGCGCCCAGAATACTTCAAAGGACAGGACCCTTTAAGATATCAGGGGGTGTGGCGCTGATTGGAACAGCGGACGACTGATTTGGGACCACGCTCCCTCTCTCTCTCTTATACCTAAATGCGTCTGGGCTAGATTATGCTTATCTATGTACGGGGCAGAAGTTAAAAATTAATAATCGGAGGACCAATTATGAGAATAAAAAATAAAACAATGTGCAGAATGGCGGGAAAGTGGGCAGGTAACAAGAGGTGAGAGGAGAATACAACACAAGTGATGGAGTTTTAACAGTACCTTGGAAAACTCGCTGTGTGTAGAGATCCACAGGGGGAAGCAGCAACGACAGGAGTGCTTAGGCGCGACGTAAATTGGCGCGTAGAACGGGCGTCACCGCTGGCGGCCGCGGGTAGAACGACGAATAATCCGCACTGGAACACTGTCTTCTCCACTAATACCCTGAAATTACCTCCAAAGGAGTGTGGGAGGAGGATGGTAATGCACATTAAAGAAAAACACTTGAAAACAAAGTCAATACGAAAGGGTCGAGCACAAAGAGTGACCCACGAACTGTAGAGCTACATGGTCTCCGGCCGATGATTCCACTCAGAATGCCGGGAAAGCGGCTCGCTCCAGGGGACGCTATCGCCCTGGTTGGTTAGAGGGGTATCTGCTATTCGCCGAACGGGCAGCAGTCGCAAAGCGGAAGAGCGCCCAGGAATACTTCAAGGTACAGGACCCTTTAAGATATCAGGGGGTGTGGCGCTGATTGGAAACAGCGGACGACTGATTTTGGGACCACGCTCCCTCTCTCTCTTATACCTAAATGCGTCTGGGCTAGATTATGCTTATCTATATTAAATTAAATATTGAAACATACCGGCGGCTTTGAAATCATCAGGATTCAACAAATCAAAGTGGCATGATCGAGAAAGAACATGAGAAATAAAGCTAAAGACTAACATCTTAAACTAGGTCTTAACTATCTATCCTAAAGTGTTGAGATAGACTTAAGCTATTGGTGAGAAGAACGGCAGCAGGAACACTTTGACTGCCGGGCGTGTGAAGGTACCTTGGGGGTCTTGAGTTTCTACCACACGCACTACACTACGAGCAGAGAGAATCCAGACATGCTGGGCTAAAAGGGGACATGGTTAATTGAACCCCTGAATGTAAGTTTTGTAGGTGAGTGTGGTCCATTAGTAAGTTAACAACATGGTGAGAATTTAGGCAAAATACAGGGGTGGCGCACTTCTTCCGTCAAGTCAGCAAGCTTTAGTCGACCACCAACACGGAGGAGTCCTTCAGCATCAATGAAGGGAGCAAGGCGCTGTAGCTTGATGGAGCAGTTCTTGTTGTCTCGAAGGGGCTGCCAGGTCATCAGGAAAAGATTCTCGTTGAACTAATTGGAAGAGGCGAAGTTGAGCAGCTCGCACCTTCGACGACCAGAAAGAGGACCCACATGATGTTCTTGCCGGCGGCTATGAGAGACGAACCGGAGGAGATACGCCAACACATGGAGCAGCTTGGTCCAGGAGGAGAAAACGAGTGAGAGTAGATCCCAAGGAGGCTGGGAGGGCTGCAACGAAGACGGACAGCGGAACGGGCTTCAACTCGTCCAAGGAAGAATCATCGAGCCGGAGAAAAACTGGAAAGTGGGCCAATCTGGAGGAGGTAGGTGCAGCCACAAGGGTCCGTGCCACCAAAGAGTGTGATGAACAAGTTCCGAAGGGAGGATCCCACGAGAAGCACAGTCTGCAGGGTTGTCAGCACTAGGACACAATGACGCCAAGAAGAGGGAGGAATGAGCTCTTGGATTTGAGCTACACGATTCGCTACATACGTTTTGAGGCGGTAAGGGAGAGTATGTATCCAGGACAGAGTCACAGTCGAATCACACCACAAAGTTGTAGAGTCAATACTTTAATACACTGGAATAATGAGACTGTACATAATGAACTAAATTAGCCAGGAGGTGAGCCGCGCACAACTCTAATCGCGGCAAAGTTACTCGTTTTTAGCGGGGGCAGCACGAGTTTTTGAAATTATTTGGGTCACACTCAACTTCACTATCAGTGTTTATGCACCTTATATACACAACAGCGGCGTAACCGGTCTCGGATGCGTCCGAGAAACCATGTAGTTTCACATGAGCTAGAGGGGGTGGCCATTATCGGCCGAGGGATCGACACTTCAACAATGTTTTTTAAGTCGATCACAAAGTCTCGCCATTTTAGCGCGAGGTCCGGAGACAAGGGTTCATCCCAAGATACACCGGGAAGTCCACAACACTTGCATGAAGCGCTTTGCTATCATTATGCAAGGGGACAAAAAAACCGCACGGGTCGTAAATCCGAGCGATCAGACTTAGCACTTTCCGCTTAGTCGGGGCATCACATGTGAAGTTGAGGTTATATTTAAAACAGTCTGTCACAGGTGACCAATGGATACCTAAGATGGAGAACAGAGGGTCCGACGAAGGTTGAAGAAACACAGGGGATTCTTGATGAGAGGCAGGCAATGGTTGAAGTAATTTTGGGCAATTAGAAACCCATTTCCTCAGTTCAAAGCCGCCTAAGCGGAGAAGCTCGATCAGCTGATGTTGAAGTTGGAGAGCTTCGGACCACACACCACCATGCCTCAGAAATCTTGCAACGCCACTGTTGCATGCGTAGTTCGTGGGCAGGAATTTGCGGCAGAAGACAGTCCGTGATCTCGTTCCCCTAGGGACGCTCAAATCAACCATTTCCAGGAGAGCAGGGCAGTCCACCAGTCCGTTGATCAGCTTGAACAGGAAGAGAAGATCGAAGATGATGCGCCGATGGTACAGTGACTGCAGATTAAAACGCTGTTTCCAGTTGGAGAACAGGCGTTTCCATATAAGCGTAGCCCAGACGAGCTCCCAGCATCCTTAAAAAACGTGTCTGCACCCTCTAAAAGTCTTCTACGTGGCCCAGTTGGTAAGGGGACCAATTGGATTCTTGGGATTCTTGGACTTTAAAGTTATTTACCTCAATAAAGTTATTATTGTTATCCTGTAAAGTCTTTATTTGTATGGATTTGTACTAATCTGGAATAGTCTTGAAAGGAAATAAATTTAATCAAGAAATTTTCCCGAACCAAGGGAGGGCCGTCCTAAGAAGAAAAACAATTTTCATTATATTCCTACAGGATGTCACTTGACTTTTTTGTGATTTCATGGACATTATATGAGTCATGGAATCTTACAAAATTTTTCATAGAACAGTTACTAAATCAAAATTACCAAGCTTAGATTTAAGATTTATATGACGCCCTCAATGGAACGTCCGCAGAATATAGGTATGTGATGGTTTTTAATTGAGATGTTTCCAGTTTTTTTAAACACATTACATCTAATTTTTGCTTTCATTGTGTAACAGTCCTTGAGATATTTTATGCAGTACTAAAATCTGTTGCCACTTAAAGCAAAATGTTAACTGATCTCTCACAAAATATCAAATAATGATTCTCAATATAAAACTGAAGAGATTTACGGTAGTAAACAAACTAAAATACTGATAAACCGTGAAACTTAAAAAAAGGAAAGCTTGTTCGTACATCAATGAATTTATTTACGATATTGTTCAATTACGAACTGCAAATGCGTTTGAAAAATTTTCCATAAAGCAATTATAAATCTAGGGCAATGTGTAAAACAACACAGGTGATAACAAAATAAACAAACGTGGGAATTAACAAACACGGTCGTGACGTAAACAGTTTTACTTCAATCAACTTGAACTTCAATTACGTTGTATTAAATTGTGTGCATTGTATGACTAATATTGTTCAATATAATAACATTGCTGTGCTCTTACTACTGTTTGTTTAGTACCTTGTGATGAACTTGTGTACAGTACACAATTAATAATTCTTATATTAGCTACATTTTATTAGACCTTTATCAAATGCAATTTTTATTTTCCAACAAAAAGAAAAAACACAACATACATTTAATTCTCTAGATAATACTAAATTTGTAAAAAATCGCTTTAATTTAAACATGCAGGGTGATTTTCTACCTTTTCAACTACAAATCCGAAAAAAAATTGGTTGGACTATTGGTTATTCTTTATTCCGTGGTCTTCAAAATTAAGTTATAAACTTTAAGAGGTGGGCACTTATTCCCAATATCCGTTCTGAAACATTCAAATGTATTTGTACTTTAGTTAATGGCATTGAATTCGCCTTCCGTTAAATTTATATTATTTTTTACTTTTTAACGTATCTCTATTCACACATAGCAATTAGCATTTAAAGTTACCTTTGCCTTTTTAAGATTTAACTCCTATTTAACATAGAGCTATGTTAAACCAATATGGATGTTAATTACTATTCTTTTTTTTATACATGTATCTAGAAAACATGTGATATAAAATCATAGCTTGGTGTTATTACTTATTCATTTTATTTTATGTTGCTGTAGCGTAAATAGTATTTGCACAAAACATAATAGTACAAAAGTAATTACAAAGGACTAAAAATATTAAAACACATAAATGTATTTAACTATGTAAAATGGTAAATAATTTCAAAAAGATAAAATAATTAGAATGCTAGCCATAAGATATACATATCGTGAGGAAATTGCATACTTTGAATAGATCTCAAGCAGCGTTATATAAAAAAGTCCCAAAACAAAATATATTTAGTTTTCAAAGATGGACCGAAATTCAAGTTTTTCGTCATAAGATATTAGAAATTATGATGTGTATGTAAAGCGTTTTGTAAAAGATTTTACGATTTGATCTACCGTTTAATATTTTAATGTTCGTTCAACCAAATAATTTAATAGTCACGGTGGAAGGTAATGAACACATCAAAATGTTGTTTGTTATCTACAGTTAATAAGCTTTATATAACTGATTGGTTGGTTAGACAAGATGGTCCACTCTCTGAACATTTAGCATCTGGTGGCCTAATTAATGAGCGAAGTTGGTGATGGCTGAGTACCCTAGTAATGCTACCCTAGTACATTAATTTTCACCAGATATCGCTTAAACTGAGTTACACAGCGGAAAGCATTTTTAATCTTAACCTTTCAGTTATTTTAAAGTATTTGTATTGTATATAATATTCAATTTACCTATAATTTGATACATTAAACTAGCTTTTAATTCAAAAGCAGTACAAATGATACGGAAAAGTAGTACGAGTATTTTGGAAAATATTAAATAACTTTATACACTTCATGAGCTTGTTTAATATACTATTTATTAGGCAAAATAAAACACTTTTCCGTAATAAAACACGTACATATGTCCATATTTTTGTCCTGCAGCTCTCATGATTTTATGCAAAGCTATAGTTAATCCAGTTAAGTACTACTCGTAACATTCACGTCACACTGGTAGCAACGCCCACAAACTGTCAACAAATCGGAAAAAATCCTTTTTTTGATTTATTGAAAGATAGACAATTTGTTGAATTATTAACTATTTTGATTACATAGACATACACGTGAAAGAGAGTGCAAATTTTACTCTGGAAACGTTGTGTATTTATTGTAACACAACGATGGTAAATGTTCGTTATCATGTTGTACCTATACATCGTATGTTATGATAAAGTAGTACTGTACTATTTAAATAACAAGCTTTATGTTAAATATATCATACATAACACCTAACGTTTAATTCAAGTATGAATAAAGATGTATATTAGGTAAAACAAAAAATATAACCTTTATTATTACAGGGAGACTATGATATGAATAGATCAATGAAAGTGAAAATTCTGTATTGTATTGGGTATATAAAATATCATTTGGGCTGTTAAGTGTATAATATGACATTTTCAGAATGATTCATGTTTTACCTCATAATACAAACCAATAATAAATCAGGAAGTTTCGGATCATATAACAAGTCAACCATTGAAGCGTAAAAGATTGAGTTGTTTTCTCGTCGCTCCGTCTCGAGTATTGTGACACGCTCGTATATTTTAACGCTGCTGCTTTTGTGAAATTATGCCTTTAAACTTCATACAACAATAGTTTTATAGAGAGACTAAAGTGGTTTTAAATTTATCGAGGACAGTTTTTAAGCCTAATAGAATTGGTTAATACACCCTTTTATTTAAATAAACAATTTTCTTTCAGTGATTATTATGTAAGTACGATGATATTTAAAACGTATGCTAAGATGCGCTAAGTTTTTGGCTATACACTTTCAAAATAAGACTAAGATTTTTGAGATTATTTACTTTTTTCCTAAATAAACGCAAACGAGGACTTGTAGCATACTTTTCAAAGGCTTAAAGGGATGAGTTATTAAGGTAGTTAAGGACCACAATAAGTTTTATTTTACATAGCTATCTCCTCTTATATTTCAACAAAAAATTTACAGAAACAATATTTTGTAGTAAGTACGGGTAAATAATTGTAAATTCCTTTTAATACTCCCTTTACATTTGAATTATTGTAATTAAAACATTACACAGCATTTTCAGAGATATCTTAAATGTTAGAATATAGCAAGATATATTATATATATACAGAGGGAGAGAGTATAGAATATATACATTGAGTTTTTGATAATTTTGATAAACAAACTTTATAATTTTCACTTAAAACGAATTAATAATAAGATTAATAATAAATTATCGTAATCTGCTTTGCGTCCTCTGGAGACGGCCATTGAACCTGAATTTTAGAACCGATTTAAGCTGCAGTGAACATATACCAATCTCTTCGGGTAGCTTCGCTCACAACTATTACTTATGTCTCTGGAAACAAGTCTTTCAGATCATGTCCAACCTTTTTAAATACAAGGCAAACTATATGAAAAGCTTTACTCCATCTTCGTTGTTTACTTTGTAAAAATTGTAAAAATATTAGCAAAATTAACAATAAATTTTTCAACATTATTACCACAGACTAACAATATCAGTCAGATACGGTAGTTTCGCGTTTTTTTTTTCCAATTCGACTGGTCGAAACATGATCGTTCAAGTTGATATAAATGAAATTTAATGTTCTTTATGTAATTTTTAACATTATTTTGGTTACGACACCTTGGAATTACGTTGATACTACAACCTTTCCTTAACCATTTTATCTTGTCTATAAACCATTTTTAAAGCGGCAATAAAAGAATCAATAATGTTATTCCTTACCTAAGACGAAATGTATGTCTTTAAGGCCTCAGCTGTAATAACTAATAAAATCTGTTCCAGCACAGTTCACACGTTCATGTATGCAGTGTATTATCTCTTGCTGACAGTCCTCTTTCGTTTAATACATATACACGTATAAACAATACTTGATTTGATCAGAAGTCAAATTTTTTAAGAAAAGTGTATTCTGATTTATCTCAACATAACAGTAAGCATTTAGAATGTTCTATAATTCATATAAATATTCCAGTTTAGGACGCCTGACTTCTTCTACATCCAGTGTAATAATAAAAATATTTTGTAGTAAAAAAAACCATTATTGGATATCATTAACAAGCGCAAATTGATTATTCATATTTTAAGTTTTGAATAGGGTACAATAATCCTGTATTTAAAAGTGCGAGTTGTATGTACTTACGAGTGAATGATTAACATAAAATTACAATGTACTCAAAAACAAAGCAGTCACAAGCCGACAATGTGGTATAATAGCCTAAACTGAACCTATTAATTGAGCTGACCAAAAAGCTAAGTAGAAGTAAAAGTGCTTCTCTCACATTCACCTGCGAACGACTAGCATTGTAGTCTAAGTTGAGTGCTTAGTCTAAAAGTTTGGCCGTAATACCAAATTGCATTTCTTGTTGTTAAGACATGTTTATTGCGTAACGTGTAATAGTTATTATATGTGAAATCTCTATTATTACCTTCATTTTACAAAACATATTAGCTAACTTTATAATAATGGATAGAAGACATTAGTTAAAAAGAATCTGTTTCAACTCCATATATAAGAGCAATACAAATAATTTTTAATCAGTTTTAAAAGCCTGAACGATTATTAACTATGAAGACTACACATTCGTTACTGTATATACAGAATATAGTCATCGTTAATTTTCCAAAAGGAGATTGCATATCCAACAGCTTGGACTGATTAGGTCAAATTTAACCAATTTAAACTAATTAATGACCTATCAGACATCGATATTGTATTCAGAATGGGCTGTATCACTATACAATGAAAAATTATCTTAAATATCCAAAGCATCTTCAACCTCCAAATAAAGCAGGTGTGCGACGTGAAACAATCGAGTCTTATTTAACTCTAGCGGAAATGGCAGTTTAGTCTGCAGCTATCTCAGCAAAACCTTTGTACGCATTATCGTAACTGTATGCAATTACCATAAATATTTTTGCAGTATAAATGGATAAAATTTAGTTCTCTGAAATCTTAATATGCTTAATTGCTTACGCCAAGGGAGCTTTTTACTGATAATGACTATACAAACACCCAGTATCGTACACTAATGCATCATTTATATGTTGATAAGTATAACATCTATTTTGTTTATGTGAAACAGAACTGTTTTTGATTATTTCACTTAATTGCGTGTTTACATATGTTGTTTTCAAAATTATATTTTCTGCTATCGATGATTACATACTGGTGTTTAGTAAATATACATATTAATTTACGGGTACGATTATATTTGAAAGAGGAAGTGCCGACATTGATTTTATCCTCCGTCTTCTACATTCTCTGGTGTGTATGACGCGTGTTTGTAGTGCTATTGGTTGTATGCAGTGACATCGCTTGGGTTCATTCTCCCCAGTCTGAAATGTAAGCAGATGTTGTAAGAGTCAGGTAATGTTTTATTAATTTTGACGTAAAACCATTTTTATTTTCATATTTAGCTGTTTGGTAAGTACATCGCAAAAAAATATTTTTTTACGTTATTCCTCTTTTATTGCCTTTTACGTATAAGGGATTTTGAGAACTAAGGAAGAGGTTAGATTTAAATCCTCAGTCCATTTTATATTTTGAAATATAACGATGGCACATGTAAAATATCCTATAACCTTTTCAAGGTGTGTATGTTTAATCCTAAAAAAAAAGTCCTAAAAAGTAATGTACTTATAGGGATTAGAAAACATGTCACACCAAAAAAGGTTTTATAGCAATCTACATGAGGAACGCCGAGTTCGATAATGGTCACGTACTCCATGGGGTTTGACTGAGCGGTAGCAAAGCTTGTAGCTCAGGGTGATCTGAATACATGTTAGACTGTCTGTCGACAGAACATCTCGGTAATGAAATGAGATGTAGACTTGAGTGAAGCCTGTTACGCGACCGTAGTGCTTGTCTAGTAGAGAGCCTATTGAACCAACCGTTTTGCCAATTGAAAATATATACAATTATTTTCTAAGTAAACACCCCATTTAATAGTTTTAAGTCTTCTGGTCCGTGGAAATGAAATTAAGCAGTCCTACAGCTTAAATTATACCTCTTATTTAAGCAACACATACATAAAGCGAATTTTTTATTTGTGTATTTACAAACATTATTTTTTAGTCCTATTAAATAGGTTGTTTTAAAATTCTTAATAACATGTATTTAGTTTTATAAGTGGTTACTTATACGTTCTCTATAAATGTTAATTGTGTTAGGTAAGAAATCAATCTAGTGGTCACCTGTATACATGAAGGTCCAGTGAGCAATCAATCCAAGCGTATTATTATCAAACCGAACTACTTGTGTATTACATTAAATTTAAATAATTTTCTTAACCATATTTAGTTGTGTTGTAAACAAATTTCGTACATTATTCAACAGAAGACGCACACCAAGCAATCTTATACATGCGGGAGCGTCTATGTACCTTATGGCTTATTACATCTTCGTTATCAAACGTCATGTTCCCTAAGGCGCTCATTGCTTTGACTGTTCAGTTCGATTAGCAAAACCAGAATAACTGAACTCTGTGTGTGGTTCATCTGATACTGAGATTTGACTATCTCAAATATGATAATATTATTCAAATTATCGGCAATATTTTTGTTTCAATCAATTGAGAATATACTGATAGAACTAACAAGACTATTTAACACGATTTCCATCTTATGGTACGTGTCCTACTTGTATACAGAACAGATTTTTAAAAGGAAAAGTATTCTTTACATCTCTTCAAAGAAAATGTATAATTACATTGTCTGATGCGTAAAATTTTAAGGGTATGCTCTTAGGATTAACATTTGCAATCATATGAAAACTGCAATGATAATAGTTTTATAAAACGGGTAATAATCGTATGATTGGAAAAGTAGAACATGCGTAATTTATTTTGTAAATTTAGCGCTGAATAAATGTCAATTTCATCTGCTCCTTTTTGGAAGGTGACATGGAAAATGAAAGGATTATTCGAGGAACAGAAACTCACTGAAAGTATGGAGAGCTCATTTCCGATATCTAGAACATCCTGCGAGGGAGATTTCACAGAATATTTTACAGTACAATGCTATAAACTCACTGAAAGTATGGAGAGCTCATTTCCTATATCTAGAACATCCTGCGAGGGAGATTTCACAGAATATTTTACAGTACAATGCTATAAACTCACTGAAAGTATGGAGAGCTCATTTCCTATATCTAGAACATCCTGCGAGGGAGATTTCACAGAATATTTTACAGTACAATGCTATAAACTCACTGAAAGTATGGAGAGCTCATTTCCTATATCTAGAACATCCTGCGAGGGAGATTTCACAGAATATTTTACAGTACAATGCTATAAACTCACTGAAAGTATGGAGAGCTCATTTCCTATATCTAGAACATCCTGCGAGGGAGATTTCACAGAATATTTTACAGTACAATGCTATAAACTCACTGAAAGTATGGAGAGCTCATTTCCGATATCTAGAACATCCTGCGAGGGAGATTTCACAGAATATTTTACAGTACGATGCTATAAAAGTCCCGTCACGTATCCAATATTGTTTCCCAACCCAAACACTATTTCTGAAGCCGCTGTCAGTGTAATAATTTGGGCTATAAATAAATATTGATCTTAGGGCAGCACCGACTAGAGTTTGATTTATTTTAATATAGATATAATTTTTCAATATGGCGTAGAGTTTTATTGTAGTTCATTCTATGTTTTAACACGTGTTCTATCTTATTGGCAATTACAATTTTATTAATGACTAAAACATGCTGTTTTATACTAATAACGTAAAATGATTGTTTTATTTTGATTTACAAATTTTAGCAAACCACCACTTAAACCTCAATGGATGATGATTAATAAATACCCCCTACTTTTTATTTACCTGCATATCCTGATATAGCCATTATAGTGAAAAACATCATGTTATGTTAACATATTATGTCAATTTTATTGTAGTTTATTGTAAACAAATTAAAATACTTATTAAAACTGCCTTGTCGTCAACAGATGCATATACAGAATGTTTCAAGTATGAGAAACAAATATGCTATAAAAGTAAATAGAATAAATCGCGTTATATATTTATAAAATTGATATGTTTGAAAAACGATCCCTGAAGGAATTAGAAAACTATAACATCGTTGGCCATGAAATAAAAAAAACGTGGTTAGATAGTAACAAACACGAAAATGACATAAACAGCTTCAATTCAATCACCTTACGAATATACCACGGTGTGTTAAATTTTCTACATTTTAGTAGTCATAACGTATGTCTGTATATGTGTAAGGTTTAGTACTTGACTCAGAAACGTACTGCACGTATAATCAAAGGTATATTTAAGATAATTTTCGCTTGTTATGTAATTTTTATTCTTATTTGACGGCAACTCTTATGAGAAAACTGACGGGAACGTGGGTCACCGATATCATCTGAAGTAATAAACCTGTATATTAAGGCGTTGAGAGCATTGAAAGACAGAAGAAAAACCAAATTCATGTCGCATGTTATTTAAAAAAAAATAACACAAGGAGTATAAAAGATAAAACATATAGTAGTTTAATTAATACATTATTGACGTGATGAAAACGAGGAAAATATACGAGAATCTATGACAAACTGTATACAGGAGACCAACATGCCACTCGATAATCTGATTGCACGATACACGAGATTACACCATCATCCATCCCAAATGTTTCGGATGTTGAATACATTTAATATATGATGTTCTGTCTACGTATTATATAAATATAGCTGGAATAAAGAGCTAAGTGCATTATACAAGACTGTATAGTCTTATTGAGTACACTACAGTACATCGGTATTAGATAGTCATATTTTCAAAAATTAAATATATCCAAACGAAAGTGAAGAAGGTTTAAGAAACGTCTAATTAGTTAAATGAGATAAATGGCGTAATGTTACTCTATTTAATTAGGTTCAAGTAATGAAGAACTGTTCAACACTACTGAAGAACACGATTACTCTGTTTAAGTCTGGAAGTGACGAAATTAAATGTAATCAATCAATGTAATCAATCTATATTGGAGAACCAATTAAAATGATCAGAATATTAGTAAATCGATTAAGTTTATGTGATACAGCTAATTATGGTATCCACCACTTATTTGTGAATATGCATTACTTGCTCCACGATATTTGGTTTCCATCTGTTGATTTACAAAGGGATTCCCAAGCCTGGGTTCCGAAACATGTCAAGGCTTCAATTGGGTTTGCATTTTTTCGACGTGCCTTTGAATCCGAAATGGTTTTACGATAATCATGACAGCGTTAGCGAAAGGCTCAACAAAATTTAATTAAATTAACCTCAGAAAAATATATATACATTATATATGGACCTTTTAAAGTAATTTTTTAATTATTTACCATAAAAACTACCACTTGCAACTGTACAGTTTGAGAAAAATATAATATTCGTAATTAAAGTACAATAATATTTTGAAAATTCTGTATTTCACCGACATATTCATTTGAACCGATCTATTCTACGCAGTTAGTTGGATAAACTGAACGTTCACTTCTCTGAACAGTTCACAGGTGGTGACCTAATTAATGTCTAAAGTTCGATCGATTTTGGATTATTATTACATGAGTTACTCTAAGACATTACTTTTCATCGGCCAGTTTACTCAATTAAAATAAAATGTAATAAATAGTTCAATTTAAATCGATATAACGGTGTATCGAGGGCCAGACAGAATGTAACGAAAACGTTACTTGTATCGCACAGGGAACAGACAGACACACGGGTGTCTCAAAGTCTATAGAATTCTTTCTTGGAGCTAGAACAACCTTTGTATCAAGTCTTTAGAACCTTTCAATCAAGACTGAAAGACGAAATTTCAATCAAGCCACGCGGACATAATAACATACAACGTCCCTATTTTAAGAGAAACTTATCTTGTCCTTGATAACATTTTAATTTAATACTGTATCTAAATATAGTTTTTTACATTTCAAAGACTTTTATATAAAAAAGAGATCAAACCGTCTATGAAACCTATAAAAATTGTTCATACGTTTTAATATTTGTATAATGATAACGTTTTTAAAGTTTTAAGGTGCTATTCAATACACTTTTTAGCTGAAAAAGAAACTGTTTTTTAATTAATACAAAGCACCTTACATCTACCTGTCATAACTTTTAGCCTTATGAAAAATTAATAGTTAAGTACTTTAATGATACGAACTACGCTTCGATTAGATGTGGTTCAGAAGGGATTGGTTACTTTTAATTTTTATAATATACGTTGTGTTTATAATAGGCCTATATAAATTTTACACCGTAAATACACACATTTAAAATATTTCCTTTATCGTGGCAACAAGTAAAATTTAACATTGGCGTCGGAAATATAATTCACTTAAACCGCAAGTACCCATGCACGTGCAAAGCGTACGAAATTGCGTGTCAGCCACGAGTAACTGCTTATGAATATAAAAATGTAATACCGTCTTAGGAATTTTTTTTTTCTTGGTAAACGAGCCCAATTTAAATCCTATCATATTATTAAAATAATAACAATATTATGAAAATCGATTAGTTTGACTATTAAATATATTAAATTAGTTGTATAGAAATTAAATACAAAATTCTGTCACATAGGCTGTTAACTTAATTATTTTAACACACAGTTTCAAAAAGTCTTTTCCTACTGATATTCTCCTTAAAATTTAATTGTAATTTTAAAAGGGTTATTATTGTATATTTATTTAAAAGTATTAACGTTTTATTATTATTATTAATTATAACATCAACACAACGGACGAATCAGTTCAAATTATATTACATTTTAATGTGATTGCGGACTTGATATTAGAATGGTATGATGGAATTTAGCCTTTCAAAGTCTAGGATACTTGATTATGAGTTAGACTTCATTAACATACATATTTATTGAGTATATTGTATTAGAATTCACTATTTAAATTTCAAGGAAGACATTAAAGAAAATAGTAACTTGACTTTCATGCCAGGTAGAATTTACATAGTCATTAATGGTAAATGAAATAACTAATTCATGGACAGCTCATTAATGTCTTGAATCTGTGTATAATTCATGTAACTTTACACGTGATCTCACAAGTGTGCAATCACTTTTTGTAGCATAAGTATGCTCTCCGATTTCGTGTTTGTTTTTTATACCAACACACTTTTCAAATTAAATAGAATCAAGAATGATGCTGGCAAATATTCAAGAATCACTGACCCACTTAGATCAGTAGAACTTTCATGAATAGTCATGGCTTTTATCCTGATCACTGGATTTCTCTCATACCGCAGATTGCACTCTGATTAAACTTAACTTGCTTTAAATGAAGCCAAGAGCATACACCATTAGTTACAACTACAAGTTTAAACGCGTTTCAATCAAGTTTAAAATTTTAAAGCGGTAAAATAATAACTACGAGATGATGATTTTGTTGTTTGTAGCAATAACCCAAAAATACTCCGTTGCATCGGAAATAACAACTATACACTTTCAGTGTTCGTGAACCATTTTCGGATCATATACAAGTTACCCACTGAAGCGTAGAGAAGTTCCTCGCTTTTCCTGTTACGTCGGTCCAACTCCAATATTTCGACACGCCTGAATATTTTGTCGCTATCGGTAAGGGGAAGCTATTCTTGTAACGTCGTACTGCAATAAAGATATACAGATACGGGTGTAAGGCTTGTTAGTGTCATTTATGCGTAGACTTCATTTTTAAATATAATAACATTCTAAAATACTATCTTTTATTTATATGACCTTTTGAAGGGTAAGCATACGAGGTATTTGGAACGAAAATTAAGATGGATGCGGAAACGTAAGATTTTGCTCAATAAATGTCAAATATACATTTCAAATTGACTGTAATGCTCTTATTTTGACCTATACAAGCAATTAAAAAGCATAACAGAAATGGATGATAGTTAAAATGCAATATACGTCTGTTTTTTTTTAGCTATCTCAACATATTTTTTACATATTATATAACATTTTAATAAACATGTATTCATCCTTGAAAATTTCCCAGCATTACTCTGATTCAACTTAATTTGAAAAGTGCTTTGTGCTACTTGGGTTAACGAGAGTTCAGGATGGTGAGATAGTTTGAAAAATATTAGTTAAGGAAATGTATTTATTGATAACTTTATATAAAACTTAAAGTATAAAGTAAAACTATAGCACGAACATATTCATAAATACAACTAGCTAAAAGTTAAATACATTACACACAGAATATCCTGCATTCCAATCCATATGCTATAGTTTAACTATACATAGGCCTTTTTAATGATACACTTTTAACTATTAAGCTTTCAACAAATTATATTAGGTTTAAACACAATTACAGTTGGTGACATATTATTAAAAATTAAAACTCATTGCTTTGCTCCAAAATAAAATTTTTGGTTATGTTTTTAAATTTTTGCAGGCCTATAAAAGTTCAATGAACCTAAATAGCATGCGTGCTAATCAATTTATTTATGCACTCAACAAAACAAAAGTTAAACAAGATAGGAGTATGCAACACAAAGGTGTCGCGTAACAATCTTCGCTAAAGTGCAAGCAAAATTTCATTCAAAATACTAACTTCGAACAGAAAAGAAATGTTTACATCATGCTGGCAGACTGAAAAAGAAATGTTGTCACCCTAATATGTAAGAGGCGCCACATTCCATTGTTCGACATGAACAATAACAGAATTAATTCTTGTATATATATAGCAGTTTGGTTGCAAGCAAAGTTTAAAGTCTGCTGATAGTCTTTAGGGAGATATTTTTCCACATTTACGTTTAAATTTTGTCCTTTGAATAAGGTTTATCAGCAGTGCTATAGATAACAAAAGAGATGACACCACAATGCAAAAGGCGCTGAAATAAAATCTTGTCACACACTGGATTTTAAAAAAGACTAACACTCCATGTTTTTCTTTTTATTTATTAATAATTTAGATTTGCTAATGTGCCTTGTGTTAAATTCCCATTGTATTCAGCCTCTTTAGAAATGTATCTATTCTGCGATTTTCCGTTGCGATCATAGTTACTATTAAGACCAGTGTACACATATTTGCAAATGTTTAGCCAAATCCCATACAGTAACATGATCTATCATAAGACTCAGGTTGCAAATATATAAATGTAGCTTCTAGCAAATTTTTAAGCCTATATGTCAGTTAGTTTTCGACAAGATCATGCGTAGAGATAGACAGATAGATATAAGGACATAAATGTTTCCAGCCCCACGAGTAAAAGTTTCGTTAAGGCTCAGCTAATAATAGGTTTGAAATTGTGTAATTTGTATCCATCACACAATACGATAATTGAATCCTATAACTAATTTGGAAAACATAAGGATGAGTCCTCGGAGAATTGTGGAGGAAGCTGCAGAATAAAACAGTCGTCCTGTTAAAAGCTCGGCAGGACTTGTTGTATGTCACGTACCTGATTTATTTACCCTTTCACGTTGTTGAACAAACTTTGAAAAGAAGAAAACTTTTCTTGTACACCATTTCTTTTTAAGCCGCATTCTATATTGTTACAGATTAAATTTATTTAACAAATGGGCTAATTAAATTTAGAAGAAGAATTTAGCCTATAATTACTGTTTGTATTCCATCTGTATCTATTACAGGTTAGTATTCTTTTACACAAAGAAAATCCCAACCAAGCCAAAACCTTAATCGTAGATTCATAGTTTTATGACATCCTTACAATAAATAATCAGTCCTATAAAATAGTAAAATCCGATTGTAAGATTTAATACACAACGAGGCACTCCTTATTTGAGTATATTTCATAATAGATCTTCAAAGAGTTTTCTTCATTCTTGTGTACGTTTTATAGTTTAGTTTTGATTTATTAATTGATATTTAAAACTACCTATATTCCTATATACATATAAAACCAAACTCTTTAACAGTTTCAGACTAATCGTGGTACAAGAAAAAAATGAACACATACCTTGGTTCAGTCCTTTAGCCAGTCTTAACCTATAAAACGTGGCCGTTCGCATTTTTGAAGTTTTGTCATAACACATATAAAATTTACACTTTTCTTTAAACTTGTAAGCAGCAATTATTGTTACTTTTTTAACTTTTAAGGTTTCAGGATTTTAGTAGGATAAGTTATAGTACTATCCAGTTGGACCTTTATAAGTAAATATGTTTCAACACGTAATTTAGCATTTATGGTAAATAAATTAAGTCCACATGCGAAGGGATATTTTGTGTGAGATTGATTTTGTGGTCTGAGAATAAACAGTCTTATAAAAATATTTCGTGTATTATGGTTTAATGAAAAAAAAACACACATTTCGTAAGGTAAGGTTAATAGAAGAGAATATAATCATTGTTAAAAGTTTACCAATAGCAATACGAAGCCACTTTGGTATTATATGGATTTTCATACTAATCAATCTGCAATGGTTACAATGATAGTCATTCTCCGATGAATACGAGTGAAGTTATGTAAATACAACTTGGCTTCTCGGGCAGTTCGTTCACTCTCATCAGTTGTATTCCACGTTTTAATTCGAAAGCTGTAACTAACTATTACAATATATATCGTCGTTTTAAGTGGTGAATATTTAAAAAACATTTTTCAAATACTTATACAAAGCTATATAGCACCAGTGTAAATATATTAAGGACCTTTCAATGCCGGACTAGACGTCCTTGATTTTGGACAGCCTTCACCCTTTTTCATAATTGTGTCCTGTTTTATTCTTGTATCACTAATTATTACAAGAATAGAGTTTACTTTTAGATACTTTCGTATTTAAGCGTCTTTAAAAGCTATAGTATATGGATAAAATAAATCAATATTCTCACATTCTCATTAGAAGTTTTATCAAATTAGTGTTGGACAACTGTGCAAGACTTTCTACAGTAGGTCGAAAGCCTTATAATTAAACGGATTGCTATTTATTATACAGTCATATTATTTCAATATCTAATCTATGAATATTATCACAGTGAATAGAGTATTTATTAGAGTATAACATATTCAGAGAGTGGTAAAGCATTTTTAGGAATGTAAAATAATAAGACTTTACGAGTATTTAAGTGTTTACGGATGATGGTTTCAATATGGTGTTTGGGATGGAAACACGTCAAAATTTACATTACTAAGAAGTAATTTATATTACTTTCCATAACTGTCATTTCACTGAGACTATTTAACGAGGTAAGGTTGAGCTGTTACAATATTGACACTATTTTCATTGTTTTGAAAAGTGTATATTTATTGATAAAAAATTATTCAGGCATACATTTTCAACAATTTTAATTTATTTCGCAGAGTTAAAAGCATACTATATCCAATAAATAAGACGTTCCTTTCAAAATAACTAATTATAAATTTTGAATAGATAAAATATTGGTTATTGTTGATCTACAGGTAAAAGTACATTCGATAATTCATGATATATATATATATATATATTATATATATATATATATATATATGTATATATAATATATATAATACTAGCAGGACCCGACAGACGTTGTCCTGGACACGTCTTTAATTCGAAAATTTTAAACTTTGATTAATCTGTAACAATCTGGGCTGTTTTGATAAAAATGTCTATTAAAATGTTATTACAATATCTAACTTCATCACATATACATTTAATCACACTTCGACCAACCGATAGTGTGTGAGTATAACATGAGTGATGTGAAATGTAGAGGATGTTTTAAATGAAAAACTTACTTAATCTGAAGGTAAAAAAGTTTAAACAAACTATTTTATAACAGGTATATTTTTTCAATTTACAACTTAATTTATCGTAATGCCATTGAATGTACAATATATTTTGTTAATCCTTCAGGAGTATACACAAACAAATTAGATGATTTTTCCGATAGGGCTGAAGTATAATAAGTGACCTCCATCACAATCGAATTATGGATATTTCTGAATAGCCTATATAACTACTATCCGAATTAGATTATACTTATGTAAAGCCTGAAGTATAATAAGCGGCCACCATCACAATCGAATTATTGATATTTCTGAATAGTCTATCTAAACTACCGAATTTCATTATAGTTATTTTAAAATTACAGTATAGTATCGGAACTGGCCAACAGAATTTAATTTATCTAAAATACTAAATAAATATTCCGTATAGTGCTGAAGTATAATAAGTGGCCACCATCACAATCAAATTATAGATATTTCTGAATAGCCTATCTAAACTACTAAAATGACAAACTGAATTAGATTATAGTTTATTTAAAAGGCTGAATTATAATAAGCGGCCAACATCACAATCAAATTATTGATATTTCTAATTAGCCTATCTAACTACCGAATTTCATTATCCTTATATTTATATTTCTTGTGTGCGTGTGTATGGAGCTGAACTCCTCCTAAATGGGTGGACCCATCTTGGAATGTTTTACATCGTATCCAGCAGAATGCGCTACGATCACAGTTTCAAATGTTTTCTATTTTAATTTCAGGTTTTTCTGACAGTTTGTGCTGCTATCAAATATGTGTGTTGTTTTGTAACATCGTGTAATTATTGTGTGAGTGCTAATTGTGATATTACATTAATAGAGATTAAAGATGTTTGAAGTATATAAAAAAACTATAGTTATTTATTGAAGTTATTGAACTAATTTTGAAAATTTAATTGAACGAAGTGAGTATATTGGTCGCATAACCTAAGTAGCATACAAATCAAAAGGTTGTGTTTCTATGTTGTGAATAAACTATTGTTTAACAGTTTGGTAAATAAGTTCAAATTAAGTAGCATATAAATCACATGATTGAATAACTATTCGTCCTCTTCCACGAAGACGTGGCATTTTTTTCTGTAATAATAAAATTCTGTATAATAGTACACAGTGAATATGAGAAACTTATTGAATATGTAATTTAATTAAGTAACTTCTAGATAAAAATGTATAACAACGTAGACTACGGTATCTAATAAACTAAATATGTATTCCCTATAGGTCTGAAGTACTATAAGTGGCCACCATTACAATCGAATTATTGATATATTTTGAATAGCCGATCTAAACTACTAAAATGACGATCCGAATTAGGATTATGGTTTTTTAAAGGCTGAAGTATAATAAGCGGCCACCATCACAATCAACATATTGATATTTCTGATTAGTCTAATCTAAACTACTGAATTTCATTAATAGTTATTTTAAATTACAGTATAGTATCAGAACTGGCCAACAGAATTTAATTTAAAACCAATTCCTACATTATTAACAATATATTATTGACACATGTGATTCTCTATTAATTTAATATTACAATTAGCACTCACACAATAATCACACGATGATACAAAACAACACACAAATTTGATAGCAGCACAAACTGTCGGGAAAACCTGGAATTAAAATAGAAAAACATTTGAAAACTGCGATCGTAGCACATTCTGCTGGATCCAATTTAAAAAATACCAAGATAAAAAACAATTTATTTATAAACAAAAAATTAACTGATCAATCGCTGCACACTTAATATTTACGAATTTCAGTTAAAAGTGTATTTTACTAAAACTGCCAATTTCATATCTGGATAACCTCTATTGATATTCCTGATTAGCCTATCTAAACTACCGAATTTTCATTATAGTTATTTTAAAATTACAGTATAGTATCAGAACTGGCCAACAGAATTTAATTTAAAACCAATTCCTACACTATTAACAATAGTTATTCACACATGTGATTTGTATGTTACTAATTTGAACTTATCTGACCAATTTAAAAACTGCAGATTAAAAATGTAAATTACAACAAAATTATTTTAAATCCATTAGTTTTAAAAACTTGATTATCTAAAATGTTAACAATAGTTATTTCACACATAGAAACACAACCTTTTGATTTGTATGCTACTTAGGTTATTTGAGGTAATGCGACCAATAATCTCTATTAATGTACTATTACAATTTTAGCACTCACACAATAATTACACGATGTTTTATTTTCTTCTTTTTGCCTGTTGGCTTTTAATAAACTTATATCGCGGCCACGTAGTACACTTTTTATAACTTCATTCTATTATATTTTAATGTTATTTGCCGTATTTACTTTTGAAACATGAACCTTACAAACAACACACACACATTGATAGCAGCACAAACTGTCAATTTCAGTTAAAAGCTAAAACTTCCAATTTTATATCTGGATAATCTCTATCCTCTAAAGTGAGTACAGAATATATTGAAATAAGAAGTGGTGTTATTTTTATATGTTTATGCTTACTCTATGCTTTCAAGACTATTATTGATTAAACGTATGGCTGTGTTGTAATATTATAAAATGTTTACATAGAACAATTGGTGAAAATTTAAACTTTGCAATCTGCATTAGGACTACTGATCAAGCACTTTATAATAATGTAATCTAAATGTAAACAAATGTTTCTGCCTCTTTGGTGAACTTCAGCTGAAAATATTCACAGGTGTTAAGTGTCAGTTCACTTTGTATTACGTGTCGTAGCGCGCAGTCTGTCGGATCCAATATAAAACACTCCAACATCAACAACAATTTATAATTAAAAATTTAATTAAATTTGACCAAATAAATAACTATAATGAAATTCAGTAGTTTGGATAGGCTATTCAGAAATATCAATAATTCGATTGTGATGGAGGCCACTTATTGTACTTCAGCCCTATCGGAAAACCATCTAATTTGTTTATGTACACTCCTGAAGGATTAAACAAAACATATTGTACATTCAATAGCATTACTATACAGTATAATATCGGAATTGGCCAACTGAATTTAATTTAATACCAATTCCTACACTATTGACAATAAGTAGTTATTCACACATGTGATTTGTATGCTACTTAATTTGAACTAAGTGACCAATTCTGACTGCAGATTAAAAAAATGTAAATTACAACAAAATTATTTTAAATCAAATAATTAGTTTTTAAAACTTGATTATCTAAACTGTTAACAATATTCACACATAGAAACACAACCTTTTGATTTGAGGTTATTTGAGGTATGCGACCAATATACTCACTTCAATAAATTTGCGAAATGAGTTCAATAACTTTAATAAATAACTATAGTTTTTTATGCACTTCAAACATCTTCAATCTCTATTAATGTATTATAACAATTAGCACTCACACAATAATTACAGAAAGTTACAAAACAACGCACAAATTTGATAGCAGCACAAACTGTCGGGAAAACCTAAAAACATTATGGCTGTGTTGTAATATTATAATGTTTACGTAGAACAATTGGTGAAACTTCATCTTTTGCAATCTGCATTACACTACTGATCAAGCACTTTACAAATTTAAATATTAACTTTCTAAATTTTAAATGTGAACAAATGTTTCTGCCTCTTTGATGAACTTCAGCTGAAAATATTCACAGTTGTTAAGTAACAGTTCACTTTGTATTACGTGTCGTGGCGCAGTCTGGCGGATCCAATGTAAAACACTCCACCATCACCAACAATTAATTATTAAAAAAATTAACTAAATACACTATTAAAATTGGACCGAATTATGAATCTAAACCATTCTCGGATAAAACTGAAGACACACAAAAAGTTTCATTAAAATCGGTCCACCCGTTTAGGAGGAGTTCTGTAACATACACACGCACACAAGAAATATATATATAAAGATAATATATTATATATATATATATATATATATATATAACATATACATTAAATAAAAAAATATAGTCATTGCAGCCTGATGAAAATATTGTCATAGTCCATGAGATTAATATTGTTTTGTAAGAAATTTAGTATAATGATGTTAATAGTTTTATAGTTAAAGTGCTTTTTAGATAAAAACTGGGGATTCTCTGCAAAAATAAAACACTTGCTTTGAACGAGTAGTAATGAGGAGTTTAAGTAATATAGAAGAAAAAACTAATTCAACTAGACATTTTATTCTTTATGAAAGTTACACTACTTTGAAGTTATACGAGTATAACCATATGATACAGTGAGCCATAAAGCATTCTTCAATATACTAGGGTAATTCGAAATGCTATGAGGGGCCAAATTCTATATGTTAAATTATTAATAATAATAAGTTATTTCACATGAATATTGTTTCATTTGCCCATTTCATTGTTGATTGACACTACATAGAAATAAATTGTGTGATACCGATAAATTACTTTACTAAACACCAAGTGGCATATAGTTTTAACGCCTAGATTCATGCGCAAGTTACTTCTGGTACTTTGCTTATGCCTTTCATGTATATATTGTATGTATATATTTAGGGATTTTACAAACCCAAATTAGAGGCTAGACATGTATTCTAACGTTTACAAAAATGGTTTGTAATTAAATATTATCAATATAAGACTATCCCTTTCCGCGTTGGGCCTCCGGTCAAAACTTTTTACCCCCTCCTCCCCCTCGTATTGGTGATTATCCTTCCCTCCCTCTATGGTAGGAAAAAATTGCCTTCCAGCTCGTATTCCCGTCTTCGGCCTCTGATGATGATGATGATTAGGACCTTTTGATATAAAGATCATAGAGGCTTCAAACTTGGTACATAGGGTTCTTCTCCCAAGGATAGCCTGTATGGAATTTGGGATCATACATTAAGGGTTAAATGGTAGTCCGTCCGTGTATCTTAACTGCACCATATAGTCTTTTTAATTTGTGATTTCGCACATCCTTTACCCATTTCCATATTGCCCCCTACTTTATTTAATTACTACTACTAACATTGTTAATGGCTATTTAATAAACTTGACTTATTGTATAAATATTTGTTCAAATTCGGGTGTGTTCCAAGATAAATTGAGGATTTATAAGATGGTCCCTATTTTTAAAAATGGTGAAAGAGAGGAGGTAATCAGGTATAGACCGATCTCTATAGTCCCCGTGATGGCTAAGATCTTGACAAATAATTGTCATCAAAGACCACGTAAGTGCCTACTTTGAGTTTAAAAATTACACATATCCAGTTCAATATAGATTTGTCTACGGGTGATGCAGTTGGAAGTCTTTGGCCCAAGACAAGAGTGGTAAGGAGAGTAGAGAGCTATGAGGAAGGCTGTGTCTCAAGCATTTTTGTGCGATCCAAGCAAGACTTGTAACTGTGTTGGACGGGAGTTTTCTATTGAAAAAAATGGAATATTATGGTATTATTGGCAGCAAAATTAAGTTCTTTCAATACTATTGAACTAATCGACGAAAAACAATATGCTTAAATAACTTAATGTCAGACGCTGCCTCGGTTGGGTGCGGCATTCCGCAGGGATCTATCCTATGCCCATCTCTTTTTGTCATTATGGTTAATGGTCACCTGATAATATAAGCTAGAACTATTATGTTGGCAGACAATGTAAACTTCTTTAAATCAGATAAATGTAATGTTAGGTTGAGTAATGACGTGGATAGTGACTCACGTAATTTGTATGACCACAATTACATTTTTTACTTAATAGAGGAAAACTCAGTGTACAAATTTTACACTTTAATTGCTTGCGTAACCATCATAAATGACCTTAACAGTGAAAAGCTTCTTGTAATACATTTTGATTGTAGGCTTCCTTGGCAGACGTATATTAAGGTTGTTTGTAATAAATTGTCGAAGATCATATGTTTGCTTAGACATTGTAAGGATATTATACCCAGTCTTTATCTGAAGCAATACTATTATACTTTCTTTCATAGTAATCTGTTATACGGTATTATGTACTGGAGCAATGTTGTGGGTATACAAATTCCTTTATTTGCAAAAAATAATATAGAAATTTTAACTTCTTCAAATTATTTAAACCATTAAATTAGGATTAAGAAATAAAATATACTTACTGTTATACACCTTATAATTTTACATGTTGTAAACCTAATTTAAGTGAACCTTGCTGAGTAAACCTTACTCTTTTTAGTCGTATCCATATTTATCATTCCGGATCAAATAATTTTATTCATAAACCATACCATAGACTTAATAAACCCAGGTTATCTTTTAATCAACCATTTAAAGTCCATCTTGTGAATAAAAAAAGATTAAAAATTTATGCACTATGAGGTTTTTGAATATTCTTTTTATGACGGTGAGCTTTTAAATTATTCATTTGGTGAACAATATTTGAAATGTATTGTATTGTTTGTGGTTTAACGTGAATTTTATACTGTAATATTTTTTTTAATTTTTCTGATTGTTAATTTTATTTTATTTTTAGGTTAGTTATTATACTCTATATTGCATCGCATGCTTAATGAAAATTAAGAAATTTTAATATGAATTTAATTTTGTATCCCTACTTAACTCAAAAGAATAAGATTGATTTATAATTAGATTCTTACGTATTTGTCTAACGGTCTTTTTATCGATCGAACTTCTTTGTTATAACTTATTTGTTTATTTTATTGAAAATACCACTGCTTTGGAACTCCGCGAACCATATTGTAGGGTCAAAATAAATATATTTTAACTAAATAGTAAATCTTTAAATTTTACAGAACATCAATCACAAAAAACACAAGTGATTTACGGAATTCAGATCAATTGAATTCCTTCAGCACTGAAGAGTAAATTCCCTTTCCCTATTAACTGAACCCTTTGTGGTATATTCTAACTCTTTAACTTGATTTGATGTCACGATTGGCAAGAAATTGAAATTTAGTCTCGCTTTCGTTTGAGTAAATCTCCACTTAAAATAAATAGATCCTAAAGATGTAAATTGACAATTTAGTACCTATCCAACCAAGAAAAAACAGTAAATCAATCACTATTATCTTAAAATGTAGTTATGAAAAAAATAATTTTAAGATTGATTTTTTTAGATTAATTTTAACTCTCCCCTTCTTTTTTTAATTATGACACATTATTTTTGGTGATACAATGATATATATATATATATATATAAAAGCAATACCCGCAACTGATTTTCAAACATTTTCTTACGTCTCGCAGAGCTGGAAACTGATTCTTTCGTTACTCAATCTATGATGTGATTTCTAGTATTCGAAATTGGGGGACCACACTTATGAGATTATATTGCCGATTACACGGCAATATTACACGGCAATGATACAGAAAATTTTCATATAGTGTATCATTGTTTTAACACATAAGAGCCGTTTCAATGTCAAACTTTTAGTTTTTCTGTTATAAAATAAACATAAAATGTTCAGGAACTATATACGCTTTATAACAGTTTTTGCTTCCTCGACTTGGTAGTTGTAAACTATGAGCTGTTTTGTATTCGGTTTTATTTCTAGAAAAAAAGGTTACTTCTTCAAACCTACACTTATAGAGTCAAGAATATGTGTTTGAGGCTTTGCTTGAACTCTCGTTGCGCTGTTCAGTTGTAAAATACAATCCACTCCAATGAGTAGAATGAGCGTTCGTATTATTAATCTACAGTATACTAATCTGAGACAGATTATTAATCTATACTAATCTGAGATAGATTATTAATCTATGTCTCATAGCGATTACATCCGCAATTCTTAACGCATTTTAACCACTTATTATAAGCATTCGAAAAGTTAATGACAAGATTAAGTTCGTTATTGGAGCCACTCAGATCAAGGGAGGTGGAATTTACAGGGTCAAACCTTGAATCAAAATAGAATTTGAATCAAAATTGGAATGGCCACTCTACGTGATACATATCTATTTACTTAGAACGTTTTTATAGGAAAGTATTTGAGCCCTAGAATTACAACTATTTTATAAATAACTACGCTGGACGACTTGTAGTTGGATGAATTTCATCCAAAATATAACATAAATGTATAACATGAATAACTTGTCATTCTACATGACAAGTAATAACCACGGATTTCCGACTTTGGAGTCAAGAAGACGGAGCCCCAAGGTTAACATAGTTTATGCACAATTATTATAGACGACTTGAGTATCTAATATTTTATACTTTAAATGTTTGAAACATTTAATATAATGTAAATTTTGTAAACCAGATAAATATTACAGTAGTGGAAGTTCTGTGATATTGATGAAACTTTAATAATTAGGTAAGTTTATGATCACGCTTGATCTTATAAAGCATAATTGTATAACATTATAAAACATAATAATATAAAACATCCTAACAAAACATAGATCTTAGCGTTTGTTCTGATTATCTCAACTGCTAGATTTTAACTTTAACTTAATGTCACCACAGCTTATTTTACATTTAGCATTTATTCTTGTTATTCTTGTTCTTCAAAATAATTATTCTTATTTGAAATTGGATGTACATTTTGAAAATGGCGTCACATTCACTTAAAGTATTTGTTTGTGGAATAAATGCGACATAAACAATATAAGAATGGCTACCACAACAAGGTGGTTTACAAGAAGTATGGTAACATATAGCCAACAACTACAAGAAAAAAATATGTAGAAAGTCTTTTATCAACTTTAGTTTAGTATACTTTTAAACTTTTTGAAGGCTTCCTACTGAGATATAGTCAAAAACCAAAGTATCTTTAAAAACCCCTTCTTTTGCCTCCCTTAGGGATAAGGACTGTTAGAATGTTACACTACATGATAATCTGAATAACGCCTTATATGATTAGACATTTATTGCCTTTTATTCTGTAATCAATCGCTGACTGCGTTAATAAGATAGTTAGATAAGAAAAGAAGGTTCTTATATCGTGTAGCCGGAATATACGTTTATTAAAACATTAGAATTTGTGTGTATTTTACCATGGGGTTACTATAAAGCTAACAGGATTTATTTGAGCAAAATTAACAAACAAAATGTGGTATAGTCTGTTTGTTGCCTAAAGGATAAAAGGATTGTGAAAGAAGGAGGACATTTCCTGACATT
The DNA here is from genome assembly GCF_021130785.1 of Homalodisca vitripennis. Lineage (NCBI taxonomy): Eukaryota > Metazoa > Arthropoda > Insecta > Hemiptera > Cicadellidae > Homalodisca > Homalodisca vitripennis. The sequence continues at coordinate 35,682,164 of NC_060209.1, forward strand.
CGCCATCGTTCAGTGGTATAAAACGATTACTGACACTACGTTTCGATCTGTAATCTGATATCTTCATTGGATAAACTAACCTACCACATAACTAAAATCTAGGTTTAAATAAAGTCGTATTTAAATTTTCTTTATTACGGTTAGGCTTTTATTTTTTTTAAATTTTGTTTGTAGTATTTCATTAGAAGCTTATTTATTTTAAGAGTAGTACTATTATCCTTAGATTACGTATTGGAATGTCATTTTGATATTAGAATATAGTCTACCTGCACTTATAGGTACTACCTTGTGATTTCAAAGCCTCCTTTGAATTTCGAAAAATTATTGTATAATATTTATATTAATTTTAGATTATCATATATATTGTAGTATTTTATATGTACACTTTACACTTTTTTGGGTGGCAGGTTGCTCTTTATACACACCCACACAGGTATTACTGCCTCATTAATATCATATTACATCTATGAAATAGTAGATTATTATTTTTATCTCAGCTCATCTCGAGGCTACCCACGCGTTTTCATTGTTATGCATATGTCAAAGCAGATCACGTGATAATTGCTCGGATATACAGTAGGTGTTGTGCGCTATTGTTCATTGATAGCTATTAGCTGTGCACTAACGTGGGATCAAATAAAACACTGCAAACTGCATTAATATAAAACACTTTTTGTATTTGACAGAGTGCCTAAATAAAATGGTTTAGCCTTTATCATTAAAACACATTCGTGAAGTAATCAATTAATCGGATTACTTAGAGAACATTATTAGTAAACAATATAACAATGTTTTAAAACATTTGAGCACTGTTAGTATGATTCTGGACAAGTTAAACATTATGTAGGGGGTTAAACATTGTGTAGGGGTATGTGGGGGGGTCTGCATTTGAAAAAAACTGCAACTATTGAGTAATACTTACATGAGCGTCAGGGTGTTTTAATTTGTAACTTACGATTATATTAGTAATCATGCATTAATCAGCGCACGTTAAAACTAATTAGTACTTGTATTTTAATACTATAATAATACTTATGTATTGGTTAAATTTAAGACATTGGTAATTATTTTTTCCTTTACACTCCTGTTTTTACATATTCATATGATTGGACAAATTAATACTCGTAAGCTCAATTTCTATATACTGACTATATAAATACTAATATATTATTAAAGTTTAAAACAACTTTATGAAATTGCTACTTTATATTTTTATCTCTGTTTTATGTATGAATCTCTTGAAAAGGGAAATAAATATAGTTATAAAAATAGTTAGCGGGTTTACATAGCTTTTTCCTATCCTTACACCAACTTGGTAAGTTTCCTATACAATACGCAATAAATTTAGTTTGTAGATACGTCTTTAATAGTAAACATTGTTATGAATATAATTATTCAATTAATTATAACTCTTAAATGAACACTACGTATAACAAAACTTTTTAGCAATTTATCAGTTTTGTTAGCAAATGGACTTTTAAGAAGTTTACATTTTAAGGATTGTAAACAAAGGATATCAGTTGATAAGCTTTGGTTCTGGTTCTAAAGGGAGATAATGCCATCATTAAACTTGTTCCATAAATATATTTTAACCAGACGAAGCTATCAACTTTATGGTATTATGACAACACTTTCAAACGAATCTCCATACTCAAGTCACAGAGTCATTCTCAGGTGAACGCAAGAGAAGAAATCTTATTTATACTTAGTTATACTTAGGTTCATGTACAGCTTCTTCACTCTTATCCATGATATTACACTACTCTGGTTAGTTCCTTCTCAAGTCTCTAAGTGTATTTTAATTTTCAGCTTTGATTAATACACTGTGAACCATTACTTTATATTACTGTAATGCTAACATCTTTTCTGAGAAATAAAATCTAAACTTTATACAACCTATATTTATTTTAAATATATCCAATACAGACAAAACTTACTGCAAACACCACTCTCTTATTAAAAAAAGACTCATACTGATATTAATTGCATTCATTAAACGACAAGGAATTACACTCATACAATTTATCTGAAAGAATGCACAAAAAATTAAAATATATAAATTAAAATTATATATTGTAATTATATTATTAGTTACTGTAATTAATATATGTAATTCTACGAATATTAGTATTGTTTCAGTATCAACAGCGCCCAGGAGAGTTCACTGCTACTCGCTTTATACCTGCCAGTGGAATCTAACTGGATATAACAAGAACCTAACATGTGGGCAACCCTATGGATATCTAGGAGGGGCACATAACTACCAGCAAATGCTTAAAGAGAGGGGTAAAAAAATGGATACGTGACAAATGTGGACGGTAACATTAGCTGACAAGTGACATTATGGGACCTACCAACAAGGATAGCGTACCTGCCACCTGAGAAGGTCTGAACTAAAGAGACATTTACGGACATCTCTAGTATGGAGAAGGACTGACTGAAGAGTAAGGCATTTCACTGATGAAATGTAAACGAATCGTTAAGATAATACGATGTTATATCACAAATGTTTCATAAAACCAAGGCTCATTACTGCAATACATATTCACAAAATGTACCTAACAGTGTTTGATTTGTCTAAGAAATTTACGTACAATGTTTGCAGTCGGATCTTTTACATTCTGAAATAACTTCCCAAATAAAATGGTTACCGTTCCATGTTTTATTTTAAAAAGCAGATCAATTGACGTAGTGAGGAAATGATTGGGAAGGAGGAGTCCAGACAAATGATATTTTCCCGTAGTGGACAGAGAGTAAGGCCCCATTTTGTCCCTTAAAATGTTCTTGACCCGTTTCTTTGTTAAGCACGATCTTTCAGCAGTACATATCAGTAATACTGAATCATTTAAATAATAATACTCATCAACTAAGAAAGTCATTAAAAATATTGAAAATTTGGGGGGAGGTCCGGACCCCTTGGACCCCCTTACAGCATACGATCTTGTGTGCATATTTTACAATTTAAATATCCTATGAATTACTTACCATTCTGGCAAATCTGGCACGTTTTGTATTCTTATTTGTGATACAATGATAGCGTTGTATAAATAGAACGCAATTGATACTTTCTATTCAGTTCCATATCTCCGCCGCGAGTAATTTCTGTCCATCAATCTTTCTTCAAATTAGAAAGATTTGAGTATATATTATATATATTTCAAATATGAAATTCTATAAATTATTCGCTAAATATGATACATTATTTAAAAACAACATGGTTTAATTTAAAAACTAATCTTTAAAAAAATTATTTCTTTTTAATTTGTCATAAAGTTTAAAGGTAACTGTAACATTCATAACGTAAAAATACGTTTCAATGTAGTGATATAGTGAATTTCTTTACGTTTTTCCTGTTTTATAATAGTTGTTTTATAGTAGTATAACTAGAGTTAATTCACTAAAATTGTATTATAGATATTATAATCCATGAAAAGCTTCAAAATAATCGATTTTTAATAAGTTTAGTAACCACTTTTTTGGTATCCGGCGTTACGAACCAGTGCTTATTTAAGTTATATAATTAAAATATTATTCATTTATGGGCGCATTTATTTCGATTATGGGCTCAAATGTTTTCGTTCCCAATTTGAGACACTTAGAATAATCATGATATTTAGAATTAACAAATCACAGAAAATAGTAATAAGATACTATATGTAATTTAAGTAACATAGAACACATATATACTTATATACTGTAGTCTTCAAGTGGTTAAATGAACAAATTACATAAAAACCGTCAGAACACATGTTGGTGTTCATTTACTGGAAAGTCTTAACAACAAGTGTCTGTTTCTTTGTAATGCGTTTTCCATGTTTTTTATCATTATGTATCCATATGTTATCCAAGCATCATGTTTTATCACATGATTAACCATAAGTGAGGTATAAAAATTCTGTAACTAAATATTAACATACGAATATTTTTTTAGTATTGATTTCTTATTTTTCTTTTTATCGATTTCTTGAGGTCCATGCCTATCAATTTATGGGGTGTAAAACCCCTACATCAGTCCACATAACTATATTTAACTAAAAGTTTTAGAAGAGAAGGTGTTTACGTCTAAAGAGCTTATAAAAAGTTTATGACAATAAAGTATTAAATTTAAAGTGTTTTAAAACTCATATTTTCAAACCTACTCGTGTATTACTCAGTAAAATTAATTAATGACATGGAGTCAGTGAGTATTATGAACAGAGTTTTCAATAAATTAAATCAAACACGAATAAATATGGCAGTGTAGATAACTCATGAATATAGTAATTTGTATATCATTACCAAGAACTCTAAAGCACGTCAATAGTGAATAGTTATATGAATTTATTTTAACAGCAGATATTTTGATATTAATACAGCTGTATAAACTCTGCAGCCAATCACTAACAGGGTACCATAACATGTATGAACCTTTTAGTATTCCGTACAAAGGATGTAGTAACAGAAGTTTATTATAATTACTCATGCGGATGAGGTGTGCAGAGTCCGGGGGGTCTTTCCAGTTAGCTACAAAGCTGCGCCACGTTACTCTAATTGTTACTGTTCAATCATTTGCTTGTTCCCTCCTCCCTTCACATATGGCAGTCCGAGCGCTCGCTGTTCCGTGTCTAAATTTATAGCATTTGATGAGTTGTCTTTTTAGTCATAGGTATGAACCATGGTGCCAGTGACCACATCTGATAACTCACCGGACCTGAAAGTGATTCTAAATAGTCACGTAAACTGGAATGGAACATGTATGCAAAATCGTTCCTAATTTTTACCTATACCTATGATTTGTATATTAACGTATTGTAATTTATATTAACAAATGGAGATATGAACGTTTGTATTTTATATATATATAATATATATTATATATATAAAATATATATATATATAATCGCAAAAAGTACTTGCTCCGCCGGGAGTCGAACCCGGATCTCTCACTTGCCGGGTGAATGTGCTACCATTACACCACAGAGCGCCCACTTTTTCCGATTCAATTATTTTGTATTTGGCCGTATCTGTCACATATGCGTTTAAATAAGCAAACTAACATATGATCGGAAGACCAAATACCTGTCAAACGACTTTTATTTACATTAAATTGTATAAATGGCAATTGCCTTATTTAATTTCAATAAACATTGAATCGCAAAAAGTACTTGCTCCGCCGGGAGTCGAACCCGGATCTCTCACTCAGTTTCACGAGTCCTCAAATGGAGGAATAAAACTTTAAATCCTAATCCATAACATAACGTTTTGTGAAATATCATTGATAAATGATAATAAAGGCAATATAAATGGAAATAAAGAGACATATTGTTGATGAGATGGAGTTGCAGTGTATCGAGATATCGGAATAACATTTCAGCTCGACCATTAGTGATGCGAAACGCTGAAGAAATCTTTTAACGGTTCATCGGTTAATTTTGATACAATCCTAATACATTTGATTCTTTATTATTATGACCTGTAACACGTGAAGGTACTTATCATTTTAAAGAATAATATAAAAATAATGAAAGTTAAATTTTTATATCATTCTTAGTGATGTTTATGTGATTCTACTTTGTTATGTCACAACATATATGTCTGTGAGTGTGTGTTTTTTTGAAAAAAATATAAACGAATTCTTATTTGAAACAATGATTGTTTTAGGTACTTTATCTTATAACAGTGAATATTGATCGAGTGTAGCCTCTGGAACGCGATCTACTGTATGTGTGCATATAATATTTCTGAATTTTAAATGTTTTAATTAGGCACTTACTTCTATGAATAAATTTTGGATGAGTTCATTAAGACTCAACGTTCTTATTGGATATTATTATATTTTGAAAAACAAATTTTAAACGTGATTAAAAGCAAGCCGGAATTCCGGTCAGCTTGGAAGGCTTTGTGTTCGCCCCACAGTGAGAAATATCCTTGCTTGGAGAAAAAGCCATCCTAGTCTTTGGTATGCAGGCTAAGTAAGTTTTGGCAGACAACCCATATTTTGTGTTTTTTATCATCTAATCTAAAATATAACGATATTGTAAAAAACGATTTTAACTTCTGCTTTACTAAAAACTTATTTTGTTCAGTAATCCTCATCCGAAACAGATGCACTCCAAAGAGTCAACGAGAGAGAATAACATAACCAAATTAGGTTTAATAACACACTTACACATTATGATCTAAAATAAATAAACCATTCTATGTTAAACTATTACTTCTATTTTTCTCACGTGGTATAAGGAAATCCACTGTTCCCTATTTCTACTGGTTTAACAGCACATAATGAATTTAGGTATAATGATGAAATGGCGATTGGCGATAGTCTGATAGCAAATGGTAAAAAACTAATATTTTTATATGTGTAATAGTAAAATTAAGGATGTTTTCAATTTTATAAAAACTATCATACGCAATAAATAACATTAACCATTGAACTTTATTCTTATTTTTGCCTGATCAAGTAAAATCATGATTTTTCTTTAATTTTTTAGGGATTTAATTTACGCTTTTTTACTATGTTATCAATTATTAAAAAAATGTCAGGATGAACTCTCATAATCTTATTACCATTTATTATTTTTTGTTTGACCAAATCTGCATTATGTCACTATAATTGGTATCATGATCACAAGAGCGGATCTGAAAGCAACCCACGTGTTTCTATTGTAGTAGGCGTTAAAGCTCATTATCATTTCATTGTCTAAATATAGTTCTAGTACTTCATTGTTCGTCAATGGCTTCTATTTCCATTTAGTGAAACTGAAATTGAAACCATTAATACAATATGGGTATTAAATACAGTTCATTAAGTTAATTTTGTATTGGTTTCACCCTCTTCCGTCTACAGCAAATATATAGTTATATATTTACCGATTTACACAAACAAAGATACGAGTTATTTTAAGTATATGAAAATTAGTAATCAGTACTTACAGTTTTTGACTATGGAAGGGTTGTGGCCGAAACAGGATTTTTCCGGACATTTTCCATCGTTCAGTGGTACACTACATTCCGAGATTTGCAATCTGATCTCTTCCTCAGTTTTATAAATATCCTAACACATATGTAAGTCAGGAATCACAACAGACATATTTTGTGTCAAGTCTACGCACACTATCTCTAAAACATACACTTAATAGGTGCCGTTCATTTATTTTGTAACTATCAGGTCGCAACGCTCTGGTATGATTTGTTTATTTGTTATAGATTGCAGTTGTGTTAGGTTAGTTATCCACATGAAGAAGATATGAGATTGCAGATCACGAAACGTAGTGTGCCACTGGACGCTGGCAAATCTCTGGAAAATCCTGTCTCATTAAATAATCAGTAGTTTGTATATTTTAATTTAAACTGTACAGATGCTACGCATTATAAAGACATTTATATACCCCACGGTCGTAATTCTGTGTCCAGACAATACTACAAAATCAGGAAAATTATTTCAAAAACAAATTTTTTTTTTGTATTGTACATCCTTCTGCTTGACTGCACATTGTTCCTCTATGCCCGCTTTGTATTTTCTTCCCTTTAATTTGTCTAAGATTTTACCAGTTTGCATATATAGGTAGAAGATTTATAAACTGTTGCAAGTTTTTGAACCCATTTACTAGGTACTCTTTAAAAAAATGTTGATTTCCTTTTTAGCTCAGCGATAATACGAATCTACAATCAATAGTCATATAAGAAATAATTAATCTTGTTTTATTTATTTTCATCCGAATGTGAGTTACATTTATTATAAAATTTAATAAGATGATATTAAAATATTTAACTATTTTAATCAGTTAATTTACGAACTTTCATTCATTGAAACTAATATAAAATATTCCAATATTTATATTTTATTTATAATTATATTCATGATTTTATCAATTACATTTAAGACACTTTCATTAAAGTACTATTTCAAAAAGGGATTAAACTTAGTGAGAAGTTAAGTTTGAGAATTTAGAGTTACATTACAACATTGATATGGTATAATTTAGCAAGATTTGAGAAGTTTATTTGATTCAGTGAAAGTTTTAAATTCAATGTGTTGTTCATATTTTTGGCTTAAAGTTATACACTTACTTTGATGGTATTTGCTAATTTGAGGCTAATACGGTTATCAATGTTTATTTTAATTAGCTACGTGTATACTGTGAGTATAATTACTCAGTTATTCAAAACTAATATTGCGATGTTATAGTGCACTAACCCGCGTCGCTGGTTAATTTGTTGCTGATTATAAAATTAAATAATTGGAAAAATATAGAGTTGTAAGAAAATTGCAATTAGGAAACCTTTATTTCTATAATATAATTTTGAATGAATTTCTACCAATTTTTCCTAAAATGTGATGCATACTTCAAAATTTGTGTTGTATTGACTTTGAATAACTTTTGTTTTCTGAGAATAAGAATTGCTTTTCCTTATTTTATACTAACATTTTTATAATATTTAATTAGGTTTATTTAAAATTGTCTACAGTTAATTTATACGACTTGGATTTACAACCTTTAAGGGCCTATGGCACCGAAAGACAAGTGTCCGAAAACCACCAATATTCTGACAGTTAGTCAATAGCTCCTTGAAAATTGGAACAAGAGGTAATGGTCTCTTGGACGTACTTTCAGGGCATTAAATTATATTCTATTAATTTATACAAAGAGGTTTTGGCACATGATGTTATTGGTGAACCAGGGCAGGAATATAAATTTAAAATTACTATATAGTGTGAAGTACTTTTTTCACTAGCTGAGCGTTAGTGAAGCCTTACTCTCGAGAAAACATTGTCTTTCTATTAGTCTCTCTGTCCGCATGATATCTCAAAAATTAACTGACTTATATACTTGAAATTTTGCATGCAGCTTCATTTCTATACATGCAACATTAGTTTGATGATTGTAGATGTCACTTTATGGGTTTTGGCTGAGTGTTAGCAAATAATTTTACATTTTACTTATTGGTAACCATAATGGGAAAAAAAAGAAAATAGCCGAATAAATAAATGTGTAAAAAACTGAATAAAATCATATGAATGTGATACGTCCTAGTGAAATCCTTATAAAATAAACCAAGAATAGAATATAATATAGGCCAGAGCAAAGAGCAGCGGTATTATGGGCTAACTGGACAATAATCTTATCCATCTAAATTACTTAATTATCGTTAATTTTAGATAATCGATTTCATTTCTAAGGTTAGGTTATACCCAAAATATTGCAGGAGAATAGATTAAATATTTCATTTAGATGTTTATAATTTGTAGTAATATACTATCGTATATTATTGTTTTAAACTATAGTATCCTGAAACTATTTTTAACACTTGAATTGGTTTTCATCACATTTATCAAGCTATACCATTACTTTTTTTAAAGAATGATTTCAATAAAACTTATGCATTGTATTATATTCTACAGAGGGTCAAGTTAAGACTTTAATGTTTATTACGACCTTGCCATGCGTCATCCAAATGAATTTAAAGACCCCATAATTTAAAAGATTCCTTTTAAATTATATAAAAAAAAAAAAGTAAAGAATGTCTTATTTTACCAGGCGAAGTTAGGGCTAAGAAGCCCTCTCTAACACTTAACCTGGGGACCAACGGCTTAAAGGTGACTTCCGAACCACCACCAATGGCCGGGCAGGCGGGCCGCTTGCAAGGACAGGATCGCTCAGCGGTCACCTGTCCAAGCAGCAGGCAGGGTGTTATATGTGAGTTGACACGAAACAAAAAAGCCATTAGCAATATGAAAAGCAATATTTTGGAAGAAAACTGATGCTGTCTTGCCTACGCGTCCTAAGAGACTCATACACAATATTGACAGGTCCTGTCACGCCAGTAATCTGTCATTCTTTAGAAGAAAACTGTAGCGCTGTTTATGCAAAGTGAAGCTGATAGAATGAATTTACCTTATTTTTAGGCTATTCTTTATTATTTCTACTCGACAAAAATATCACATCGCTTTAACATGCGATGAGTTCATTATAATATTTTCGCATATAGACTCCAGCCTCGAAAACTTGATCTCTGTTCAAAAATTATACCTAGGAAGCATGGTTCTGTATGAATATGATTAATTCAATATTCTATTATTCTAGTGGTTATAATTAAAACCCTTACACTAAACCCGATTGTAGCATTATTAGATTGCGTCGTGACATTAGTTTTGCATACTATTGAAAAAGTGGCAGATTCAAAGCCAAATAAAGGTCCTCCATTTTATTACCGTACTATATAAACACTCCATCATTGCAGTGTAGATATATGAAGTCACGTGACTGAGGTTCTCCGGAACACTAGCTGAGCACAAGGTACGCTGATTGATAAAATACAATACGCTATAGGTACGCAATTCTAGTAAAATTTGATTTAACAGAGAAAAACACTTAAATAAAAGTTATTATAACTATACACTACACGTTGATGTGATTTTACATATGATTTCTGAAATACACAGTCAATTTTTGTCTGGTGATACCGTAGTGACAATAATAAAATATGGAACATCAATCTCCTATAATTATCCCTAATAGAGTTACACATGCACTATAAGCAAGTAAAGATACAGAATTTGCTATGTAGAACAAGATGACCATCAGTGCTACGAGGGATGCAAAGGTTAGATGGTCCACCGACATGTGGGAGTGAAGTATTGTGGTTACCGGCACTCTTCCTGTAATCACTCGTCTCTCTATTATCTTTTCGAGAATCTCGCAATCTCTTTTTTGTTATTTTATGTTTGTTGCTGGAAATTAAATAAATCGACAGTAAACAGATGTTTGACATTTTTAAACAGAGAAGCACATCAAGCTCAATCGGGAACCACATTTATTCAAAAGGAAATTAATTAAGGCAACAAACATTGAATTGGCAGACCAACCAATCAGTCAACCATCAGTCGAGATTAGGCCGCTTTGGTATTCAATTCTAAAAAATGAACTAAAAAGAAAACCAAAAGTATCAAACGGATCAGATATTTGTAATAAACCAATGCGGAGTCATAATACGGTTTTAAGAAGTTCATCTAGCATGAACCAATAATAATAAAAGGGCCCATTCCTGCCCCCCTTCCTTTTTATTTCCGCCATCTTTTTTTTATCTGGCGTGACGATTGCCATTGGCTAGTGCTCTCTGGTCAGTCGTAGGTTATTGGTAGACGAATGCAGACGTATTGTGACCTGTATTCTGTAGTTCACTTTTTAATGATTAGTGTTGTGTATAGTTTTTTATTAAGTGCATGTTTTTAGAAATAGTGAAGTTGACAAACAACATGGTGGTTGTGATTCCTGACTTAGGCTTGCCACAACGCTTTGGTATGATTCGTTTATTTTAACCTAGTTTGTAATTATGTATTAGGTTAGTTATACCTGAAGAAGAGATCAGATTGCAGATCTCGAAACGTAGTGTTAATGATATATTGTTTCACTGAACGATGACAAATGTTATATATGTATGTTATATATAAATGGAAACTTGTTACTTTTGTTGTCCAAGGTTGTTATGTTATGTGATCTGCCAAACTAAATAAATCAAGACACTGAGTGAAGAGAACAACAAATGAGCTCCATTGTGTTCGCAGCGGAGGTGAATGCTTTACTTTGTCGCGACTACGGTTACATTCTCGCCTGGTTTTAAGTTTTCTTACGCAAATATCAGTGTTTTGGTATATATTATAGTAATTAAATTACACATAACGTAGGTATGATGGGAAGTGTTAATTCGATTTGAAAGTTGAGTCTATCTCAACAGTAACGCTGTCACAACTTTACTCCTGGAATATCGTCAGATTTCAAACGCTGCACTAAAAAGAAAGGTGAACTGGAGTTAAACCCAACATTAAAAGTAATTAAACTGTCAAAACTTAGCTTGTAACGTAAATAAAAACTGTATGTAATTCAAATAATTTCACTTTATTTAATATTTTTACATTAAAACTTTATTTGCGAATGGAAATCTTTATCATGTAGACTTATTACTTTAATTGAGTTATCATGTCATTTTTATGACGAGACGGACCCAACCAAGACACATTGCAACTTTAGAACTTATCAACTGATGCCGGATTGAATGAAATGAATGACATTATCGAGTCCAATTTGAAAATCTCGATTCCTAAGCAGAAAAGTCAGAACACGAAAGTGTCAAGGGAGCAGATTGAACGGCCAGACATATGTACTACTTTTTTAGAGAGACCTATACCTTTTTATGCCTTATCCTGCTCGTCTTCATGGTCCACTGGCATGTGCGGGGATCTTATCAAACAGAATTAGAGGAAGAGTCGATACAGTACAAGGTTGATGGTATCCACTGATAAAAAGGGCTACGATCGCAGACAAGATTTCAATTTGCGCTATCTCTAACTCGAATCCAAAATCCGACGGCTCATAGTTTGTCCGCTGCCTTAAGAGCCCTAAAGGATTACAAGGCGAACCTTGCACTCGGAGTCACTAGAACATGTAGTGTACTTTTAGTTTTAGTACTAGTAGTTACTTTTAATTGTAAGTTACATAGACTTTATTCTGATAAACACTTGTTCATAAAGCAATTAAGTAATATATATTACAAATGTTGAAACGATTAAGAAATTGGTATTAATCTAATAATGACAATGAATAATATATACGTTATTTATTTGGTTTATTAACAGAAGTTTATGAAAAAGTCAAAGTAACTGATATTGCAATGCTGAGTTGATCATTGACTCCTTTACTTCTAAGGTACATCAGAAATATGTAAGAATTTTGTGTTTGGACTCTATTTTCACGATATAAAATGAAGAATTGTATACAAAAAATAAAAATATTAACCTAATTTTAACATAAAAATTGGCAGTTTTGCAAACTAAAGACTAGTATGTGCGTGCGTCATCTAAACAAACGTGACGGTGTGTGCGCTTCGGGGCGCGTGGCGCTAAATCCTCTGTGGCTCTTGAGGCTCTGTACAAACTACGGACCATTCGCTATTGGCACACCCATTGGTAGAGAATAGCGCAGCATTGGCAAATTCTGTAGTAGTCCCTGCCCTCAATGATAAGGTTGGGTTCGAACATTGTCTTTTCCGTAAACTAATTTGTGTGATATTATTATATAAAACTAATTAAGATTTAAGTATTTACTCACCGCACAACAATATAATATTATTAATAAAACTACAGGTGAATTGGTTAATAACATTTTGGTGCAAATTATCTGTGCCAAAGTGGGTAACTCCGGCACCTTCTGCTGCAATGGTTAAAATCAAGACTGTATAATTTTATAACTGCGCACGCCTTATATTTAAATTAACTCCATGTTTTTCGTACTACACTAAACGTTTTCCCCTATACCTCCCCGTCTAATCATAAGTATCTGAACTGTATAGAAATATTAATATTTTAATGGAAATTGTTACTACCCACATTAAAATTGTTACAACTCGTGCTACAGTGGATAAAATAATGTTCAGTTTTATCGCAGTGCCTTTATTAGCAAAAAGCTTGGGGGAAAGTTGAGTTACCTTTCGGCTCTGTACGTCTGCTGATTCAGCGATGGGGATGACTGTTGAATTAAATGATGCGACTATGAGCGTTCTCCAAGCTACAGCGTGCAATGGTGGATTGGAATTTCCATCTTTGTTTGATAATCCCTGGATTGATACTTCAATAGCTGCAAAGCTTTATGCGTCATAATGATACCTATTGCAGAAGCATATAGTATAAGTGACATAAATAGTATATATGTGTTTAAGAATGAACAGGTATTTAAAAAGTAATTTATGGGACATTACATAATGAGTAGTGTAGCATGAAACATATAAGAAGTACAGGAGAGGTGACATAAGAGGAAAAATTTAAGGAACAGTGTTGAAAATGTGACATAAGGAGCAGTGTAAGAGGAAAGATATAAGCAACAATGTATTAAAAATGACTTAAGAAACAGTGTAGAAAAGTTAAAAGAAGTTTAGGTAAGGTAACACGTGTAGAAATTGTATGTTTAGCGATAGCTACTAAAATACTTGGTATATGATGCATGCAAGAATTTACAGTTATGAATATTATAACTGTACAGTCACTTCTTTATCAATAAAAGGCTGCACAATTGCATTGTAATTGTCGTTATTATAAGCTCTACAATTATTATTTATTTATTAAGCTCCCCATAAAGTTCAATTAATAAACCTTTGCAATATATTTTCGTTGTTCACAACACACGTGTAATGTAATGTTAGCGTTGGTAACGTTGTTACAAGGAGTAACTAATTATAATGTGCAATATATTAATTTTATCTTGTGATGGGAATAGCTGTAGTTTATAATAATGCACTTTTATGACAAAGATATTCATTATTGTATACTTAAACATATATTTATAACAGAAATTTTATCTCAAATGATATAATGATAAAAAGTAAGTAAACTTCTTTCTTGATTTTGTGTTATGCCTTTCACCACTCAATGCGAACACAAGAAAATAATCTTAAAATGTCAAATATAAATGTTATTCGTGACAATGTTATAATTTAAGCAGCTATTAGAAAAATATTGACAAAACATATAGTTTTCACTAATAAAACTAATAACTGCTGAAATTTTTATTTATTTTTTATTTTTCAAGGTCATATTTTGTTAAAATATCATACCATATTTAAATAACAGAACTGCCATCAAAACAAGACAAGCTGTGTTATACAATATAGTGTTATAAATGATAAAATACATACATTATACAATAGTGTCTGTCTCTAAGATAAATATTACAAACAGATGACATACTATCACATACAATTAGAAACTGTACATTGGGTACATTTTTAGGGTAAAAATATGATTCCGGCTGCGTATACAGCTATTAAAGCAGGCTGGGTAACTCTGTGTACCTAATATGGAGTATGAAGATTACATCAATACAAAAATTGCTATATTTGCCATGTATGCCAGTGAATAAAACTCATTGATCATATCAAATCTTTGTTCAGTAACTGTTTGCAAAGCCTAACTGTGTTGAACAAAATGCGTACAATATTTCTACAGTAGAACATTTTACACATAAACTATTAAATCATATATATTTGAAACGTTTAAAACCAAAATTCTCATCAATTGTGACTTGAAATATAGCAAAATTAACCCAAATATCCTCATGGCTGGTCAGTATAAATCGTGCATGAAACGAGTTCCAGACTGTACATATTGCCCCTAAAATGTCAATATAGTTGCATAAAATTTCCATTTTATCCTCTCCGTAGCAGAATTGATCTTCCCAACCTATGGTAATAACTTTTATTACGATATTTTATAGCCAAAACGACACAAATTGGTGGAATTTATTCAAGCAAATGTTACTGAATTGGCTGAGTAAATAGCGCAATTTCGGTGTTACAACAAAACTTCAGTTGTTAGGCAGGGTTATTATTAAGTGAATGTAAGTAAAGTATCTAATTTAAACTTAGGCTCTTGAGCAGTTTGTTCTCTCCCATTTGCGATAAGAATATTACACTACTGAAGTCTTTGAGAGCATTTTAATTATGCGCAGGTAACGCTGTAGCAAAGCACGTGACGTAGCTTAATGTTCTCTATTAGCAAGCCTCTTACACGCTTTGACCTTTATTTGCACTTTTATTGTATTTATTATTTAAAATCTAACCACTTCGCTCTTATGGGAGTATATGTGTTAAAGATAAGACGTTAATATATTGAAATGATCTGAAATGAATATTGAATGACAAATATCATCGGTTGTTTAAGAAACACATTATAGAGCAAAGTTGTGTAAGAGAAACTGGAAGTAAATTCATGTATTATTTAATTAACCTTAAATAAATACCATATATGTAACATTTATTATTTTCATTTTTGTAGTTAAATTCTTATAATGTTAATGAGAACTATTTGTATAAGATATTCAAAAATCTTAGGGATACCGTAATTTTATTTATTATTAAATCATTGTAGTATATACTTCTGATCGTACAATGATTTATCATAATAAATAAAATTACGGTATCCCTAAGATGTTTGAATATCTTATACATATATCTTATATATATATATATATAAGATATAGTATATATATATATATATATATATATATATATATATATATATATATATATATATATACTGTGAGAGAGTGTAGTGTAGAATAAACAAAGAAATTCAGAAAATAGGAACCTTTTAGTCGCATGCTTTATATTTTCCAAGAAATTCATCTCAATAAGGGTTTAATAGAACACGACATCGTCTAAGTAAAATTCGTATAAAGAAAAGTGAGTTTTGTGGGAGACTGCATAATGATTTATACAAGGACTTAGATCCAAAAAACTGTTTGAATACGACCTATTAATTATTAAAATAATTAATAGCCCTATTTTAATAGTTGTAAACTTTAATAAGTAGAAACACAGTTTACAATCTGAAAATATACGTTATCAATATAATAAGCTTAAAACTAATTCATTCCAATTTTGAGAACGGTATAGAAAGTGCGTAAATACATCAATACCTGGTAAATGCGCTTTTTAGATCATCTCTCAATTGTTTTATTGCATGTAATTGTGCACGGTACTAAATCAATTTTGCGGCCACCCAACCAATAACTAGTACATGGTCGGCACAAAGGTGTATCAGTCTGCTTATGACAGGTCCATTCCACTTCTTCCGTTCAAATACAATAAAAATTCATTGATGTGTCTGAGGGTAATGAGATAAAGGAATAATTTCACAATAGCAGTTTATATAGTCCCAGTCAATATATGGTTGTAAATATTTAAGCCTGTGAGTTAGTTAGATAAAAAACCATATGAAAATTTAAAAGTTATAAGAAGCTGGCTGTAGTTAAATTTATATTATTAGATGTTATCAGCATCTTTGTAGGCAATTTTCAAAATCGAAGTCAGCAGCCTATTTACTAAAAGCACTTGGAGTTCTATATTTTTAACCTAAATCGGAATACATCACGTACATGATTTATAACCCTAATTTAACCAAAACTAAATAGCTTTTGACAATTTGTGCTGATGTTCGAAAAAAGTAGCTCAAACATCCGTTTATATTTAAATTCAGGAGTATTATGAAAAAAGCAAAGGAAAAGTTACATTTTGATTAAATTTATGCTAATGACAAATTAAACATCTAATGAATTATAAATATTATGTTAACGCTGATCTAAAACGATACTTAATGAACGAAAATTTGACATAATGAATGTTTTGACATATGATACTCCAAACTGGGTGAGCTTTCTTGACATTGTGATATGGTAGATACAGTGGTTTAAGGAAAAAAAGAGAGCTGAATACTATAATGCAATAAGAAAAACTGAACTATTACACATGAGTGAATTTAAACGGCCGGAATCAAACACTTTTTGGCTAAAGTAGGTTTTTCAGTACATAATTATCTCTATATTTTTTTCGCCGGAACAAGCAAACTCTACAATGGCATTGTAAATATTTCGTCAAGGAAACTATATGACAAGAGCTAGAAGCAATAGCTTTTTTCATATATAAAAATGTCACATATTCAAATGAGTGTACACAATTAATTTACAAGTGATTTATTTTTAGAGCCAGATCCCATGTGATGAAATTTGCCATCATCAAACTCACTGTTGCTAATATAAAAATCAAGCTTCACGCGTCATTTCAAGTCTATAGATTACTTTATTTTTGAGATACTTTTTGGACAGAGAGACAAATATACAGAGAGACCGGATAACAGAAATTTAATTCTTCAGCCTATCAAATGATAGACTTCGCTAAAGCTCAGCCCATAAAGTTTAATGCAAAATTTAAAGTTTATAGGTCAGTTCTTTCTGAACTTGAAATTTAAAGAAATAAAATTTGTCCAACGCGGTCAAGCAAACTCTACAATGGCATTGTAAATATTTCGTCAAGGAAACTATATGACAAGAGCTTTATAGGCTTTATATAGCTTTACACTACTGAAGTCTTTGAGAGCATTTTAATTATGCGCAGGTAACGCTGTAGCAAAGCACGTGACGTAGCCTAATGTTCTCTATTAGCAAGCCTCTTACGCGCTTTGACCTTTATTTGCACTTTTATTGTATTTATTATTTAAAATCTAACCACTTCGCTCTTTATATAGGCTTTATATAAGCTTCACTAACGTTCAGCCAACAATATACAATAGACAACACCAACTAGCCCCCCACAAATTTTTGGGTTGCAAGGCAAGTTTGTTTATCGGCGTTGTAATACTGACATTATAATATATTTTTAATTGTCTCTTAATATTCTCATATTATAGTATAGGATAGTATATTCCTTCCTTCCCATATAAATGTTGTGTTAGTAGGTTGCCAATCGTCGTTATAACGCGGCGTTATTATGTTGCATTCACAATAAATAATTAATATAGTAGTTGTCAAAGCAGCAGAGTTTTGCAGTTGTTAGATGCAGTGTTAGTAGATGCATTATAGCGTCATCATTTCAGTTATTGGTGCATGTAGTCATTGCCTTTACAAACACTTCACAGCTAGTGATGAAACAATCCTATCCAAGTTGAATTTTAAAAAATCGTGAGTAAATTGACGAGCAGTTTGAAAATATATGGTTCATAGCAATATTTTATAAAATATTAGTTCTTTGTAACTGATAAAATAGTTTATTTTTAAAATTTTATAATCGTAATTTCTGCTAATCTTAACAGCAGTAAAACAAAAAATTAATAGAGTGGAAATTCAATCATAAAAGTCGGTGACAAAATTTGATTTCCACACACACTTGCGTTTTAGTACCCTTCCTATCTTACGTAACTTTTGAATACTGATATAAAACCTAAATTAATGGACAAAAATTTGAATTTTTTAAGTTGAAAGATATCTAATAAATATTGCATCCGTAAGCTTTAGGTTTTGCGTGAAATTTATTTCTATATAAATAAGATTTTGGCAGAGAGTAGTAAAAAGTTTTTGTGTCACTTTCTTTTCTGTATGCAGAACATATCGAGAATGAAATTAGTTATAGATTATATATTTTGCATGGAACCTCAGTGAAGCCTTTTAAGCGATACGTTATATGACTTAACTACCTTGTAGCTTGTTTTTATATATACAACAGTTAGTTCGATTATGGTGTTTTTCACTCCTGAGTGTTAGCGAATATTTATATTATATTATACATTGAATTTATGTGGAACCATGATCCCAACGCGGAAGTAAATTTTTTAACAAAATTGAGTACAATTACATCACATTTTAATATGCGATTTAGCAATATACATATTATTCACACATATTAATTTTTATGTGATTCGTGTCCATCAATAATTTAAGAATGGAATTGATACAGTCATACGAGATTTTAGATTTTATATTAAGACATCCACCTTAACAGACAAAGACAAAACCTTTTGGTGATTCTTGTCCATAAATTAAAACTTGTATCCATAGATTAGAAATAAACACAAATAATATAAAGAAAATTCAATGTTAATTAATTATTCGAGTTATAATTTGGTGACAAATGTATTAATAAATTCAATAAAAGATTAAAAATCATGTAAGGATAACACTTGACAAGGCAAAGATTTATATCCCGTCAATCTAAAGATATTGATTGTCAAAACTCTCTCTTTTGGATACCAATTTAGAGGCATACATTTATAATACAACAAGGTAGGAGTAAGCTGTGACACCACTTGTCACGAAACAGGTTTCGCTGAAGTTCCGTGTAAAATTTCAAGTGTATAGGTCACAAAAAATTCAAACCACGTTGGCAACGCGGTTTGATTTTATTGCTCATGTGCATTGTAGTATCCTCCTTGGCTCACCGAACCTTTTTTTACTCAAAACCTTCTATGGGACCTTTGAAAATGTTTTAAAAATTTAAAACAATATGTCAATTACCACGGGGGAAGGTATCCTGAGAGAGATTACATTTTTAGAGTTTAAATTTTGCATGAAACTTCACTTATACACAGGCAATAATGAGTTTTATTATTGCACATGTTCAACAATGGTATTGGGTTGAGCGTCATGGAAGCTTATTACTTTACTTAGTAGTCTGGCACAGTTTCTATTTTACGATTCAAATTATTCAAAACTTATTTTCTGTATATATGATTACAGTCTGTCAATCAATCTGTCATCAGGATATTAAGAAAATAAAATAAGCTATGTCCAAGAAATTTCGCATAGAGCCACAGCGAAGTCAGTTACGCTTCACGTGTTGTGGTGTACTCTTGCCTTGTATTGTAGGAGTAATAGTCCATACTATGCATTGAATAATTGTAAAGACAAATACAACTAAAATATAAAAATATATTATGACACAGCATGTGTCAACAGTAAAAGTTGAATACTGGCTGGGCGCGAGTCATGCCTATCGATCCAGGGGCTCGAATATTGCATTTCTAACCTATAGACTTTATTTTTTGCATTGAGCTTCATTTCTATATAAGTAACATTGAGTTCGATAATGCTGCATGTCACTACATGTGGTTGGGCTGAGCGTTAAGCGAACGTATTAAATCTTATGGCAACGAAAATATCGTATAATAAATAAATTTGTAAAGAAACTGAGTAAAATCATATGGAACTTCAACGTGTGACACAGCAACACAATTTAATGAAGTGAACTACTCGTTCAATGGACTTGAAATTTGGCTTATAACCTCAGCAAAGCCAAGTGTTATGGCGTACCATTATTTTGTATAGATTTAGTTGTAATGTCATCAACTTTAAGTACCATTTATGAACTACACTTTGTTATGATACATATGCTTTAAATAGAGTTATATTCGTTATAAGATATTTTAAAAGGCTTGACAAAACAAGAAAATTCTTGTCAAATCAACATTCTAGAGCAACGGGATGTCACTATTTAGTACGCTACTTTGACGTGTGTTACATAATTTACATTGCAGAACACACACGTTGATGTTTGAACCACACTTTGAAAATGTAAATTTTGCAAATATAAACGCAGTGATGTTTGAGAGCAGAACATACAATTATATCCTTGCACCCGTTAAAGCGATGTGTGAACAGTTAGAACCTCGCTTGTTCCTCCAATCAAATACGTGTTATTATAAAAAAAACATATATATTATTATTTACATAAAAATTTTTATATACTATGAAAGCAATTGATATAAACACACATGGATGGTTTTATATTTGACAAGAGATACATGTTATGTAGAACTAAACAAAGATTTGTTTTGTTTTCCTAGTTAATATTTTACTATATTTTTACCACTTACACCCTACTTAGCATTGATTGGGCTGTTTTTTGTGATATATTTCTGTAACCTCGAGTGTTGCTATCATGGAAAATATGATTATGCTCATGAAGTATGCATATACGGGTGAATAATACCGATGAAAAAGTCCAATAAATTAATTCAGAGACAAAAATCGATACCAAGAGTCGATACAGTACAATGTTGATGGTATCCACTGATAAAAAGGGCTACGATCGCAGACAAGATTTCAATTTGCGCTATCTCTAACTCGAATCCAAAATCCGACGGCTCATAGTTTGTCCCCTGCCTTAAGAGCCCTAAAGGAGTAAACTACACAAGCGAAACAGAAAAGTTTCTAACTACTAATAGAAATATTTATTAAAGTAAAACCATTAATTAAAGCAAGGTAATATATGATATATATTATCATATAAAATGTAGTTTATAATGACAGTTTATAGTATTTTAATATAAAATATATCTAAAAAACTGATTTATAATATATTTATTGCACTTTGTTTGCTTAAACTAATCCCTGATAATGCATTTTTTCGATTACGGTGCTAACTTATGTTAAAAAACCTATACTATATTAAAAAAGGTTATATTATACCCGTTTTGGTATAAAGATTGCTCAACTAACAGTAAATATTTTCTCTATTTGAGGACTAATAAAGTTTTAAATATATAGTTTAATTTTTTTAATATATAGCAGCTAACATAAGAAATAATCGTAAAACTCTTTAAGTAAATAATACAAAGGTAAAAGCTAAGTTTGAAAATTCATTTGTAAAAATTAGTTATTTAGAATTAACAACACAGGTGCTACGAATTGGTAATAAAAGTAAATGTACTATCCCGTAAAAATATTTAGGGATTAGACCCCATAGTTTAACAAATAAATTGGAGGAAACAGATTTATCCGAATTAACGATATTAACATCTTATTACGGATGAATGAATCTTAGTCAACTCTCGATTGACATTTTTCTATGGAGAAAATACTAATAATAAAGATAGTTTGTCATAACCATTAAAGAGAAGGAACATTAATGTAACAATTAACTGGTGGCCAATGGAGTCTAACCCATATTAGAATGGAGAATGTATTGATAATTAATGTAATTCATGATTGATGTTTAGAGCCTTTGAAGCAGTTTTGTTCCGAGGCTGAGGAATACAGGTTGAGAAAGAACGACATGAATTTTTAAACAATAAAAACCAAGATCAATGGATGAAAATCCTGTTATGTATTATTGAAGCAATAAAACTTGTCATTTAAGAACATTAATGAAATGTGTCTCTATAAAATTATATCCTTGAAGAATGCATTCTTGAAATCTACGGTTAATATTCCTCATTGACCACTACAAGATTGTACTCTGCTGGGATACTGCGAATTTCATCCGTAATTCTCAGGGAAGCTATTACAGTCAATACTAGTAGATTATAGGTCAGAGATAGATAGTCCATTTATAAAAATGTTTCCTGATTCCCTAAATCGACAGCTTTGTCAATTTATGATATTTTGGTTAGTTATCTTAAAAGTAAAGTAAATTCACGTCTCAACCAAGATGTGTGGGTGAATTGTAACTTAGGAGACTTAGGAATGACATTCGCCGTATCACACCTGAAGTGTTAGAGCGGTTAGCGAAATATATCAACCTTTTTATTTAAAAAATGCATGCATACAGGTTGTGATAAAAAGGAAGATCAATTCCGTTAATGATTTATGACAAAATGTTTTAATGTTTAAATTACTAAAAATTATCCATCCATTACTCTCGGTTTTGTGTACTGTTTTAAAATGATCTTTATTATGTGTCATTCTAATTTTCACACAACGACTTGGCTTGGGAATACACCAGTTGGGTAAACCATATAAAACTATAATATCGTGGATGTTAAAGTTTCATTCTATATTAAAGTGTTTGATTAAATAATAATACATTTAGTTTTTTTTAATAATTTTAAATGATTAAAACACCTTTTAAAATAAGTATTATTAAATTGCAGGTTTACATTACGAAGTTACATATTAGGTTACTATTTTTAAGTATTAGTAATGTTTAATTGTTCCAGGCTGCATATTCAGTAAGTGTTAGTTTCACGAAGACCCAATAAAAATAAGGCGCCGCCCGGTCACAGGTTTTGTGACCTCATTATTGTTTGGGGACCTATTTGCATTTAAATTGGATCTATCTTTGTTCCAAGTGATGGAATTTATTATGTTTTACAGTTTGATTGAGTGATCGATCTCTTTGTTCACAAAAACATAAACCTGATAATAACTTATAATAGTGGGAAGGGTTTGATTCAGTGTGAATGTTAGTTTTCTCCAGTTCAAGTTCCTCGGATCTGACGCTGTTACAGATTTTAATTATTTGAATCTCTTCATATGAACAAACATGACTACAGATTCTAGGAGTTTAGTTAGCACCAGTGTTAGACTATATACTGCACCAAGAAAAAGTTTAATTGAATCTGAACTCAGCATTTAAACTGATTAATAAAATTGTATTAAAATATAAAAAGACCTTTACATTAGAAAATACCTATTTTTGTAGTTTAGTTAGCGTTTTAGTTTAAATTTGTTATTTCATAATAGATTTTATACAAGTATTAAAGAAAATATATTAATAGTTTAACAAGAGTAAAATTATATTTTTTATCTAAATATAATTTCTAAACGACTAACAAACTTTAACTAGATAAACTTGATAAAAATTAATCTTTTATACACAATGACTGACATTTTTTAACAAGTATAGAAAAACCCAAAATATTCAACATTACAATATTTTTATTTTTATTTCACTTTCGAGCAAACCAGTTGACCAAAGCATATAAAAGTATGCATTAGTACTCTTTTGTTTCATACTGTTAATGTATTTAACTTTACATTAGCGATAGGTGTATTTTATACTTACTTGCGTGGCTTATTTTTCCACTAGTGACACAGCATCATCAGAGGATTTGGGGCACACTGCAGTTCTGTTGTACCGTGAATCAAGCGATTTGTCACCACGTTGACACACTAGTCACTGATAATCAGAGACCTGATATGAATTATATGTTCACAATTTAAGAATTTAATCTTTTTCCCCGTGAAATTGTGTCAAACGTTTTCATCTCTCGTCTTTCTTTAGCTATATACTCATTTTAAATGTATTTTGTAATGTTTACATGAGGAGATGTAATGAAAGATAAAGGTAATAGTTAGAATACTACATGTTAATATAAAAGATAATTGCAAGATTGACTTTGTCCTCATATTTGACATCTTTTATAGAGTTCATTACAATAAGCGAATTACTCTCTCTAAGACAGTAGAGTTTTCGGAGTGAATACTTAGCCGCGTTCGAATCTCTCAGTCGACAATCCTAAAAATACAAAACTTATTTTCGATAATACCGACATAAAAATAAGAATTAACTCAAGAAAAATGGATAGAATCTCTTTTTTCTTAGCTTTAAATATAAGTTAAAATATAGTGAAAATGTTTTATTGGTTCTGATTCTTTAAATTTTCATAAAATTAAGTTTCGCACAAACTAATATTTTTTGACTGATTAGAATTCCCACAATTATAACCATGTTTAAGGCCAAAACTTACCATAAAGTACTAATTAAATGTATCAACAGAACCTACATACAATCATTTGGTACAGCAAAATCCTATGTGTGGCTAGCATCTGGATAAACCAATGACACAAATATCGCTAATGGCAAATATCAAGATACTGGGTTGTAGGTTAATCGATAAGTCTAGTGTACTACGGAGGATGATTTTACGAATGTATACCCTAAAGATTTTTCACGTCTAAACGCAAAGGGGTGCCTCCCCATGCCCTACTTGACTGGTAAAGGCATAAAAGAATCGTCACTTCCACCAAAGTGGCATGACTGAGCAAGAACCCACTGTCCTCAAAGTGGATGTATGATGAGATCTTGGCAAAAGGTGGCGCATACCCTTATACTTTTGTCACTATACAGTTTGTCACTCAGAGGCTGTTCAGAGGTCCTTAATGTTTAATTGTAGTGAGTGGTTTCCTCAGCTTATTTTTCTAAATGAAAACGATGGACGAAAGTCACGTTTTCAAATACGGGTTTAACTGGGGTATAAAACAATATTTTTATTTATTTATTTATTTGTTTTGTACAATAGCTACAGGAATATTATCCCAAAACAGCTATATTGAAAATACAAGTTAATAACTAATTATTTACAATAATATACGATAAGTACGTATATGAAGAAACTAAATTATAAAATCATTATTAGGCTGAGTAAAAATTATCTGTTTCTGTTATAGCACGAGAAATATAAAAATATAATATAATACACAATAATAATTTTAAAATTTTAACAAAACTAGGTTACTACCTTAAGTTTAAAAAATAATATTTAGCTTATTTACAAATGAATTAAAATTATTATTAAATATATCCAATTCATTTTTATACATGTTTAACAACCTAATACCTTTAAAAAATGAAAAATTATAAAACTGCACTGTATTACAACGTGGTGTAAAAAAACCAAAGAGGGTCTCAGATTATTTCTTGGGACATGCAGAAAAACCTTACCAACTAAAAAAGAACTATCAACTAAGTTATGTAAAATTTTATAAATGTATAAAATAATCGATCGGTTTCGTCTTGTTAACAGAGTTTCAAAAGAAAAAATACTTCTTAAGACAGTTGTTGACAGGTTTCGCTCACAATAAACATGAAATCTTTTAAAATATACATACCTTAGAAACTTGTTTTGAATTAGCTCCAGAGAAGCAATGCTATGTAATGAATAAGGGGTCCAAATTATTGCACAACACTCCAGCCTACTTCTTACGAATGCATTGTATAGTTTAATGATAGGATTAATTGAATGAAAAAACATCGTGTTTCTAATTACAAAACCCAACATCCTATGGCATCCATTTATGATAAAATTAAGGTGATTTTCAAACGTAAGAGCCGAGTCAAAAATTACGCCAAGATCTTTAACATGAGTCACTAGTAGTAGCTTAGTGCCATTTATAGAGTATTCTGGTAGAGTTAAATATTTTTTCCTAGTATAAGTCATCGCAAAACACTTCTTTACATTTAAAAATAGGTTGTTCTCTAAGATAAACCAAAGGCTAAGTTAATTTAGCGTTGATTGCAGTTCAGCAACGTCGTGATTGTCTCGAATCTTTCTATATATTTTCAAATCATCGGCAAACAAAAGGCATTTAGACCGTGTTAAATAATTAGGAAGATCATTAATATATATCAAGAATAGTAATGGGCCTAAGTTAGATCCCTGGGGAACAACTGAAGTGCTAATGTACTTTTTAGACATAGTGTTAGACACCATAACAAACTGACTGCGAAGCTTTAAATAAGTCTCAACAAAACTAATAAATGGCGGGGATAAATTAAAACGAGATAATTTACTTAACAAAATATCATGATCTACTTTATCAAACGCCTTAGAAAAATCTGTATACACTACATCAACCCTGCCACCAGTATCCAATTCAGATGCTACGTCAAAAGAAAATTCCATTAGATTAGAGACTGTTGATTTACAAGGAAGAAAGCCATGTTGCTGGGGAGATATATCAGATTTTACGTTATAAAAAAAAGTTATAGAGAAGTGATTCAAATATCTTAGCGAATGCATTTAAACAATGAAATCGGACGGTAATTTTCAATGTTTTCAATGTTTCCTTATTTAAAAATGGGAACCACCTTAGCTTCCTTCCATTTCTCCGGGAAAATACAGGTTTTTAAATACAGATTGAACAAATAGCACAAAGGATCACACAGCACCTCAGCACAACCCTTTACTATATATGTAGGAATACAGTCAGGTCCAGAAGATTTCTTTGATTTCAATTTTTTGATCGCTGCTAACACATCTAGAACTGTAAACAAAACCCCTTGGGTGTTTTCCCTATATAAGTTTTCAGTACTAATATTCTTAGGTTTACTTCAGGAGTTAACCGAGAAAACTGAAGAAAAAAGTCTGCAAACGAATCAGACTATTGTTTATTTTTGTAAAAATTCAAAATGTTTGCACTTGAATAAAACAACGTATTGGATGATTTAGATTGCGATACTTTCTTAAATTCAAACTCTTTAGTTGAAATAATATTTTCTCGTACTGCATTGCATTTTTATAGCTTACATATAATATGGTTATTGATTTAGCTGTGTCCAAATACTATTTCGAATTCACAAATTAATTAATTTGACAGATACAATTACAATATTGGCAAAATAAAACTAACTAAAATTTCACCAAGTGAATGTCAACAATGCAACGCAACATGTATATTATATTATTGTTTGTTTTATTTTTATGGAACGGTACAATTGCTGCTTTTAAAATTGCAAGGTACCAACAAAAAACGGAAGAAATGCTAAGCTTCGATATAAATTAAAGATTTATTTTTTCTGGTGAAACACTTCGAAATTGCAAACTTGATGTTATAAACTAACATAATCTCCTTGTAATCCGACGCAACTGGAAAACTCAGTGTGATAGGATGCCTGAAATGTATAAATTCCAGCTCAGATTTGACTTATATACTCTCCAGACAATTAGTTTACGAGTAAGTGGTTAGAATAAACCTAAGTTTTAATTTTTACGTATGAGATACGAAACTTAAGATTGCTTGTTTTATATGTTATTTTGTAGTAAAAGAAACTAAAATGTATTTCCAGAACTACCAAGGGACGTTTGTGTTAAAGAGAAATGTTGGCTAATTTGCACTTGTAAAGGAAATTGGTTTTTCTTGCTTTTGTGCACGAATTTTTAACAATATATTTAATGTGCTTTCAATACATTTTTGCAATATATGGTCAAATCCAACAATTTTTATAAGAACAATAATAATATTGCTAACAACCATGGATGCATTGAATAAACGGAATACATATATACAAGTAAAATATTAAGTTGTTTCGTTAACTTTTAAACACATTTCTACGACCATATAACTTCTTTCAATAATGTAGTATATTGATTATTTTAAATAAACTATATTTTCTTCAATAACTAATCCATTATTGCAGATAAGCCCTATAAATATTACTAGGTTTAGATATGGATGTGATAATTATTATTTAAAAATTACGGTTATTAATTCCTCTTATTTAAATTCATGCTTAAAATAAAATCTATATATTTTAGCGTATTCTTAAGGGAGTTTTAAAGAGAAATACCAAAGACGAAAATAAAAAATAGCTTACAATTTAGAAAATATTAAGTATAGATATAAACTATTTACATTGCTTTATTTCATTATGATGACGATACCAAAAACAACATAAAAAGGTCAGCAAATACTGCTCTTTAGCATCTTTATATAAATTAATGTATTTCTGCAGGTTTATGTAATGAAGACATATAATATTATCAAGTAGCGTTTACGGAATAAATCGTGTTTTAGTTACATTTAAATCTATCTACTGTAGTTACTCGATATCTTTAAAATATTTTGAAGACTTAAATACAACAAATTGTAAGTTTTTATAAACAAATAAAATGAAACTTGAGTTTTATTGGATTGAAATGTTCAAACTTGTAAGATTATAAACATAATTAACTGATTTTTATCTTGTTAATTGAATTTTTGTGTCAGTTTTAATTGTACTTAAGTAAGGTAAAACAAGAAAAATGTCGTTATATATAATCAATAATTATCTGTAACACGTGGCTTTGTGCACTCAATAGCTGTACTTGGGATATCCTATGACTATAACATCTATCGACTGACAAGTTACTATTAAATTGACAACCAAACTACCTACAGTAACTGTACAAAGTTGTTTGGTACTGCATGGCTTGGTAGTAGACTGCAATTAACTTTGCACATTACCCAGATGTTTATAGTATTGATGACGTACATAGAGGTAATGGAATAGTATAAAGTCTGGGATAAATTAAACATTGCCCTGATTGGCTAGCACTGTAATTGTCTGAAAGAATCTTCAAGTACACAGTTCTATTGACATAGAAGGAGGTAATTGAACAGTGAAATGAAGTGGCTTCTCATTACAAGGAAACCCATTCAGATCTGAGAGTCGAATTTGAATAATGGCAATACGTAGCCCAATGCTATACAATGCCTTTCTCAACAACTGTTGATTACTTTCTTTGTTACTTTTAGATTTTTTATGTAGTATTGTTCTGTATTTTAAACACAAATACTAGGTTTTTTAATTAATAATAAGACATTAGTCTGCTTACTAGCAACGATCAACAAAACTCCTCTATTTTCTTACTATTTTCAATAAATTAAACCTCTTACTTAAACAAAACCATAGAATTTTGAGTAGGTTCGTATAACTTCCGATGTACTCACAAGACATTGCTTCTCTCTCCGACTCTATCCTCCATAATAATAACCACTTTAACCTAAACAATTATAGAACCTGACTGATGCACTTAAAACTTGCAACAACTTATGTTATCTCAAGGAACTTAAAACATATATGTTAGCTAATATTTTAGTGCTTTTTCCAATTGGTATTGGTACAAACTTATAAAACAGTTATATTATAACAATTTTAAAAATTTAATTGCTTATAGAGACAAATAAAATATTGTTTTGAAAGGAGAATTTGCCAACAATATTATTATCCCTTATGTATGTGTTCCCTAATATAGTTGCACTATGAACTGGTTTTAAAATGTTCAATAGCGACTCCTGAGATATCAAGAACTGTGTTTATAGATAAAACGAAATAACTTTCCATGATTCTTTAAGCTCCTTACTCTAAAATGATTTGGCCTTCTACTTTTGGACTCCACTATATGCTTTAATTTTAAGTATTAAAACGTCAGTAACTACTGAAACAAACGAATTAAAATTTCGCAGAGTAGCTTTTTATTGCTTTTACATTCAGTACAGTTACTTCCTTCTACGCCATAACTTTCCTCCAAAATCAAATTACATTAAGTTTGGCGTGCAATTCTTCTGTTATTTTGTTACATGTTCACTAAGAATAAATTTTACTCTCAGAATTCAAGGATTCGATTCACATACTGATATTTTACTTATATTATTTCTGTTAAGTTCCAGCTCTTGATCGGTATAACAGAATGAGCTGCGTTAAGGATAAATGTTCTTCAATGATAACAACTGATCATGTTCTCGCCTATGCTCTGAGATTTTAGCCATAAAAGGAAAGCCAGAAGCGCCACTGTTGAAAACGTTATACAGCAAGATAGGCTGTTTTAAATGTAGATATAAAAGTTTTCATATATTATGTTAACTAGGAGTATCACAAATTTTAGGGATGGGTTCTTTGGGAAAATTCCTCATCTTGTTAAAGGTCCAAATATCCTTAATCATTATTTGAGGCTACATTCTATTTGAAGTGAAATGCTCA
Source organism: Homalodisca vitripennis (assembly GCF_021130785.1). Lineage (NCBI taxonomy): Eukaryota > Metazoa > Arthropoda > Insecta > Hemiptera > Cicadellidae > Homalodisca > Homalodisca vitripennis. The sequence continues at coordinate 35,712,701 of NC_060209.1, forward strand.
TATACGATGCGCAGTGATGATAATTCGTTAGTTGGTAAGGATACAGGAGAGTTTCGCTAAAAGAAAATTGTATACACGAAAAGTGAATTTAATCTCACTGAAACATATTCTACTATTGTAACCTAATTACGCTTAGGGAGCTAGAATGGGTTGCAGAAATGATGGTATTCTCTGAAGGATGATTATGGTATGGTTCTTGAGTATGGTTCTCAACCCAAAATGATGACTGCCGTGTCGGATGGAGGCTATGAAAATCTGAGCCTAGGCAGGAAAGTGGGAGAAATTCAGTAATGGAAATATCTTACAATTATCTCAAAGAACGTATTACGGATGAAAATGTTTACAATATTTGCCTCTGAGCCCTCAAAACGTGCTGTGCTCCAGTAAAATTGCAAAGTACAACTTACTTTCGATATCAGCTAGTAGTAAATCTCTTACTGAAGGATACCTTTTCAAAAGTTTTGCAAAGTTAATGATAAAAACTTAGAAAGAATTTAAAACAAAACTCTTGGGTGGAATGATAAGGTTTCTGATTCTCTAAATCTGACTTATTTACTTTTATTGTAGTTATAAATGCTTTGCCTCTCTTTATATTAGTGGAAACATAATTTCTTTGGTCCGATGACTTATCGATTTATAGGATCGGTTCCTAGTTATCTATTTAGAGTTGGTTAGTAACAATGAAATCAATAAAATCTTTACCCTGATTAAATGTATTCTATTTGACGAGAGCCTAATTACATTACGTAATGATTGATCCACTTTAAAATTACTATAAAAGTACAGATAAACAATACAATTATGTTATCAGTCCGATAAGCACAATGTAAATTATTGCCCTAATCGCAAACTTACTTGAATTAAGTATATAGCAATAAGAAATTATATTGTTATTGAAGCACTGTTATTCATATAGTACAATAGACTATAATTGCAGTGGTAAGAATTAAACAGTATAACACTGATTATAAAATATTATTCCATAAAGCAATACTTGTAATTCATAAGAGATGAAAAATCAACGTTGCAAGTTATTACAGTAACAGGAAACAAAGGGCTGTATCATTTCGAGCCCTCAGAACAATAAAAGTGTGCTGTCCGTATCTCTGATGTGTATTGTATTAATACAAGGCCGTCAGTTACATCCCGTCGGCTATGGATAATTAAAATACAGATATGTTTTTATTATTTTATATCAATAGAAGCGGGTTTTTAATAAACAACATGATGTTTAAATGCTATTTATATGAATTATTGATTTCTAAGTGCAGTTTCATAATTTGAGGTCATGAATTAGCATACAACTTAACGCAGCAAATTAAAGTAAAATTTAATATATTTATTATATATTTGATGTTGACGTTTGTAAAGCAGCAACACACGTAGTAAAAAGATTCATATTTATATTTGGATTAATAATTAATGTTATATTTGGACTATTTTGAAGTATTAAAAACTATTGCCAGCCAACTATATGTAAACCGAGTATTTGGCTAAAAATAGTGACTTTAAGTTCTCTCGCTGGCTGACGACAGTAAAACTATTATGTGTGTGTCCTGGGGTTGGTTTAAAATTGGCAAGGAACAAAATACAATGCAAGTTAATATTTTTAATTTATCGATACTCTACCGTTTGAGCCCAACAAAAGTAGCTGATCTAATCGATCTATTTCGTAGGAGAAGATCCTCCACGATTAAAAGAAATGTGCTTATGCAGTTTAAATTGGCTCTGAGCACCTGTAGTGTTATGGCAGTTGGCGAGTTTACTACATGACGTCATAGGTGGGATATAATATACCGCCGATGTAACTCCAGCAGCATATGTACTCGTACAACGAAAATGGAAACTAATTTTACTTTTACTGATCCATTATTTTACGGAAAGCATTCTATAAGAATTCTATTCAAATGCAAGATTAATCAACGAATGGCTAGGGTGCCATTTAAAATATGTAATGCAAAATTTAATGGTATTTTCTCTAAATTATGTCCAATCTCTCTTGCAAATCCTAAACCTCTCTTCCTTACTCCTAACTGGACCTTAGGTAGAATACTATTACAAATTTCTGGCCTCTGAACTAAAAATATAAATTTCCAACTTATCTTAAAATGTAACTCAATTTACACTTTGTTAAGGTCAAATTTCTCCATACAAATAATAGAATAAGGGAGCACCCATGAAAGGACATGTACCGACATCGAACTCTCTGTTGTCTGCAAGGATTTATTTTCAAGTCTATACACCACATTCATTCTCTGGTATATAGAAGCACTTCTTTAAAGCACGTTCACTTGTGCTTTGATATATTTTTGGTGAAGAAAGTACCGTTGGAGTTTTAATAAAAGTTTTAAAATATTTGATATGGTTTAAATATTTTACAACTATACTGGTTTTTACTTTAAACAATTTTTAACAGACGAAATTTTTTTAAATATTACAGCTAATCACACAATTTTTATTTTTCCTCTTATCTAGCAGTACCTATATTCAAAATGTATTGTATTTACTAGTTCCAGATATAATAATATTGTTATAAAATATAAAAATGTCGGGTAACGGCTAAATGAAACATTCTCGAACAATGTTTATTTGACATATATTGTTTTAAATCATGAGTACTGGCCTATCAATCACATAAGTTTTTGATACCTTTTATAAACACTCATAAAAGGATATATTATTACTGAATGAGGCCGTAAATAATGCAAATTTGCTTAGTTGTTTTAAGATCATTTAAATGAGTACATGTAATTATAGTTATTAACTTGCGGAAAGGTACTAAGCCCATAAATCGTATGAAAGTATGAGAGCCAATACTTTGGATTGATTAAAACCTCAACGGAGCAAAACCTCCAAGCGACAAGAAAGTCTGCGATCCTTTCACAGAAGCTGCATAAAGAGGAGATGAGCTTGAGCAGATCTCCCTAGCCAGCAACCTGCTACCCTAAGGATTCAACCTGGATATTCGTAATATATGCTGAAGAATTTATTCTAAGAAAAGAATCGCCAATCGTGCTAATTTCGCTCGAGATAATAATTGATAGGTTACCATCGTGTTCTAAAATACCAAATTAGATGTTTTTAGTTTAAACTCATAAATCTAACAGTGCAATAAGTTAATTGTTTTATATTCGTGCTTCTATTCTTCTCTGGACAACATGTACCAATTCAGTTATGTGCCATTGTGCCAGAACTGAAACACGTGTGACCGACAGTTAGTTAGGAGTTGGTGTAGTTTGCTGTCTGGTTAAGTTAGCTTTGTACTTGTAACTAACTCAGGATTGGACTAACGCCCGTCAAACAGTTACGGCTTCTTCTGCTTGTTCACTTGGAGACACTAGTGTAACCAGTGAACGCATTGATAGTAGCCTATCTTTCCCCAGTTTGGTATATTATATTGGTAGTTATACTTTATCTTTAGTTTAATTTATAATAACTACAGATTACCTATTTAGACTATCAACAAAATTTATATTGTCATCTGTACTTTAATTTCACATCAAAGGCTAATAACAGTCTACAATTATATAAAATGTAACATAATAAAAATTAATTATATGTGATTTCTACCATTAACTCTATTAAAATGTACTTGTAACTGTATTATTTGTATATAATTTTTGTATTTAGGAGCATTTATACGTAAGATTGTATCACAAGCGTTGGGCATACCACAGCCACAATACAATAACTTTAACACAACCCCATACACCTACTAGAGCCAGGTCTGTGGAGATGGTGGTGCATGCTTTGAATCCTCTGGCCTACAACACTCGCACTTTGGAATTGAATATGTGTGTTGGAACATATATATTTTTGTTTTCATATAAGACAAATAAGTGTTCGCTCCTTTGTAAAACATTTGAGTTTTATTATTCCATTTATTAATCTTAGTTTACACCATTAAAATTCGAGGATTTGAAAAGGTCAATAGGACTAAGAAGCAAATTAGCAATGTGCTAACTGCTTAATTTGCTAGTCCTTTACAAGTGCAGATAATTTCGCAGTCTTTTTTATTTTTCTGATCTTAATCTGTTTTAATAAACTATTGCCTAATTGCCATAACAACATAGTAAGTAGTTCCAATCACTGGAAGGATTCCTGCCCTAGATCGCCCAGGAAGGATTCATTAATGAAATAGTATTGTAGCAATAAATCGGGTACTCTAACCCATTTTTTTCTAGAAATTATCAAGAACAATTTACTTGCCCAAGGTTAATTTCAGTGATCTAATATATTCTAAAATTAAGACGATTAAGCATATAAGATTAACGAAATTTATCTTTTTATGGTTACAATAAGCAAACTACGGACATCCTTAAAACAACTGAAGGCAGGTTTGAAACTGTGTTATTCTTTGTTTTAGTAATAATTTTTAAACTACTAATAATTTTTATCCCTATTAAGTTACAACACGATATTATATTATTTCTATACACATTAAAATTTTACACATAATATAACGTTAGATATTTTTTACGTTTGGTATATTTGTTTGTTTCGAAACAAATAAGTATTGGATTTTGCAATATTTTAGTTCAGTTTTTGTCAAAACATGAATCTATCTCGTAGTATTTTTTATTCCTTTTAATAACAAGCGTTATTGTATGAGAATTGAGAAATCCTTTTTATCAATTTGTTATCTGTGTTTTAACGATTAGAATAATCAATTTTGATAATTGTCGCAAAACATGCTTGAGGCCTATATTACTATAAAATAAACTCAATAAAGAATATTAATGAGTAAGTTACATTTAATTATTTAAAAAATATTTCATATAGTAATTCAAAAAAATAATCCTAAATTTGTTACACGAAAATTTAGATCTTTTATTTATAATCGTACAACTTTACACCTCTATTAATATCAGAGTATGCTAATCCCTGATCTGACTTATCTAAAGACGTTATATAACTTTTAGTGTAAAAATGTGCGTGCTGTAGTCAATGCTGTAGTCAACTTCTAGCAGTACTTCTAGAATAAGAGTACAGTACTTTCAAGGATTTTCGTAGCTTTTAACTTTAAATCCTTAGTCGAAGAGCATTAACGTTCTTAAGTAACCGCCAAAGGTAAACATTTCCTGGTACTGGATCCATCTTTTTAAGTGCTGCTCATCCCTGTTAGGTAAACCGCTTAAAATACTGTACATCTTAAAGTTGCTTACGTTTAATATTTTTGTCAAATTTCTTGTTAACCGTCGGAGATTGGATTTAAAATTCGCAAACTATTCAAAACAATTATTTTTGTATCCAGTATTTAACTACAAAGTTTAACTATCACAACTAAAACAGGAACTACATTGACAATTTTTAAAAGAATGGACTTGTGGCATTGCGTTAATTTACTATTATTTAATTTAATATACTACTACTCCATCTATACTCTCATTTAATATTTTCTTCTTCCTCATTACGAGTTGTCCTCCTAGTATGTCAAGAACAAATAAGCATCAAAAAGTACATTTTTAGGTGTAGTTTTTTTTTTTTTTTTTTTTTTTTTTTTTTTTTTTTTTGTAACAGAGGGCCAGGTTTCCTAGGCCTGGTAGTTGCCTCTCAGCCATCCGGCTTATTGTGCACCCTCTCCCAGGTTTAAGCTGTATCAAATCCCAGGCCTTTACAAAACCATGAGATCTTCTGAACAATGCTTTCCTGTTCCAACCCCCGTTCCGTATGCATAAGAACACCTAGGGATCTTGAGCGTTTGCTCTGTAATGCCGGACATTCAAATATGACGTGCTTGGCAAACAGCTCAGCCTCGCCACATTTCCTGCACAGTGTTTCCTGAACTGGAATACCTATTCTGTTCAGGTGACTTCGGAATATCCAATGACCTGTAATAAAACCAGTCACGTTTCTGATCTCCGTTCTACTCATTCTAAGGGCATCTGCTGCAATGTTCCTTGATGGTCCCTTGAGCATCCGCTTTGCTTGTACATTCCCCTCAGTATTTCTCCAATGTTGTAGGTGTTTGATAGCCATCCACTTGGTAACTGATCTACGTGCTAAGTTATATGAGATCCCACACGTTTGTTCAGGACCGGTAAGAGGACAGTTGACTTCCTGTCTGCCCCTTCATTTCCTGTGATTCCTCTATGTCCAGGCACCCAAGTTAGAATAACTTTATTGGTTTTCGCCAGCAATTTCAAGACCTTATGGCATTCCCAGACTGTCTTCGAATTACAGTCATGGTTGTCCAAGGCCTGCAGAGCAGCCCTGCTGTCCGAGTTAATGTAGATGTTTTTGCCTTTGTAGCCCCTTTCCACATTAACTCTTGCACATTCTGCAAGGGCTGTTAGGTGTAGCGATAATGGAATAAGTATTATTACTTTATGTGCAATTATTCAGAATATATTAAGCAGGAACTATATTAGCCGAAATGAATTTGAGAACACTCTGTATAATTTAATTCTCTTTGTTATTGATACATTCTAAAAGATGTGCTTGTATTGAATATTGTGCTGAGAAAAATTTCATAATCATACCGCACCATTGTTAGTTTTGAAAATTAATTCAAATTTAAATGCATGTAAGTTTGTAATGGAACTTTTTTCTCGTATTATTTAAAGACAGCGTCATCTGTGTCATAAACGTAAACATATTTGTGTTTGTTAAAATTAGAAATCAATAAGTGAATGCTTTTACGCTTATATGTTTATATTTAAACATAACCTTAATAGAGGTTTATTGGAAAACATTTTCCTGCCCACAAGCTCGACAATTATTAATTATTTTCTGTTTAGTTTTATGGGAGGGGAAATTAATCTAAACTACAGAATTTGCTTCCTCACTCTTCCTGAGATATAAGTGTTCTTATATGAACTTTCTTTAAAATTAACTAAAGGGATGATATTAATAAATGAATACTACTATATGAACCTTTTGCATGTCATGGAACAGAGATGAATTTCTACAAAAGAAGGCAGTTGGAGTCGTCCCAACTGATGTGTTTCGTCGTGTAAAATTACTATTTACAGAGCTATTCACTAATTAAATTCAGCCGAACGACCATGTTTAAGGTCCAATGTGTCAGGTAGTAATGGAGATCAGAAGGAATACACTCACACCTTTATTTTGGGGTGGACCCATGTTAAGGTGAGCATTCTTGGTGTATAGAGGCTACAGTCTGGTGGTATTGTATTGTGCCTATAATTGTATTTTGAAAGAAAATTAACAAGCAGATTGTGGGGCTTACGCTGTTTAACAAGGTCTTATTGTCTTTATTATAGTCTTACATGTCTTATTAAAGGCCGTAATTTGTTTTAACCGCCAAATACTGAGTTTATGCTCAACCAGACGGTGTGTAACATCTATTGTACTATAATTTGGTAGATTTATTTTTATTATTGTATCATATAAGACTACTGTATTATTTTTTAGAATCCCACTTTCACTTTAAAACGGAAACGTAATTTTAGATAAATCGTGAAAATATCTCACAGATTATTGTTTTTATAGTCATCAATAACATAGATCTAGTCATCAAGTAAAAATTCCTTTCAAGATTAAATAAAAATTTCGTAAGTCAACACCTATGTAACTACTACACACTACGTTTTCTTCAAAATGTAGTGAAATGTTTTAGATTTGAGGTAAAAAATGTATACTTTGTAACAAATTAAAATAAAAGAGTGGAAATATATTAATGGATGGCTCACTGTGGTAATTTATTGATACAATCGAACAAGTATATTGTAAGCACTGACTCGTTAAGGGGCCAAAGTTTCCACATCAGAACAACGTTTTATAATCGTAAACATTCTGTTTTATTCGTATGACTGAGGTTTTGTGGATTTTCAAAGAAATTGGCATTGTGTGGTGTGCGCACCTTGTTTTAAACGAGTCTTGATCACAGGGATGATCTTCATTTTTAGAGTGTATTTCTTTACGTTTTGAATGGATTTCTCCGAATGGCTGTCATTTCTCTACCACAGATGAGTAAATTTACTCCATTGGCCATTTTACGATCCATCTATCTTTCACCTAGTTTAACTTGAGTTTTGAATGTACCGACCTTCCTTTTCTGAGAGTTATCATCGGTGCGGAAGTACGTTTATTTAACTAATTTTGAATATCTCTGTTCAGTTCTCGGAACCAACGAGAGAAAGCTACTGAAGCTCATACAAGATTGTAACATAGTGGTTAAAAATAAAAGTATTACATAAAGCGAATATATTTAAAACAAACTTAAAGAAAAAGCCTCTCATAGGCCTACATTATTTTTACGTTAGACTTAAAATTAATTAATTTAGAAGTCCGCGAAAAGTACACTATTTTATTTTATTTTTAGGCCTCATCATGTGGCTGTGGTAAATTTTGAAACGTTTGTGAATGCCGAGTTTGGGTGTTGAATGTCAAAATATTATTAAATACACTCAAACACTCAAACATTGGTAAGATGGCCATTAACTACAGTTTCAATGCTCATACAAGGTCAACTTGGAATTAATGTTTTATGCATGTGTTTAGGTTTAAACAGATGGTGTGTCAGAAGAAAAACTTACTTAATGCCAAAAATTACGACATTTTTTGAATCCATTCTACGCTATGTAATATAGCGACCATATTTTAATCATCTATGACCTAATATTTCGAGGTTCTATAATTAGTGGTCTCTGAGCATAAAATTGTAACAAAGCTTGAGGAATCTCCTCAATATCTGCAGGCAGGAGTGGATCGTGTAATAAACAACCGGCAGTAATCATCTGGACAACTAAATTTTGTTTCACTGTCAAGATCTTATAAATGTTTTACAGGTTAGATTTTGACCCACAGTAGATAAGAAGTAAAACCGTATGTTTTACTACCGAAACATCTCTACTAAAAATCCAAAAACTCAGCATGTACTGATGGTTTGCCAAGTGGCACTGAAACACACCCACAACTATGAGTTTGTTTTAAATTTATACCACATCAATGCATCAATTGCAACAAAAATATGCTTATTAGCTATAAGTAATTCTCATATTAAAATATACATTTTAACTTAATGTAATTTCTGTTTTCAATCCACACTTGAAGTCACAGCTACAAAAAGCATTTTTAAACCACTCTAACGTAAAAATACGTAAGAAAAACCAAACAGATCCTTGCAACGTATCAGTCGCTAACGATATGTGGAATAATTACTTCCCACTGTTAAATTGCATACTCCTACCACAAGAATTACCAGAGTAATATAATAGGTATAAATGCGTTATTACCAGTCGTTACATAAAGTTATCTTTTAAACCTAAACGGACCAATAAAAAATACCTTTACTGTTATAGGATCACAACATTAACACTTGTAAAATACTCTATTTAGATTTGAAAAGGAAAGATTTCGATGGAACGTATTCTAAGAAATTAATCACTCTTACAAATATTTAAGGAAGCTCAGATTCTTTTTGATTTCCCAATCTTCAACTGTTGGAGCTGTATTACGTCTATTCATCGCCCTTACATCACTCAAGTGGATAACAATCGTGGTTCATTTATCTTCCACGTTTAAAAAATGTTTTTTTCTTGTCATTACATCCGCACAGTTTTCCTTGTGCTGCTGAATTTTCATAATATGAAATTCTTATATTTATGATTTAACCCGATGTCTTTAATATTAAAAACATTTTTTTTAAGAGTCTCGATGTCTTTGCGTTTTCATACGATTTTATTAATTTCGTATAGAACTTTAAGGTAAGCACCTTATATTTTATTTCTAATCTTGTCTTACTTATCAATGGATTGCAACGACGTAATATTTTGGAATAATTGTGCCTTATTTTTACTCCAACTATTATAATACAACTATTGTGTACAACACCCAAGTAAAATATTATTTTCCATCGTTTTAATTGAATTATTGTTCGTTATTATAACTCCTTAGTTCCAATTGAAAAAGGAAAATAACCGTCCCAAAATGAGAAAAACCATTTCTTATCCTAACACAAATAACACCTATAAAATTAAATAAAAATAACCGAGGTCATGTATTCAATTTTTTTAAATAAACACAGTTTAATTGTGAAGTTTCTTCATCACATTTTTACTATATCATTACAAATTATGTCGATAATCTGATTAATTTTAAGTTAGGTACACGTAATATAAATATATGCTGAAATCTTAACTATGAAATATCTTGAAGTTGGGCACAGAATGTAATCAGTGACAAATATGAATGTTTATTTTTTTTGTCGTAAGTACGGTTTTATAAATCTTGTTTCATCTAAATGCTAATATATGAATTATTTGACATTCAATTGAGGAAACATATGAGGTTCTCTCTGTACAATAAGTAAGTGTTCACACATCACTTCATCGGTTGCAAATGAGGATGAAAATGTGTGTTCTGTTCTCTAACAGCACTGCGGTTATTTGTGCACCACAGTTTATATCACATGCTTCTTACTTTTCTGTTGGGATATCTGCCGGTCAGCGTGGGATTGGTATCGAATTATTGTGGAAATGACGAGCCTCTGTCTGCAATGAGACATTTCATGGAAATATGAATGGGAAATAACGGTTTATAAAATAGATACCCAGTTTAGGTTAAAAGAAAATTATTTTACTTTTATTACTCTCCTAATAACATTTTTAAAGTACATTAGCATAGCGGGATGATGGGATAACTAATGGGATACATTTAATCACAATATCTTACTTTAAAAATAGCATTAAATATTAACTAATAATTATGAGAAATCCATTATTTCTTAAACAGATTTCTTACTAATTATATTTTTAGATGTATAACCACGCTTCATTATTGTTTAATATTCCTATTACTAATTAATCTTTAATTCGGTTTTGAAGGGAATGCGTCCTTTTTACCCGGATAAGTGTGGCAAGCAGGACGAAATAGGATGCCTGCTGCTATGTTGCCATGTAAATACATCTAAGTAAAAATTAAGAGCAAAGGTACCATGGCTTAGTCATTTTTGTATATTTAAAAAATGTAAATAATGTGTTCAGCGAGCTCCATAAAGGGTACAGACTATAACGGCAAAGTTTCAGTTTTTATAAAATTTTCTTTTACAGGTCCTTTATAAATTAGCTATATACTAATTTCATCACCAAAACTTATATTTTATGTATGAAAGTAGGAATGATATCTTAGATGTATTAGATTTTTATGATTCGCCATAAAATGCTTTTATACAATCAAAATTTAAAAAATAATAACTCACACCATTGGGGCTCGAACCTGGTTATACACACATTCAATGGCACATAGTGGAGGGTAATGTAGGGTGCAAAATGTATGCAACTTAATTTTTTTGTAACGAATAAATATTTGGCACTATTTTATTCATTTATTAAATTAAATTATCAGCCTAACGATAAATGTTCAAACTTTCTTTTATTCAAGCCAAACACAGTCTGTATGATATTTTGAACCTGATTAGAATTTATTTCTAATTTCCGATCAGGCTGACTCTAATGACTGAGGCCAACAAGTGTGGGTTGGATACACCTCACTGATGGCAACAAACTGTAGATGCATCTTAAAGGTACACACACACACACACACACACACACACACACACACATATATATATATATATATATATATATAGATAACCGTATATAAAGGTACATATCGCGGAATAGAATCTGATGAAAAATGGTTGAGAGAGCCAACGAATATTACAACTTCACTTAAAGAAAAATTTGAATTGTTTCCTAGTAAAAGGTTTTGAGCACATGTAATGGAATCAAATCAATCTTACTTTTACTAGTATTTAATTTGTTCTTAAAGTATCAAAAAAAATGATGCTAAACATAAACGTATAAGCAATTTTCAATAATACATGTTAAACCTTCTTAAGACTTTAACATAACTACAGTTTTAGCTACGTAACTATTCTCATAGCCATTTCCCGATAAAACTTATTTTAGTTCGCTTACTAGAGAGATAATGTTTTCAATTAATGAAGGTGTCTGTCAAAGCAACAATGATGATTAGGGTCGGCGTGCAACTACAGAACTGTCACATGCAGTGTTGTGTAGCTGTATTGTGACGTCATCATCTAAGTGATTAGTTCGTGTATTCATTACCCATACAACCATTTGATAGCTGGAGTTGTAGCAACTATATCCAAGTAGGATTGCAATAATTCCTGAATCAATTGATTTTGATTGGGAAAAAGTTTTTTTGAAGGTCTATGCAATAATGTTAATAATATATTTAACATACTTAGAACATATTACAATATTTAATACTAAATGATAATTTAGATTGTATTTAGACAAGTATAGATTGTAGATTGCAATGATAAGAAGTATTCGTTTTTAGACTGGAATCTTAAAAAGTAAGGGCTCTGTGGTGTAATGGTAGCACATTCACCCGGCAAGTGAGAGATTCGGGTTCGAGTCCCGGCGGAGCAAGTATTTTTTGTGATTCAATGTTTATTGAAATTAAATTCGGCTATTGCCATTTATACAAATTTAATTAATGTAAAAAAGTTATTTGACAGGTATTTGGTCTTCCGATCTTATGCTCGTAGTTTGGTTATTTAAACGCATTTGTGACAGATACGGCAAAATAAAAAATAATTGAATCGTAAAAGTAAGGTTTCTGTGGTGTAATGGTAGCACATTCACCCCGAAATTGAGAGATCCGGGTTCGAGTTCCGGCGGAACAAGTACTTTTTGTGATTAAAATTTTTATTGAAATTAAATTGGTTATTGCCATTTAAAAATTCAATTTATATATATCTGTATATATATACATTTTCTTGGTCGGGCCAACAATGCAAACGTTAATACAGCATCGAAAACCTTGGTTACCCATGAGATTAATGTTCGCAAAACCTCAGCCAGATCGATACATAAAAAATTCTCTAAACTTTTCAGGCGAAGTTATGACTACATGGTCCTTTCTTACAATTAACTTGACAAACAAGTATAAATACAATCCATTCGTAATCTTTCAAACAGCAGATACTACAAGTGATTTATTGAAAACAACTGTTCTGTGATGAGGAATTCGCAACGCCAATAGGCCAGTGCGGGTTTCCTCAAGCCTTCTTCAATAGCAATGAACTGACAATTATTTTGAAACCAAGGATTTAGGATTGAAAATCTAATTTGAAAAGCTTCTTAAATCGTGCAATTTTAACGGTGAAGTTCGTACATAGCAAGTAATATATGGTCATCTCACTTTAAGTTAAATAAATACGTAAACAATAATTTTAGGCTTTCTGCATTCTATTATTCCAAAACCAAAAGCAATGTTATTAACCACGGCACCAGTAAAGGAAGGAAAGAAATACGAGTAAAGAAATTACAAGTTTTATGTGATGTGGTATAAATCATTACATTCTCTTCAGAGTATGAACTGCTGCAAATAACTGTTTACAGGTACCTACAAAGTAGTCAGTCCAATCCATCGTTTTCGTAATAGTCAATCCCAAACTCCTCACACTACTAGATTACTACTAGTGTGCCATTCGTTGCCTGTGAAGAAATGCGAGTTCCTGTAAACTTTCAATTTACAGATCAGTTCGTTCTCGAGAAATCGAGCGGACATTCAGATATAATTTAAATGTTTCCAGCCCTTCGAATGGTAGGATTCACTAACGCTCTGCCAATAAATATGAGATGAAAATTATGTAAAACTGCACAAATACCTCTGTTTCAACTATTATAAACTTACTCCTAGTTTGGCATCTTCGCACAAAGCTACAAGTGGAATCAATAATAATATTAAAATTATTTCTCTTGCTGTAGGGCTGTAGATATTGCAAACTGATTGGACTTTAACAACGAACAAATTATACTGTTATACTTGCAAACTCTATACAGTACCAGCATAATACTAGTTTAGGTTAGTATTGTATCCACTGGATTTGTAATAATCCAATTTTCTCAAATGTATTAAAATTGTTTCAATCGTATATATAAACTAAAGTTGAAGTGTATATTTAATGAAGTTTTTTCAATTTGCGCTAAACAATTAGCTTTCGTTTCAACTTTGAACAATTAATTTCTCGGTCGTTGACACTTGTAGCTACAGAGTGTAAAGAAGTGGATCAGATTGTTATTGTAACAACGCTTGTCACACGTAGTCTCCTGGAACTTGATACTGAACTTGTCACAAAAGAGTTGACATTTGTTGTATCAATGTTCACTAAACCTGTAAACCTGTTAATGACTTGTCCCCTACCTTTACACGGATATTTTAACCATTTCTTCTGCTCTTTAGAGGCTAACTGTACATCGATAAATTATGTTTTAAAATTTAGTATATAACACATTCGTTGAAAATACTTTGTTATATTGTGTTTTCACGTTCTCTTGATTATAAACACAGATTTTATATACATTTTGCTCTATTATTTCTGATTATCATTTATAAATTATCTTATTTTAAATCATAGTAAGTTACCACTTTGTCGGTTAAATAAAAGAAAAGGTATTGAACACGAAATAGGTAATAAATTTCTTAAGTAGAAGAGAATTATCAAGGGAGAAGAGAATTTTTATGCATCATAAAAATCTTAAAAATGATATAAGTTCCAGTTCCAAAATTTATAACTATCTATATTGACCATAACGTAGGATGGAATTTTCATTACGCAAAGATTTTCACCGTAAATTAAGTGTACTTCTTACTCTTTCATACATACTGAGTATAATGAGAGTTTTTGGACCTTTATTTTAAATAGGCAAACAGATAAAATCTCATTAAAATTAAGACTTCTTGTTAGTTTTTTTACTAAACTGAATTTATATAAGTTAGTTTGAAATTGCGTGGAATTAAAAACATTACTAAATATAACTATTACCCGTATGTGCTGTTTTCAAGCTTAATAATACAAACAGACCTTCCCCGTACATGATTTTGTTTAAGATGCAATTAATGAAAGATGCTGAGGAATATTTGAGATATTTGAAGATTGAATGGGTTTAAGGCCAAAAACTTTCACTTTATAAAATCACTCTAAAACTGGAAAAAAGTCCATTACGCAGCACTTAATTGGTGAATTGATGTTCAGGAGAGAAATTAAAAATAAGCATAAATTATATTTATCGATCGTTTCAATATCTGCAGACAATTTACCATTAATAGTTAATCCCCCCCCCCCCACCCCCCCCCCCCCCCACCCCCCCCCCCCCCCACCCCCCCCCCCCCCCACCCCCCCCCCCCCCCACCCCCCCCCCCCCCCACCCCCCCAGTTAAAACAATAATGCACAATATAAAAAAAATAGCAGTCGTGGGACTGCCGATAGAAGTGAAAAACGGAACTATTAATTAAGTTGAGAGTAATAATTAACAATACGTTATAGTAGCAGTACATCTGTAATTGTAAATGTGACGCGTTTTAAATTTTCCAATTTTAAAATCCACGAAAAAATATTATCAAATAACTAGAAATCTATTTTTACCACGCTAGTAAGATAAATCTTATACCGTAATAATACTCATTTCATGATGAAGAGGTTAAATATTAAAAACATAATTAAAATGAATAATGCTAAATTTTAAATACAAATATTCGTACAAATATTAAAAATGTTTAAAAATATATTCGTTGTTTTCATTATTCATTTATAAGTGAGTAAACACCGAGTGAACAACAGTGAGTTGAACACCGTTGTAAATAATACAGTTATTGCTACGGATAAAGTATATAATTGCAATAACAATTAAACCCACAATATTTTTAAAACTAATAAATTAGTTTAAATTAACTCGGTTCTTTCGTAAAGGTATTTTTATTGCACAATAAACTAATTTATTGAGTTAATACGGTATCAGTGAGCCAATGCGCCAACTACAGTTCCGGCAGAAACGTTCACTCATCACTTCATACGCTACTACAGGCTAAACTAAACTTCCAATAAAAAAATGATAAATTACAAAAAAAATATTCATCTATTTTCACACAACTTTCTCGCTGACAAATTTTGTCTGACCAAAAAATAAAAAAAATCCTCGCTTACTACTTTTTTCTTGTCATTGTAAACGCTATGTAAAATGTAAACAATAATGAAAATTATTTCGAAATTTTTTTAATATTTAAAAATGTAACCAATAGATTGCCAATATTAAGAGCTTTAAATTTGACGCATCTTACAGAATTGTAAGACATTGGCTTCACTTTTAAATCGCGAGAGGAAGCCGTAAAGGTCACTGATTTTCGCAGTCTGTTTTCATACTCCGTCGGGACAGTTTTAACACAGCGAGACTGACTTTTTCATGCAGGTTAGTAGTCCGCGGCCAAGTCTACGGTTAAAAAACACAGCGAGACTGACTTTTTCATGCAGGTTAGTATCATTAGCATGTCGGTGACGCGAACCGAGGATTTTACCCTCTACCAAAACGCTCTCAAACGCGCCTAAAGAAGTTTTCACTTCAATAATTTTGTGTATCATTTCCGTGTAATTGGAACTCACATCATAGATTGAGTAGCGAAAGGCTCAGTTTCCAGCTCTACGAGATGTAAGAAAATTTTTGAAAATCTGTTGCGGGTATTTATTTTATTAATATATGCTTTTAACAAAAAATAGTGTGTCATAATTAAAAGAAGAAGGGGACAATTAGGTTTAATCTAAAAAAATCAATCTTAAAATTATTTTCTGTATAACTACATTTAAGATAATAGTGATTGATTTACTGTTTTTCTTGGTTGGATAGGTACTAAATTGTCAATGTACATCTATAGGATCAATTTATTTTAAGTAGAGATTTACTCAAACGAAAGCGAGACTAAATTTCAATTTCTTACCAATCGTGATATCAAAGGAAGTTAAAGAGTTAGAATATACCACAAAGGGTTCAGTTAATAGGGAAAGGGAATTTACTCTTAAGTGCTGAAGGAATTCAATTCATCTGAATTCCGTAAATCACTTGTATAAGAACCAAAATGTTACTCGTATTTTATTTTAAAAGCGTTTCTTGTTATTGATGTTCTGTAAAATTTAAAGATTTACTAGTTAGTTAAAATATATTTCTTTTAACCCTACAATATGGTTCTCGGAGTTCTAAAGCAGCGATATTTTCAATAAAATAAACAAATAAAGCTATAACAAAAAATTTTGATCGATAAAAAGACCGTTAGACAAATACTTTAGAATCTAATTATAAATAAATCTTATTCTTTTAGTTAAGTAGGCATACAAAATTAAATTCATATTACATTTTCTTTGTTGTCATTAAGTATGCAATGCAATATATAGTATAATAACTAACCCAAAAATAAAATAAAATTAATAATAAGAAAGGTTACTGTTTAAAATTCACGTTAAACCACAAACAATACAATAAATGTCAAGGATTGTTCACCAACTGAATAATTTAAAATCTCATCGTTATTAAAAGAATATTCAAAAAAATTCATAGTGCATAATCTATTTCAATCTATTTTTATTTACAAAATTGACTTTATATGGATATTTATAAAAAATTAATTATACTAGTTATATATAAAGATAACCAGGGTTTATTAAGTCTATGGTATGGTTTATGGCTTATGAATAAGATTATTTGATCCGGAATGATAAATATGGGTATGACTAAAAAGGGCAAGGTTTACTCAGCTAAGTTCACTTAAATTAGGTTTAAAACATAAAAAAGTAAAAAAAAAAAACATATAAAGGTTTATAACAGTAAGTATATTTTATTTCTTAATAATAAAGTGGTTTAAATAATTTGAAGAAGATAAAATTTTTTATGTTATTTTGTTCAATAAAAGGTATTTTTGTACCCACAACATTGCTCCAGTACATAATACCGTATAACAGACTACTATGAAAGAAAGTATAATAGCATTGCGTCAGATCAAAACTGGGTATAATATCCTTACAATGTCTAAGCAAACATATGATTTTCGACAATTTATTACAAATAACCTCAATATACGTCTGCCATGAAAGCCTACAATAAAAATGTATACCAATAATATTTTCACTGTTAAGTTCATTTATACTCTCGACAATTTGTTACAAACGACCTCAATATGGGTCTGCCAAGAAAGCCTACAATCAAAATATATATCAAGAAGCTTATCACTGTTAAGTTCATTTATGATGGTTACGCAAGCTTAATTGCTAACCGGTTGTGCACCGAGTTTTCCTCTTTTACATTGATTACCTGATTACCTCCTCTCTTTCACCATTTTTTAAAATAGGGACCATCTTAGAAATCTTCAATTTATCAGGGAACACACCCGAATTTGAACAAATGTTTATACAATAAGTCAAGTTTATTAAATAGTCAATAACAATGTTAGTAATAGTAATTAAATAAAGAAGAGGGCAATATGGAAAAGGGTAAGGGATGTCCGAGATCAAAAATCAAAAAGATTATATGGTGCAGTTAAGATAGATGGACGGACTACCATTTAACCCTTGATGTATGATCCCAAATTCCATACAGGCCATCCTTGGGAGTAGAACCCTATGTACCAAGTTTGAAGCCTCTGATTTTTATATAAAAAGGTCCTAATCACCATCATCATCAGAGGCCGAAGACGGGAACACAAGCTGGAAGGCAGTTTTTCCTACCATAGAGGGAGAGGGGATAATTACTCACACGAGGGTGTGAGTTTTTTTTCTTCAACATGATTAGATGACCTTGCTCCATGTGCTTTTATTTTAATCTCTTGTAATTTTCATCAGGGCAAGGTGGTATTTGGTGTATTCCTTTTAATGTAAAAAACACTCCTCAATTTTGTCTTGTTTATGTTCTAGACAATGTCATACCAATGGTTATTCATCTATATGTATCCAGGGATAATACTCTTTGAAGATCTATTATCAAATATACTCATATAAGGAGAGCACTCGCTGTGTTGTAAATCTTACGATCAGATTGTACTATTTTTTATGATTATTTATTGTAAGGATATCATCGAAACATGAATCTACAATTAAGGTTTTGGCTTGGTTGGGATTGTCTTTGTGTCTTTTCTTCGTGGATAGTAAGTCTTTTTTAAAAGCCAAGGGTGTGACAAGACTTGATTTCAGCACCTTTAGCATTTTGGTGTCATCTCTACTTCACCATAACTTTTATTACCTATAGCACTGCTGATAAACCTTATTCAATGGACGTAATGTGAATGTATCATGTGGTAAAATATCTCCATAAAGACAATTAGCAAACTTTAAGTTTTGCATGAAAATTTCATTTTTACATAGACAAGAATGAATTCTGTTATGGTTCATGTGTTACATTGACGTTTATCACTTAATAGCTAACACAATTTCTTTTTCTGTAAACATTTCTTTTCTATATAATTGTTGTCTGTTTAATCTATCTGACAGCAGGACTCTTCGAGAATAAAATAGGCGTGAAATTTTGCTTGCAACCCTTAGCAAAGATTGTTACGCGACACAATAGTGTGACATACTCCTAAGTGGTTTAGCTTTTGTTTTGTTGAGCGCAGAACATTTTATTACCACTCATGCTCTTTAGACTCATTAAACTTTCAGAGACATGCGTAAATTTAAAAACATAACTAAACATTTTATTCTTGAGCAAAGTAATAAGTTTTAATTTGCCATAATAAGCCATCAACTGTAATTGTGTTTAAACCTAATATAATTTGTTGAAAGATTAAGGAGTTAAACGTGTATCATTAAAAAAACTATGTATAGTTAAACTATAGCATAATGATAGGAATGCAGGATGTTCAGTGTATAATGTATTTCTGTTTGAGCTATTTTTTATTTATTTATTTATGAATACGTTCGTGTTATAGGTTTACTTTATAGTATTATATAAAGGTAACAATAAATACATTTCCTTAACTAATATTTTTCAAACTATCTCACCATCCTGAACTCTTGTTAACCCGAGTAGCACAAAACTCTTCTCAAATTAAGCTGAGTCAGAATAATGCTGGCAAACTTTGAAGGATGAATACATGCTTGTTAAAATTGTATATTATACTAGCTGTTTCCCGCGGCTTCGCACGCTTTTCGTAAGTTTTGTCCGTATATGAGCACTTCTGGTTCAAGTGAATTATATTTCCAACGTTAATGTAGAGTTTACCTTGTTGCCAAGGAAGTCCAGAAAGTCTGTCAGAAGTGTATGTTTTATAGCCATTGTACACGTACATTAAAGTGGTCTAACACTCAAGCTTAAAGTTCAACCAGAAATTTATTTTAAAGACAAATATAAAAACTTAGCGTCTTCAAATAATGTTTGGCTATTTAATATACGTAGCTGTCTTGTATTTGCAGTTTATAATGTGCAAGTGCTTTGATAACTTTGATGTTTTGCAGCGCCGCCTGGTGGCGAGTTACACCAATGGGCATAGCATATAATCCTTCTCTGTATAAATATACATATACATACAAATTTTGATAATGATCGCTCACACAGTTTCTAATTCTATAAAGGACATGCATACAAACATTAATTTTTATATAGATAGAAGATGTAAAAATTATGTTGAGATAGCTATAAAAACCAGACATATTGCATTTTAACTATCATTCGCTTCTGTTATGCTTTTTGAATTGCTTTTATAGGTCAAAATAAGAGCATTGCAGTCAATTTGAAATCTATATTTGACATTTATTGAGCAAAATCTTACGTTTCCGCATCCATCTTAATTTTCGTTCCAAATACCTTGTATGCTTAGCCGTCAAAAGGTCATTAAAATAATAAATAATATTTTAAAATTGTATTATGTTTAAAAATTAAGCCTACGCATAAATAAAACTAACAAGCCTTACGCCTGTATCTGTATATCTTTATTGCAGTACGACGTTACAAGAATAGCTTCCCCTTAGCGACAGCGACAAAATATTCAGGCTTGTCGAAATATCGGAGTTGGATAGACGGGACAGGAAAAGCGAGGAACTTCTCTACGCTTCACAGGCTAACTTGTATATGATCCGAAAATGGTTCACGGACACTAAAATGTATACTTGTTATTTCCGATACTACGGAGTATTTTTGTTTTATTGCTACAAACAACAAAATCACCATATCGCAGTTATTTGTTTTACTGCTTTAAAATTGTTAACTGTATGAAACATGTTTAAACTTGTAGTTATAACTACTGATAGGTGCCCTTGGTTTCATTTAAAACAAGTTAAGTTTAATAGGAGTGGAATCTGTGGTGCCAGAGAAAACCAGTGATCAGGGTATAAGCCACGACTAAATTTGTAACATTCATGAAAGTTCTACTGATCTAAGTAGGTCAGTGATTCTTGAATATTTGCCAGCATTACTCGCGATTCTATTTTAATTTGAAAAGTGTGTTGGTTTAAAAACAAACATGAAATCGGAGAGCGTAATTGTGAGAGCACGTGTAAAGTAACATGAATTATTTATACACAGATTCAAGACACTAATGAGCTAACCATTAATTACTTATTTAATTTAAAATTAATTAATATGTAAATTCTACCTGGTATGAAAGTCAAGTATTTTCTTTAATGTCTTCTTCGAAATTGAAATTGTGGATTCTAATACAATATACTCAATAAATATATATCTTAATGAAGTCTACTTCATAATTAAGTATCCTAGACCTTGAAAGGCCAAATTCCACCATACCATTCTAATATCAAGTCCGCAGTCACATCCAAATGTAATATAATTTGAACTGATGCGTCCGTTGTGTTGATGTTACAATTAATAATAATAATAATAAAACATTAACACTTTTAAATAAATATACAATAATAAACCTTTTATAATTACGTACATTTAAATTTTAAAGAGAATATCAGTAGGAAAATATTTGTTGAAACTGTGTCTTAAAATAATTAAGTTAATTGCCTATGTGCCAGAATGATTTTTTTGTGTTCAATTTCTATATAACTAATTTGATATATAACGAATTTCAGCTATGTTAACAAACAAACACATGATTCAATAAATCTTTTTATTTAACCATATCACACACAAATGAAATGATTAAGCGAGATTGTTATTTTTAAATTTAATTACAAAAGTATTTATTACTTTTTACAACAAATGGTACCTAATTGTTTGTTACTCAATACTTACACTAATAAATGACAAAAATATATTTTTAATTTACAAAATAGTTAAACAACATACATAAATAAATAATAATTAGTAATAATAACTAATAATTGACAAAAATATATTTTAAATCTACAAAATAATTAAACAACATACATAAATAAATAATAGTTAATAATAATAACTAATAAATGACAAAAATATATTTTAAATTTACAAAATAATTAAACAACATACATAAATAAATAATAATTAATAATAATAACTAACTGCTAACTCATATACTAAGAAACTAGAAAGAAAGAAAGAACAGCATACCCAACTAGTGCTGCAGTCTGGTGGCCAGATAGAAAACTGGGACCTGCTATTGAGACCTGCTTTGCTGGCTGGCTAGGAAAGAAACTAGAGAGAGAGCGTGGATAACAGTTAAACGGTCCGGACTACCGGTCGGTAGGCCTGTTCCCAGTCCCACCAGTCACAGTTATCAGGACCTATTAAGACCTGTTAAGAGAAACTGATCGATAACAGGTCTACCTGTTACTTTATTTATCTGTGAAAAAATAACAGTTCCGTTATTTCGGACCCATCACTACCGTGATAGACCAGTGGGTCGGCTGAGCATCGAGCGTTTGTTGTCGAGGCGTTTTTTAAAAGTAGCGATTCCTGCGTTGCTGTTCAGCGGCAGTTCCGTAGACGTTTTAATGTTGGTCCCAGAGGAAGAGTCCCAACTCGTAACATGATTATGTTATGGGTGAGTAACTTCAGAGCTACCGGTTCAGCCGTAAGTCGACTGGACGTCCAAAATCAGCTCGGACACCAGAGAATATCGATCGAGTGAGAGCCAGTCCTCGGCAGCCGGCCCGTGAACAAGCTGCTGCTTTAACGCATGTCTGACCGCTCGGTACTACGAATATTGCGTTTTTGATCTGCATTTCCACCCATACAAGATGGCTATCGTCCAGTATTTGAAACCTACTGACTATGCAAATCGTCAAGCGTTTACAGAGAAAATGATTGATTTGACGACTGATGACAAAATTGTCATGATGAGCGACGAGGCACATTTTCATCTTGATGGTTATGTCAATAAACGGAACTTTAAGCTATTATTGGTCACCTACTAATACTGAAGAACTGCATGAACGTCCTCTGCATAGTCCTAAGGTTACTTTGTGGTGTGGTAATAACTAAAAGTTGTGTGATTGGACCATACTTCTTTGAGGAGGGTGGTCGAACCGTTACGGTCAATTCGCAACGTTACCTCCTGATACTGAAAAACTTCCTTCTCTCCCTGAACTCCAGAGAAATCGTTTAGTGTATGTGGTTCCAGCAGGATGGGGCAACTTCACATACAGCCAATGAGGTGATGGACTTCTTGAGAAGTAAGTTTCGTGGCCGAGTCATATCACGTTTTGGGGACATTGCATGGCCGGCTCGCTCCCTAGAACTTAGCATTTGTGATTTTTCCTGTGGGGGTTCCTTAAAGCAAGAGTGTATACAAACAAACCCCGCACACTGGTCGAAGAAATTGCAAACCTGCCTCCTGCCAAAGTTAGAGAAGGTGTTCGACAGCTTCAGTGCAAGACTTGAAGAAATCTTGGCCAAAGAAGGACATCATTTGAAGGACGTTATCTTCAGGTCTTAAATGTGTGAAATAAGTTGTACTGATTTTATTTCCATTAATTTACATCAACACCCTTATTTAATAACCAATAAAGTACTTTTTATAACTCTTAATTTTCGTGTTTTTTATTTTAAATACATCAGATCTTTTTGCCGCACCCTGTATTTAGTTGTCAAATTAATCGATTTTCATAATATTGTTATTATTATAATAATATGATAGGATTTAAATTGGGCTCGTTTACCAAGAAAAATATTTCCTAAGACGGTTTTACATTTTATATTCCTAAGCAGTTACTCGTGGCTGACACGCAATTTCGTACGCTTTGCAAGTGCATGGGTACTTGGGGTTTAAGTGAATTATATTTCCGACGCCAATGTTAAATTTTCGTTGTTGCCACGATAAAGAAAATATTTCAAAAAATGTGTATTTGCGGTGTAAAATGTATATAGGCCTATTATAAACACAACGTATATTATTAAAATTAAAAGTAACCCATTCCTTGTGAACAACATCGAATCGAAGCGAAGTGTGTATCATTAAAGTACTGAACTACTACTTTTTCATAAGGCTAAAAGTTATGACAGGCAGATGTATGGTCCTTTGTATTAATTAAAAAATAATTTGTTTTTCAGCTAAAAGTGTATTGAATAGCACCTTAAAAACTTTAAAAATATTATAATTATACGAATATTATAATGTATGAACAATACTTATATATTTCATATATGGTGTAGTGTTTTTTTAAATAAAATTCTTTGCAATGTAACACAAAACTATATTTAGATTCAGTATTAAATAAAAATGTTATTAACCCTTTAAGTGGCAAGAAACCGAGATTCATAAAATGTTATATTTTTAAGTGTAATATTAATGTGATACCTTATGTTACCACTAATACATTATAGTTTTAAAAATATTTTTACGTTTTTTTTGGGATTTTTAGGGTGGGAAATTATTATTCCAATGTATCTCTGGGCAATGAGTATTTTTTTGTCTTGCCTTGTATTCACTTGGATAATATATTCCCACTTCAAAGGGTTTGTAAATATACACACATAAATGTAAAAGGATCATAGTGAATGTGTATTACATACAGTATAAATACTATGGAAAATATCAGTATTCCTAGAATAGCATGGTTTGGATAACAATTCTTGTCAAATCGATATGAAACAACATTGTAGATACTGACCTAATCTAATACAACTGAAAACAATAACACTCACTTTACTTATTCACATGAAACAAAACATACAAAACACTCAGTTTTACACGTATGTTGTTGCAAAATTGTCAAAGGTTACATGGTCTTGTGGAATAAGGAAAAGCAGCCCTTGCATAGTGCGACTTTACAGCCACTACAAATCATATTGTTTCGCTTTTCTTTGGCTTTGGTGGAGCAGTGCGCACATCTTCTGTATGTGTCTATCTTTTGTGGAAGGTGATCTTCAACATTAGTAAGGCGTAGACTGTTTTCCACAGTTAGTTTTCTAAACGGACTGTTTCGTTTCCTGGCTCTAGACTTTCCGGAAGTGTAGTCAACTTTTTTTCTTGATGTAAAAGTGCCTATCCACTGATTGACCACCTTTGACCTAAAAGTCAAATGCGACATTGGTTTTGATGCAGCGTCCTTACGATCTTTACTGTACAATATGAAAACTATTGACAATGGCTGACTCAAAAAAGAAATAAAAAAGCTTCATCCACCAGCGTGTAGACTTTTGTGCTAGATTGTAGCTAGACATGTGTTGATCAAAGCGATCTACTCCACCCATGTACTTGTTGTACTCGGCTACTGCTTCTGGGCAAGTGACTTCTCGATCTCCTTTACCATTTGACTGCATGACTGTGACTTTTTTGAGGAATTGGACATTGTGTATATTACTGACACACACTTTTTTTCCCTATCCGCCCGTTTCACAACACTTATATCACCACTCTGAATGATATTGTTTACTATATCTTTATTGTTTTATTATATATCACTTCCTGTTGTATAACCTTCCTGTTTCATAATATTTTCAATTATGCCTTATTCGTGTTGAATAACACAATGGCTCAAACAGTAACCTAACTTTTAGACTGCCAGAGTAACATCAAAATAACTGGTTTGCCAGAAAATGGACAAAATAGTTTATTCCTAATAAAAAAGAGTAAGTTTTTGTAATTATTTATAAATATAAATCTCTCAAGCAAAATAAGTTTCTCTTAAAATAGTGACATTGTATGTTTTTACCTCCGCGTGTCTTGATTGAAATTTCGTCTGGCAGTCTTTATTGAAAGGTTCTAAAGACTTGATACAAAGGTTCCTCTAGCTCCAAGAAGTCATATATACTCCGATGACAAGTAATTCTTAGAGTAGCTCATGTAATAAGCGACATAATCCAAAATCGATTGAACTTTAGACATGAATTAGGTCACCACCTGTGAACTGTTCAGAGAAGTGGACGTTCAGTTTATCCTAGTAACTGCGTAGAATAGATCTCTTCAAATGAATATCCAATAGATAGAACACGTGTTTTGTTAAAGCCACATAGAATGAACTACAATAAAATTCTACGCCATATTGAAAAATTAGATCTATAATAAAATAATTCAAACTCTAGTCGGTGATGCCCTAAGATCAATATTTATTTTATGGCCCAAATTATTACACTGACAGCGGCTTCAGAAATAGTATTTGGGCTGTGAAACAATATTGGATACGTGGCGGGACTTTTATAGCATTGTACTGTAAAATATTCTGTGAAATCTCCCTCGCAGGATGTTCTAGATATCGGAAATGAGCTCTCCATATTTTCAGTGAGTTTCTGTTCTGCGAATAATCATTTTCCATGTCACCTTCCAAACAGGTAGCAGATGAAATTGACATTTACTCAGCGCTAACTTTACAAAATAAATTACGCGTGTTCTACTTTTCTAATCATACGATTATTACCCGTTTTATAAAACTATTATCATTGCAGTTTTCATATGATTGCAAATGTTAATCCTAAGAGCATATCCTGAAAATTTTACGCATCAGACAATGTAATTATACATGTTCTTTGAAGAGATGTCAAGAATATTTTTCCTTTTAAAAATCTGTTCTGTATACAGGTAGGACACGTACCATGAGATGGAAATCGTGTCAAATAGTCTTGTTAGTTCTATCAGTATATTCTCAATTGATTGAAACAAAAATATTGCCGATAATTTGAATAATATTATCATATTTGAGATAGTCAAATCTCAGTATAAGATGAACCAAACACAGAGTTCGGTTATTAGTAAACCTGGTTTTGCTAATCGAACTGAACAGTCAAAGCAATGCCTCAACATGACGTTTGATAATGAAGATGTAATAAGCCATCAGGTACATAGACGCTCCCGCATGTATAATATTGGTTGATGTGCGTCTTTTGTTGAATAATATGGGACATTTGATTACAACATAACTAAATATGGTTCAGTAAATTATTTAAATTTCATATAATACACAAATAGTAAGGTTTTATAATGGTACACATGGATTGATTGCTATCTGGACCTTCATGTATACAAGTGAGCACTAGACTGCTTCCTTAACTTACAAAATTAACATTTGTAGAAATTTATAAAACAACAACTTAGAAAACAAAAAAGTGTTATTAAGAATAAAATACAACTATAGACCAATGATTTAACAGGAATACCAAATGAGTTTAGTAAATACATAAATGAACAAGTTCGCTTGTGTTTCTGTGTTGCTTACATAAGAAGTATTATTCAAGCTGCAGGACTGCTTATTTTTAATTTCCGTACACGAGAACACTTGAATACATTAAGTGGGGTCTTTAGTTAGAAAATAATTGTATATTCTTTCAATTGGCAATTCGGTTACTTTAATAGGCTATCTACTAGACAATCACTACACGTCGCGTAACAGGGTTCACTCAAGTCTACATCTCATTTTATTATCTCATTTCATTATATATGTTCTGCCTACAGATAGTCTAACATGTATTCAGATCATCCTGAGCTACAAGCTTTGCTAACGCTCAGTCAAACCCCATGGAGTACGTGTACCATTATCGAACTCGACATTCCTCATGTAGATTGTAATAAAACCTTTTTTGTGTAAAAGGTTTCTAATCCCCATAAGTGCGTTACTTTTTGGAACTTTTCTTTAGGATTAAACATACACACCTTAAAAAGGTTATAGGATATTTTACATGTGCCATTGTTATATTTAAAAATATAACATGGACTGAGGATTTAAATCTACCCCCTTCCTTAGTTCTCAAAATGTCTTATACGTAAAAGATAATAAAAAAGGAATAACGTAAAAAATAATGTGTTGCGTTGTAATTACCAAACAATAAACTAAAATTGAAAACAAAAATGGTTTTACGTCAAAATTTATAAAACACTATCTAACTCTTATAACATCTACGTAAAGTTCATACTATACTTTCATAGTATACTTTTCGAAATCGTTTCAAATTGAAAATAATTGTATAGCAGAATTTTGAAGTTAGAAAATATGATCCACATTACCCGTGAAATATTGTTGTTGCAAACTTCTGAAGATTCAGCAGTAGTAAATAACGAAGATACCTATCGACCGAATGAGCTGAAGCTTTATTTCAAAACGATTTGTGACAATTCTGCAGCAAAAACTAAGTTTTCAATTATATTTCAACACTCCAACTGATGTCTAAGAGAGACACACAGGGAACACAAATGTCTATATATTTGGGTAAAGGTTTGGGGTAGATTGCGCAGAATAGTTATTGTTGGAATCGGTAAAGCTTCTTTAGTGTTTTCAGGGTTTTACAAGCTTGAAATTAAGGTAGTGTCGCCACCAGCCGCTTTGGTTGACAGAGGCTTAAACAGAACAACCCCCCCCCCTTTTTCCCTTTCTGCCAAGGTAGCATGCCTGAGATAGCATGGCTACTACCCTACCTCAGACCTCGTGAATTTGGATGTATTATTGGTTCTAGGCAGAAATTACCCCTAGTCCCTTATGCATCAAGAATATTCCGCACTTCAGATGTTGGGCAAAGATCTTATAGGTCTACTTTTCATTGAGTGGTGTCCTCGGTTTCTTTTTCTAAGTGAACAATAAATATTGGCTGAAGTTAAGCTCAAGTGCACAGTAATTTTGACGCATAAATGAGGTATTGGAGCAGAGACCAATCTGGCAAAAATTGTGCGATTGTCTAGTTCAAAATACAACCAATTGGAATCTATCCGTAAGTTAACAGGACTACTGTCACAAGATGAAGAATAATATTGTATATATTATTTCGTATATTGAACTGTTTAATAAAGTAATCGGATGAAATTATCCTTAATTATAAAATATTGTAGACACACAAGCAGGTAATGGAACAGTGAACTGAAGTGGCTTCTCATTACAAGGAAACCAATCCAGGTCTGAGGGACGATTTTGTATAATGGCGATACAACGCGGTGCTGTACAATGTCCTCTCTTTCATTGTTTATTACATTCTTTGTTAGTTTTACCTTTCGTGTTATAACATTTTAAACATAAAATTTTAATTAAAAAAAAAAAACATTGTAATGGCCCTTGAAGAGATTGCAGGAAACTTGTGCCTTACTTTTGAAAATGTTTATTTTTTTTAACGGATCATAAAGTTTCATAAAATGTCAAATTCAACTACTTTATGATTTAAATAGAATTTAGTTACTTTTAAAATTCAAATTTACTAGTGGCTATCCGTGGCTTCGCATACATTTCCATTAAAAAATAGGGACATCATTAGCATATTATTTTAAAATGGGATTCCAAACAATTCTGAAATACGTGATAGCCACTGTGAGATAGTACTATGTTTTGATCCATTTTAGATTACTTTTAAAGATGAGGCCCTAAAGCGGCAGAGTGAAACTATTTTCATAATTACCTATGAAATTTCTCGGATTTGTCTCCGATGTTTGATATTAAATTATTGAGTAGTTCCAACGATTTCAGTAATAATTGAACTATTTTAGGGTAGTAAGAAGTTTAAATATAGTCTTAGTTCAAAGTGCTTATCTTATCAGTTATCACACTTATTATGTAATAAATTTTAACATTTAGTTGATTAAAATCCCAATAAAACAAACCCAGACAAACAGTGCGTAACATGAAATTGGTAAAGTGTAACTGACTTTTACACAGATGAACAACATGTAACTGATGAATAACAATATACATTTATTATCACCTGTTTACATGTGTATAAGTTTTTATGTGTAATATCCTTAACATTGGCAGGTGTCTAAAAACAAATCCATAATATAATGGATAATGGAGTGTTAAGTGGGTTTTTGTATACTAGAGGGGGCGTAGCTTGGAGGTAAGTTCGGAATAATAATATACCTTTATGTTAACCAGGGACCCTAAGAATATCCCTGTAACATTTAAGTACACTGGATCCAGTAGTTTTTACGTGATTGAGTAACACACACAAAACACACACACACACACACACACACACACACACACACACACACACACAGACACCATTAGATTGTTATAATAGTATACAAGAAGAATCAATTGGAATGGTGCGTCCTTAACCATATTAGAACATAGTTTTTACTTAGTAAACTATGCAAATAAAAATTATTCATTTTATCATGTAATTTTATGTATGTACAAAAATATTGTATTTTTTTATTATGTAGAAAATTTTGTGCGTAGGAACGTAAATGACTATCCAATTATTACAAACGTTATTAAAAAAAATAATACTTTGTTTTGTTACAAATCAACGACTGTTTTGGGTTTAGGACGAGACTACTTACAAATGTTTTCTACTGCTGGAGATAACTTTCAGATACTAGTCAAATCATAAGGACTAATAAAATATATTCTGATTAGAACAGCCATAACTTCTAATTTTGTTGTAGACAAAAGGAGTGATAGACTGAATATGATCTCTCAACTTGATTTCATCAAGAAGGAATTACTAATTTAACTATACACGTTAATTATCATATTATATGAGATGAAATTTATCGTGTTCATACCATTTTAATAAAACGAACATAACTTTATATCCATAACAATCCATCATATACAATATACATAAATTTGCAATAATAGATATTAAAAATGTCATACAACTGTAGTACATACCTATACATATTAGTTTATCTTCATTTTTACGAAGCGATTTGTGAAGAAAACCAAATTAAAGAGGACGAATGGCACAGATCAAATCCGTATGATAATTTAATTACAAAAGTTACGATATAGTCTGCTGCATTTAAGGTAACAAGTATCATAAAATAATTATAAACACGGTACATTTTCTTAACGCATATTTGCATTCGAAATGTGTACTCTCATAACCCATAAAATAACCAGAATGTCAACTATACCATTTGTAGCTTCTATACATTAAACATTAATTGTAGGTAGAAGATTTCATTCAGAACAAATGCAATGCGTTTGAGTTAGAGTTTTCCACAGTAGCGCCAAACAACCGCACGAAACGCTCTTACAGTCGAGTAGATTGCTTTTCACCTCTTAAGCTCACTTGTGACAAACTGTCTTCCACGCTTTCTTACTTTATATCACAAATCACTTAAGCACTTTCACTCTCTCAGACAAATCTATCATGTTAGTCAAGTGAATGACAGACTCGATTCAACAACAATGTGCTACCGATTTACAACAAAACGGGTAAATAATTGTAATAAATATATTAATTGGAAAACCAAAATAAAGTCGGATACGAGCAAGATTTTTAGTAATTGATGCATAAGAATTTAAAGGTAATCATGTTAAGATTTTACTTGCCGGAAATAAATAGCAGGGAACAAATTTATTTACAATAAATAGATATTTATCAATGTCCCAAGTATTTTAAGTAAATGTATTTTTATAAACTTAATCCACGTAAATGAACTGATATTTATATGAAAATTATTATGAATATAAATAAATAACTTTAAAATGAAACGTAAAATATTCAAGCTTGTGATATGAACGCTTCTTACTATTTTACTTGTTTTAATTTCGGTTAAGAAAATGGCGATCTATGTGTTTTAAAATTTTATAATTGCTTAGAAGATTTTAAAAATATATTGGCATCACTTTGCAACAAGCAAGAAATTTCCATTATTATGATCATAAGTTATTTACTGGTCAAATATAATACTCACTCTTATGGTGGGAAACCTACCCAAAGGATACTATTTTATTTTACTTGCACCATAAAAAAATTAAAGTTCAAGGATTTATTTACATACAGTTTAGGAAAGAAATATAAACAGCTGACGATGGTGTTTTGTTCAACGTGCACGTAGAAAAAATGAAGTAACAATACAGAAGAATACAAGTGTGTAACGAACGTCTTACTCCTGTCATACGTTAATTACAACTGCAACGTTCCTAGTACTTTGCGCGAAAACCATATGTTCGTTCTTTTACGGTGAATTTAAATGAATGTATTTCCGGTGGTCTTTGAGTGACAAAAACTGCAAGGTATTAATTTTCGAATGTTACCTTACAGCTCTGAGTACGGTTTTTGAAGCCAACAATTGAAAAAACCAAATAGGTTCACTATTTCAACTCTAATTGTGTTTAGTTATACCACTGAGATTAAAATATAAAAAAAATAAGAACAGTAAATCGATATACATATTATAAAATCAAGCAAGAGAAAATTTAAACACCGTGTGCCAATTTAAAACTGGTACGTTTAGTTTTATCTTCATTAATTCAGATCTCCATATGAATAATATCCATAGAAACTTAATTACAATAGTCATACAATACTTAATATTTTTTAGAGTTTTTATTTAATAAATTAGAACTAAATAATTTTCATTAGAAACGTTTATGTTTTTGTAGAAAAATAACATTTATCAATATGTATATCTTGACTAAATACCATGTTTTAACATACGTATTTAGGACCATTTATAGATACTATTGATACATTTTTAAAGGTTATAAAGTAATAAGTGGTTCTAGGAATTAACTGGGGAATAATATATTCCACTCGTATAAGAGATTTGGCCTACGACAAACAAGTGAACCAAAACAATGTCGATGCTCAGTCCATTCTACGAAGTTATATATTATGTTCAAACCCTAATCTCCATAAACTTTATTATACATTCTGAGCAGCATAATGTACAGATCAAACTATTCTGATGATCAATAAAGCTAAATTGATGATCAATAAGACGACGAAAATTGTGGATGGGATTAGACCTAATAATAGAGCACTACTTGTGAGGTAATAATTTTATTATTTTAAGGGTTAATATTTTAAAACTATTACTTGTCTAGCAACAAGCACAGTTCAAATAGCAAGATTTTAGCCCTATAAAACACATTTTAGTTAAGGTAATCCCTCAGCCGCCTTTGACTCCAAAAAGATTTACTGTATATATTAATAAACTGACACAATGGAATAATGAAAGAACGAAACAAGGTAAGCACAGAATGAAAGAGGTAGCACAGACCTTTCTTTTCCTAGACCAACAGGGATCTGTATTAGGCTTCAAGTCTCTAGGATATTTCTATCAAGTGTTATAGCACAAGGTCAGAAAGAAATACACACGTTTGGACAGACTTTCCTTTGACCTTTTGGCCATATCAAAATCGATATAGATCTTCTTTGGATAAAGAGTAAACCTATATATCAAATGTAAACTGTCAGAGCTTTCTATCGAAAGTTGCCACACTGACGGTGGGATGGAGGCCAATGTTTGAAATGACATGATTTCAATGAGGCCTTTTTGGTCCTCAATCAATTCTAATAAATTTGCAAGTTTATAATAACGTATTCGAGTGCTTTACAATATTGTGCGCTAGAGAAATAAAAAGTAATAAGGAAATTGATATCCTAAGTAATAATGCAAGTTGTTCCCTTTTTAAAAGTAAAAGCAAGGGATCTCACATTAAAGGGAATAGAAGAATCTTTTCTTACTACTTCAAACTAAGTTGTACAGGTAATCTTCTTTTTCACTGAGTTCTTCTTTTGAAATCCAAGCTTTTCGAGGCTTTCAAGCGTCACTCTGCGTCAGTTCTGTCTTTTATAATACCTTTTATTTATATTAAAATTGGAAGTTATTTATTTTAAATTTCAAAGGATTTAAAATATGAATCAAATTTATAGATAGAAGTTTTATAATGTATTTTTGTATTTATTGTATTTTTGCCAAGTGAATTATTATAAACACAATCATCATACTGTAACCAGTGTTTTACCAAATACCCTCCATTTAAGCTGATATGGAATAGAAAACCACTAAAAATATCCTTAATTTGTCCTTTGAAGGTTACCTTACGTTATGTTGATATCGTGATTATTATTTTCCGGATTGAATGCTTTATTTATTGTACTGGAATATAGAAAACCCATTAAAATTGTACTTTTCATTCAATTCCCAGCCATTGTGTTCTTAGGTAATTATTTTGGTTAATTTCATTTTTTGTGTTCTGCAATTAATAACTAATATTTGTGATAAAAAATAAAATCATGTATTTTTAAAGTAAAAATGTTTTGTCTACCTACATTAATAGTATTGAATAATAAAATTTTAAAATAATACACCACATATATGAATTTTACCTGTTTAAACGTTTTTTAAATTTAAGAAAAACATGTTAAGGTATGTTTATAGAAAGTTTTTTTTTTTTTAAATTTAATATATAATGCTTTATGTTAAATTCACAATTATTCAAGTAAGATAATTGTATTTATTTTATTAACAAAGAATTTAATAAACGTTTATGCTGATGGCTTAACTAAAATAATTTCCTAAATTAGATTAACACAGCGTAATTTTAATAGGCAAACTAACTTGCTGTTATCGTCATAAAATAAACATTAATTCAATAGTAAATAAACTACGAAGCAGAATTGATCAACTCCCTTATCGAAATGAAGTTACAGAAGTTACTATATTGATTTCCTTGTAAGATTTTGTTAATAAATTATAATGCTTCTAACATCCACAAACGAGTTGTGATGTATTAAGATAAAGTGTAAGGACCACCTATATGAAAAGAAACAACTTATATGAAAAACATGCTAAAGGTTGTTTTTTGGAAAGAGGCAACTATTATTAAAGAAAGGAACATTACTGAAAGGACAAAGGCGTTTACATGTTATATACGTTTTAAGAGTGAGGCTGGCAACTGAAGACATTCAAAGAGTATGTTATGGCGGAACCTCTGAGAGACTTTGACTGGAGACTGAGCAGTTCAAACTTGGTAAACGTCCTTGTAATAGCGAGGATCCTGTGTGAGATTGATACATTACCAAGATTTTCTCTGATTATGGAACTAGCCCCAACACCCACTTCTCCCTACCCCTAAACTTGGCTAGGAGAAGAAGTTTAGCATAACTCCCACAGAATCTTAAGAAAACGTTTTAATTTTATTTAATATATGTAGTTATATCACTTTTGGAATAAACTATGTCTAATCTGTCTTGAGTCACAGATAAATGAATATGAGTGATGATGCAAGTAAAAGATAAAAATCCAATTTTTGAACAAATAATATATTGCACAGAACATACAAGAGAAAATGTAAAAAATATCGATTTTAAAATAAAAGTTTAGCTAAAACAGCCAAACTTGGTTTTTAAATTTAAGTCTTTGATTTGTAAAGATATGAGTTCCTTTGTTTGGAATGCAACTGGTGTAGTTCGTTTTTGATAAATTAAACATTTTTTTTTTCTTGAAAGTGTACTTCATACACTTAATATTAATATGTTCACCTAAAGGTAACTCATGTATTACGATGTATCCATAATATATATATATATATATATATATATATATATATATATATATATATCATGTATTACCATTCTTGCAGACTTTTCGTAAAATCTCGTGTTTTTGAAGTGTTACAGTTTGAACATTTTGTGTGGTCAGAACATGTGATGATATTTCTTTGTAGTTAAAAAACAGGTCTCGATTAGAGTTAAAATACTGCAAAGCTTGAGTTTTATACCCTTATGCAATTTAAATATATATTTTCTATAACTATCCATCAAGAGACAGAAAGCAGTAATATCTCCATGATTAATAGATTAATTTTATCTGATTCTCTGATCGTTAGTTTAATGTTAGTCAGTAAACAATGACACTTTCGAACTAGCTTCAATCTATTCTCAACTAGATTACCTCATATTAATATTTTTAATATTTTTGATAATATCAACTAAATATACTTGCTTTTACAAATGGATGTTCATAACCTTACTAACTTTACCTGATCAGTTTAGATTATCTCAATGCTAAATCCATTCACAAGGGCAAAATTATCAATAAAATTTTGTCACCATGGAATACATTTACTATGGCAAGATTATTTATCACAGATTTTAATATTAATTAATTAATTAACTCTAGTAATTCTTATAGAGATGAAAATCAGCGAAGCGAGTTATTACAGCGGCAGGATACGATGAGTTACACCATTGCGAGCCCACGAGCAACAAAAGGGCACATGTCTCTGGATGTGTGGTGTATGACAATAAAGCTGCCAGTGTAGTTCCACTTAGTATTATGATCCATCACAATACAAATTATTTTTTCAAGTTAGCTAATATAAAAACCCATATTAAATAAACGATATCATATCACAGGATACATTTTTATGATATGCTACTGTTTGATTTATTGTAAATATCCGATTGGAGTTAAAACATGATGCATACAGTTCAATTGAATTAACTAAAAGTTAATATTGTTTTATACTAGCCAGTTTAATATTTTGATACAATAAATGACAACAATTTACATGTAGTAAATAGTGTTCCATCTGGAAATTACTAATTACTCAGAAGAAATCTACGCCAAAATATAGGTGAGAACGAAGATAAATGTTGCCAAAGTTCTTATACTCACATTTATTTACCTAATTTTGTTTACATTGAAAACGGCATATTCACCGATTGATTAACCTATCGGTTCTTGTTTTATGCCTTACAAAAAGAAGCGATGTCGTTGAGAATGAACCGCTCTGTCCCTATATACTAATTGTTATTAGGCTGTATAGGTAGATTAATATATATAATTACGTATAAATGAAACTAGCAAAAGTTATCGAGGGCTCTTGTGATCTGAGGTCGGGAAAATACCGATGAGTAATAACCCTGGCCATCCGTGCGGGCTTCGGTAGCTCCACACTTCTGGCGAACAAAGATATACATCCCTTGAGATATTACATGAATTCAAGCTCAGATAACGTGAGCGCTTGTAAATATGGTATCTAAATTTGGTACTACTTTATAGTAAACATTTTCTTTATAACTTAATCTAAACGTTCTTAGGCTATATGTACAGTATATTCAAATATCAAATAGTAGATAGGGGCAGAGTAACCTCCTTCTCCCTGACATCGTAAAAACAAGGTCTGATCATCATAATGACATGTGATTATCACAGAAAATCAATTTTTTTATTTGCAATAATTTTTTTAATTCTCAATAAGAAAGTTTCTTCTAAAAGCAGTGGCCCTGTGTAATACCCTACTTTCAATTCCCATAGGTCGATTGTTTTGTGTCACCAATTTAGTCAATTTGCATACGATGTTGATATGGTATAATGACTGAGTTACAAAATACGTGTAAAACATTTTCATGACATGAAGTAACACAATAATGTCCACAAATTGAAATATGTTGAAAGCCCGATAATAATTAATACCTCAATGACTAAAACAGTGATAAATATTCATCAATCTTTTGTTTATAAAAGGTGATATTTGGTTGTTGAAAAATCATTCTTTCTTTTGTAACCTTTAGGGAATACCTGTACGCCACAATAACAAATAAAAAATGCTAAGTTTTACATTAAAATCTGAATTTAAAACATATAATATCGGTGCAAACTCAATACAATGTGAAATATTCTGTAATTTGTGTTCTTTAAACGGTACAATTCTGTAAATGAATAGAACCTGTAAATATGAATGGCGCTTCGACTTTTTTTGTTCTTTTTTGCTATAGTTCATCAACGATTTTCTTTGATTGATACAATAAAATGATGGGTGATTAGTTGAGGGTTCTACATAAAGCAGTGTATTCAGTTAGAAACTGTTTGTAAATTAATTTTATATAGTCATGAAGCATTATTAGTTATAAAGAATTTAATAGAAACATGTCAACAAAGTGCCTGTTCGTGTCGGTGAAATAGACTAATTGGTTGATTCATAAAAAGGATACACTAATTGGCTACTTTGTTTGTATTACTCTATTACATTTACAAAACGATATTCTTCTACTTAACCCAAAGTTAGACATAAATATATAACATTTATAGATCCGCATACTTGCTGCTGATATTACTGATACCCCTCTTGTTTGGGAATGACCTCTCAAACTGCTTTACTGGTGCCAATGCCAGAATTTTTCTTTTTGCTGAAGATACATGCCTTACAGTCACAGCCCCAAATCACTTGGACCTCATGACTCTGGATTCTGAAGAAACATAAAATATCTCAGTAGTTTCAGCATAACCAGCTCTCGTAATAAATAACGAGAAAACTCGAATTATTAATTTTTCTATCAGTAGTTCTCAGAATTTGGAGCATATTATATTTCTTTTTGAAGATGGAGAGATTTCGTCTGGTAACTCGCTAAATTTTCTTGGCATTCAAATTGACAATAAATGATGCTTCCACGATCATATTGAGCTCATCTGTAAAAAACTAAGATCGAGGATTTTCGTTATAAGAAACCTATCAAAGTTTGCTGATACCAGAATGACCTTGGCTGCTTATATGGGCTCGATCTACCCCTTTGTCAAATATGCGGTATTTGTTTGAGGGTGTGAAAGTGTAAGTTCAAAATTCGTTTTCAAATTCCAGAAAAGGGCGTTGAGAGTAGAGTTTGGGAAACCTCGTAAAACTGCACGCAGGTCGCTTTTCAGGGATGCCTAAGTTCTAAAATTCCCATCGATTTATATCTTGAACGGTGTGACATTTGTTCACAAAAGCATCCACATTTTCACATAATCCCCAATACCGGTGTAGTCTACGCCACTCAAATATAATTACGATTCCTGAGTCAGGAGCATTAAACTCTACAATGCTCTCCCAGACTCAATGAAAATAAAAACAAGTCCTCTTGTTGAGAGAGAGGTTAAGCGACATTTGGTGCAGAGGGATTATTACAGTGTCAGGGACTTTGCTGAGTGCTCTAATCAGAGTAGTTTAATCTTAGATGAAGGGCAACCTGTATAAGCTTTAGTTTATTTTAGCAACAAAAAATTTAGTAATATTTTAATTATTCTAACTTTGTTTTTATATTTAATGTAATTAGGTTATTTGTATTACTCTAATGTATTTAACTATTACATATTATTGTTGACGCTATTTTGCAGTGTTATTCTGTCTGTCAAAGAATTTCCGAGTTCTGTATAATTTTCCACCTCACTGTTGTGATTATCCACTTAGCTATCCAAGCACCTAATTTATATTAACTCAATTTTATTTGACATTAGTGTAATAAAGCAATAATAAAATCAAGTAAATCCTAATTTTTACTTTGTTACAAAAATGTCATAATGCAAACTGAAAAGCAGCTTTTGAATTGGTATTCTAAAGTGAAATGTGGCATTGTACTGCCATAATTGAGGAATCAATGCAAGAAGGTTAATTAATTTTAACGTTTGTTTTAAAAAGGACACACCCTTATTGTAACTCTTGACTCATAAAGTATAAAACAAAAGCTTAAACAAAAGTTGAAGTAAAATAACTTTCTGAAGAATACAATTCTTCTTCTTTAAATTAAGTTCAAAAAGAATTCTTTTTAAAATAAAACTACGTGTTAAGATTATTGTATACATTTTTTATGATATAATATAGGTGGGATTAGAAAAAAAAACATTCCTGACGGTCTGTCACATTTATTATTGGAGATATATATTATAATACAAAACATACAAACATATTTTATATTTCCGATTAGTGTTTGAATTATTTTAGAAATAAACCTATAAAGAATTTAACATGAAAATGTAAGTTTTGTTATAAGTAAATATTTGTCTATTACTAAGTTATGTTTTCCGCAAATACACAACTTACAATTTTTGATTCCATCTTAATATTCAACATCCCAATTTAAATACTCTGAACGGCCGCGGCCTCGGTTCTCAAGCCGACGTCAAGTTTGTAATTATTAGAGCATGAGTTGTTATATTTAAATTGGATATTTAGACTTGTGAATACGTACTTCACCTGTAAAAGACCTCAAAAATCGACAGATTGGCTGGACTCTATGTCTCCTTTTACTGAGAGATATTGAACTAAACGTGAATGTTCTACAAGTAGTTGTTTGAAAGTGCATTTATCCCGCAAAGACTATAGTGTATTTTTGAGGAAATTGCATTGACCCCGAAATAATAT
The DNA here is from genome assembly GCF_021130785.1 of Homalodisca vitripennis. Taxonomy (NCBI): domain Eukaryota; kingdom Metazoa; phylum Arthropoda; class Insecta; order Hemiptera; family Cicadellidae; genus Homalodisca; species Homalodisca vitripennis. The sequence goes on from NC_060209.1 coordinate 35,752,618, forward strand.
TTAACATCATTTCGGGGTCAATGTTGTTTTATTGGTGCTTATAAAAACTGTTTCCAAATCCCCAAATTCAAGGACCACATATCACTATTCGTTAGACTAAAAATCTATTTATTAAAAAACCTTAAGATCAGAGGGTTTGAATATCATGCAGTGACCAGTACTTCAGAATTCAGTAGGCAATTTAAAAAACGATATTGTTATCATGTAAGTATTATTATTCAGCAGGAAATTGCGAGCTAATATTTGAATACGAATCAGTTAAGGAGATAAATAACGGAATCAGATAATTTGTGTTATTTTTATTCATCTTTAATTAAACGTTATTTACTTCAGGTAGCTACTATTGATCCAGAAATGAAGTACCTTAAAAAGAATAATTTACAGTCAGTTTGGAATTGGTAGAGTTTTTTGAACGATCGCAAAGCTACAAGTTAGCATTGTACTTGTTATTATCAAACTTTGGATTAGACTATCGCCTGTATTGCGGTCACAAATTCTCTTCCTTTATGAACCCTAAGAGAACAAAAAGCATCGTTGATGGTTGCTGCCCTAGATTGGTAAATTACATTATAGGTCAAATCTGTATTATTTAATTAATTTTGTAATAAATACCAGCTTAAAAAATCTTATTAATCACACAATTTTTTTAATATCTCTTTCACTTTAATCGTGTAACATATGGTAATAAAAAGTGTGTAATCACATAAATACTATGACTTGTACTACGTTTTTTTTGTTAGTTCTCCTACCTTCTAGATAATAAAAAGCTACTATAATAAAACTTTTCCTAATTTTTTAAAATGAAAGTATTTTTCCTAACACGAGAAACGTATTCGCTTTTCTTCAAAACTAACCTCCTCATAGTACCTGGCCTGTGCGAGGATCTTTACAAACATAATAAGGAAGTGAGTCGATACAGTACAAGAACGACGGTACTAATAGAAAGTGCTATTGTCACTGTCAGGATTTAAACCAGCGCAATATCTACAGCATTAGAAATTAAGGATTGCGACTCGCTGTCTGCGTGTATGTGAGTCTGAATCTACTTGGATCCCGATACAATCTTTATTTGATAATACTTCTGGTACTTTAGATTCGCGAATGAAATAGTGTGAGCTACTCAGAACTTTGTATTTAATGTTGTGTCCTAACAGAAGTATGAATAAAATCGCCCGCCATTCAGTTATTATGTCACTCATCCTCTGGCCATGAGAGTCTCAGTATTGATACTTTCTGGATATCCCTCGTATAGTCCAAACGAGTTTAGGAAGTTTAATCTCTAGTTATGATATGCTTAAAAAAGGGAGAAATTTCCACAGGTTGCCAGCTACCAGACATAAGGAGCTCTCAGAGACAAAGAACGTATAGATGCCAGAATTTTCCACATAACTGAAGCTATAAAGCGAAGACTTGTTACTTGATACAGAATTTTATGCAGATATAATGAAGAGGTAAAAACAGCATTAGGCGTTTCAAGGCTTGATGGGTCTTACAGGATGAAGGTTTTTGAAGTCCCATTGGAGCAATACCTGAATTGTCTTTATAATATTCTTATACTTTAAGGTACAGATGTTATGTAGCCTACCATATACACGGATACCAAAAGATTTCATTATCCAGGTAGTTCAGTGCCCAGACGTTCCCAAACACGTGGTAATTAACTAATACAGACATTTACCGCAATTTTTGGTGAGTGGTAAAAACATCTTCAACTTAATATATAAAAATAAAATATTAATCGACGATATTTTAAATCAACACTAGTATTAGCCTTACCTATGTCGTAATGTGTTGCCAGAAGAGTTAGTCAATACATTGAGACCACAGTTATAAATTAAGTTTGACGTACAAGAAAAATAAGTGCTTTATCTCTGTTAGTCCGTGATTCCATTTCTTTCACGAACTTCATTGTTCTCTAACAAAGACTTTTGTTATGAGAACAATACCTTTGTTGTTGACCGAGTATTTGAGGCCTTAGGCATTACGTAATAATGTATTGAAAAGAACTTAAGATTAAGTATATATTGTTCAACATAAGTAAACACTGTAATTTCCACCACACACAGCTAACAACTAGTGCAAACCAATTACATGTTTTCACATGCAATAAGGTTTTTTCTAATGCTTTTTACGGCAGTAAAAGGCAAGCCCTATAATCTTACAATTAAAAAAACGAACCTACCTCCGTAAATAACCGAAAATACTAGTTTATATTATTCCAAAAAATATAAAACAAAATTCTACCAAACTTATTTCTTGAGTAAAAATAGTGAACACACACTAAAGACTACTAGGCAAAACACAATTGAGGTTAGGATTTCACAGCTAGAAAACAAAGACTAGAAATTAAACATTAAAATGTTGGAAGTATGGTTATTGTCTTATAAAACTTACTGACTTATAGTCTTATAATACTATGAAAGTGGAGTGTATCCGTAAAACATAAACAAACATAATTCCTCTTTGTAAATGGTGCGATTTGTAATAATAAGATTATCTACAAAATAAAAATAAGTACTAAAGATCCAACTCTGCCTATTTAATTCATGTCGTTGTCTGTCCATCTGTGCAATAACTTTTGATAGAACAATCGAACAGACTTTAAACTTAGAAAATAGATTCCTCTTGGTCTAAGGAAGAACCCTATTGATTTTGAGTTTAAACTGTCAAAGAGCAGAATGTATTTCACCACATTATGTCGGGTTCCTCGATATTCAGTCAAATCGATATATATTACAAACGTCTTTGTGTACTAAACATTGCAAACACTCAATTTTAAGATTATTTTTTCGACTTTTTCTCAATTTTTTAAATGGGTTTTATTTTTTTACAACCAGCTCCATCGTCTTTGACACCTATAACAAAAAAGTGTAAATAACAATAATCAGATGAATATAGAGCAATGATAGAATAATTGTTATGGTGTAATAATTGAATTATGATACATGCAAGTAATGATATATAAAACTCACACATAGAAGTCACTTAGAACTAACTTGATACTCTACTTGTTATATAAGTGTTGCTTCTTCCGTACAGCTGTTAAGGACGTGTCTTTCAAACTTTTAATAATGTTTACGTTAACTCTAACTATATAAACGCTAACTGCATCTCTTAAAATTATGTTTATACAATTTGAGACACTAGACTTAATAACGTGAGCTTTTTTATATTTTCTATCTACCGTTTACCTTATTAGAAACAGTTTTCACATTAATTTATACTGTATCACATTTTAACAGATGATGAAATTAATCTCCACGTAAAAGGTTTATTGGTATCTTTTCTTATTGAACACTCACTAAATAATAAAAATGAATTCTAGAGATGTAATTCCACTCATTCCATTGTTTACTCTTCCAAGAAATAGAAAGACATTACTTACTGTCTTATTATCAGTACTTATTACTAGATCGCGTTTGATGGAGAAATACCATAACAAACCACTATAGTATAGTTCATAATAAGCTATAATAAGTGTTTTATATATTGCATAAGCTATATTTTGGCTATAGAGTAAAAGTGTAATATTCTTGTTTAAGTTATATCAGAATAAGGGAACTCTACGATTATTATTTGAATGAATTTCAGCTGTTTCAAAGCGAAATGTTTTATCTGCACCGCATTGTTGTTTAATGATGAATGACACATAGCTCCCATAATATGTGTAATCAATGTGTTAGTCACTACTCCTCATGAAATCCAATGCTGGATTCGGATGATGAAGTTACAAGACAAATAAACTAATACCAGTTAGCTAACCAATTTAAGAAACTACTAGCAAATTGGTCTAGTACGCTGAGACATTTAAGTTAATTAATAAAAAGCTGCTTGATCAAAAAGATAAACCACGTATGAGTTGTAAGTTAAATGTGTAAAATTAAACAAAGATTAGCAAAACTCTTAATTTACTGTACAGGCATTGTTTGCACGATTGCAATTGTTCAAAAAATAAATCAGTGACACTACATTTCGAGATCTGCAATGTGATGTCTTCCTCAGGTGGGTAGCATAACGAGGTTGTCTGTTAGGTTAGTAAATCACCTGAAGAATATATCACATTGCATAAGTCGAGAAATTGTGTCACTGATTGCGATGGCTAGTCTCCGAAAGTTTTATACAATCTTCAAAATCATTTGATCGTCAAAAATAATCTTTAAACAAAGTATTTAATGTATTAGTTATAAATAGATCTTGGTTAAGTATTTTGGCTAGTTAAACAGCCTCAAAAATTACTGTATCAAAAAATAAATCACTATTTATTCAATAATATCTTTTAAATATCCTAAAGAAACAGCCTGACTCACATGTGAATAGTAACAGTAAGAAAAATGATACAACACTAAAACTCAACCTAAAACTAAACATTTAATTCATAAATCGTCATAAATCTAACATAACGATTTTCGGGTAACCTGAGAAGGGCTTAAATGATTAATTTCGTATTTCTGTCTATAGGAAGCTCTAAATGTTGTTACATTACTTGGTGCAGGCCCGAAAGAAACTTCTTTTAGGGGTACGAAACCGTTTAAAATTAAACTCTATAGAACCATTGTTTAAAACACCTATTTCCCATAATGGTTAAATAATAAAGACGAAAATTCTCGTTAAGCGTGCAGAAAATGACTTCAGTCAACCCAACCTATTACTGCAGTAATTAGCATTAATTGAGTCTAGACTGATTGACTCTTCAGTAGGGCCAATCACCTGTGTTTAACATACACTTATTACATCAACATGTATTCCCTCCTTAATTAAAGTTCAAGTAATTGATTGTACTTATGGCATACCTAATACAAAATATCAATTAAGTAAAATTGTATTAACTCTTTTAACTCAAGGAATACTTGGTTATTAGTGTAGTTTGTTTTAAGTTTTCCCACAACCCGGATACGGGGCATTTTTTCAAAACCTATCTGAATTTAAGGCGCTGATAAATGTCTGTAAATGAACATGAACAAGTGTCTGTTTGTTTAGCATTGGAGCCAGCGTAGACTAAACAGAGTTGTGACTATGTCGTTAACCTAAGATCGCTTATACCTCTTGTTACAAATAACGGAAATAAAACAATACACGTGCAGTCATGGAATATGAAAAAAAACTGCTCACTCAGAAATATAAAACAATTGATATTTTAGTCAAATCGCTCTATTTACACGTATTTACAATGCTCTTAAAAAAAACATGGCTTAGAGTAATTCTTAAATAGTACTTTTATTTTACTGTGAATGTAACAGGATTCTTTCTCAACATTTGTTACTACTCAGTGATAAAGAAAACAGCTACAGTAGTGTTCTGCACCTTCTATCTTTAAATGAACCATTATTTAACTTTTAATCTGTGGTACAATACAGGTGGGTTGACCTGAGTGTACACTGATGAAAATCAAATCTAGAAGATTTTAACACAGAATTTTGAGCCCTGGAAGGTCCGAAACGGGTATGGAGAGTCATCTATAAATAGAATAAATAATAAATAAACATGCCTTTATTTCAAGCGATTATCAGATACATCTGTTTTTCATAATAACTTTACGTCAACATGATACAATATATTTAGACACTAAACTTATTTAAAACAGTTAAAAGTACAAAGTTAAAAGTATAAAACGTTCACTCCAGTGAAAAGAGGTGCTTATTTAGCTGAAGTTTAAAATGGTGACCTTTAAGCAATTTAAGGTCACAAGGGAGACCGTTGTACAACTTTGGACCAACATGGGAAAATTCCCCTTCGACCAATCTTCAACCTCACTTTATTAAAATGAAGTTGGTCACTCTGCCCGAGTGTTTGCGGCAAACGATCTCAGCACGACTGCACAGCCTTTCTGCCAGGTACCGTGGCTCCCGCTGGAACAGTACATTGTTTATAAGGCAGCAAGTCTGCATCCTACACACGGCGCATCCATGGTCAATGAGTCCTGCAGCATCTCGAAAAGGGTGACACGTGATCTCTTCGACAGAGCCCGTATACAAAACGAATTGCAGTGTTTTGCATTCTTTGAATTCGTTCTGCGTCCTCCTTTGAGATGCTATTGCCGTATGCAGGAAAACAGTAATAAAAAATTGGCAACACGACAGCCAGGACAAGACGCAGCTTAACGGACTCTGGAAGGGTGGATCTCAGCGTATACATGCCTCGCAGTCTACCCAGTGCTCTCTGAGAAACATACGAACACATGGTCAGAAAAAACCCCAGCCCACTGTCCAGCACAACGCCAAGCGTCTTTACAGTGTCACTTACACTCAAGTTTTCATCGCCAATCCTGATTTGCACGTTGCTCTCTTTGATACACTGCACCTGAGCCGCTGATGCTATGTAGAGAACCGTGCATTTTTTAGCGTTTCAGCTAAAGACCATGTCTCCCTGACCACACTCGCATGCTCTCCAAATCTGAATTTACGTTAGCAATAGCTCCTCCAATCCATTTAACCCAAATGGCATATGCAACTGGCAATCATCGGCATACAGATGGAATTTGAAGTGGGCGCACACAGTTGTCCAGATCTGATGTGTACAATGTGAAGAGTACCGGGCCTAGACAACTTCCTTGCGGGACGCCCCTAGCTTTCACCAGAGGAGAAGAAGTCATTGTACCCATCCTCGTCATCTGTTGCCTCTCTATACCCGAAACCAAGAAACTTCATCTTTGCAAGCAATAAAGAATGGCTGATTGAGTCAAAAGCCTGGGAGTAGTCAAGCATGACTAGTGAACTACAACCGCCTCCGTCCCGAGTCTCAAACAAGTCACTTAACAAGTTAACCAGTGCAGTACATGTCCCGTGATGTTTCCTGAACCCAGACTGGAGTTTCGGTAGAATATTTTGCTCATCAACAAAATTCGAAATTTGTCTCACAACCAATTTTTCCACTATTTTCGACATGGCTGGTAAGGATTGATATGGGTCTAAGATGAGAAACACTTGTTGGTATCTGTGTTTTCGGCAATGGTTTGACTATACTCATCTTCCATGTCTGTGGAAACTCAATCATCTCTTGCCAAGGACATATTTTACAAGGTGGGTAATGGCATTAATAGCCATATGGGCTTACTCCTCTTATCATATCAATACCGATGTCGTCTGTTCCTACTGCCTTAGAGGTAATTTCATTCATTGCTGACACCACCTCTTTTTTTGTGAAACTATCCTAAACTTATACTCGTTAGTTAGTCCTACCCGTCTGTTCGTATCACAAAACTGCTCCAATGCTCCATGCTTGCTGCAATGTTCGCAAGACGTGCCCATCTCTGTGAAGTACTTGTTTATATCATTAGTATTCAATGTTTTGGAGTCAGTTTTTGATCTTTTGACCCCCACTATATCATTCTGCCGTAAGCATTTCCAGAAAATACTGGAGTCTCTAAAATTGGCCAGTTTAATCTTCAAAATATCTCTTCTTTGCCGATCTTATAGCACTATTCAGTGTGTTTCTGACTCTTTTATATTCTGACCAGTTAGCATCATTCTGATTCCTAAGAAACTGCCTCTTCAACCTGGTTTTCCACTTTTGTGAGTTCTATAACTTCTCGGGTTCTCCAGGGGGCCTTATTTTTTGTTACTCTTTTAGTAACGATTGGAGCATGTTTGTCAAAAAATGCTTTTAATGTTGGAAGCTATGAAATAAGTTCTATATCATCAACACCGCTGATATCACATGCTCTACTCCAATCCACTTCAGCAGCCATTGCCAATGTTTCATTCAGATCAAATTTGGAGTAATCTCTGTACCTTATCAACTTGGCCTGAGTCTTCTCTTGTTCGAATCTTAAGTCACAATATATGAGTCTGTGGTCTGTTATTCTCAATCCTCGATGATCAATAATACTTGATGTGTCTATAACTCCACACTTTTCTACTTTGGTAACTTTGTCATCAGCAATCAGTGTTTCTGAAGTGCTTGTCGCTCTAGTCGGCTCACTGATATGCTGTACAACGTTGTGAGACTTAATCAGACGACGAAGGTAGCCAGCAGCACTGCAGGTATTTGGACATCAGCATCAACGTTGATGTCACCCAAACAGACGACAGAGTTAACCTCAACAGCCATGTCCACAAAAAAAGACTGGAACAAAGATTTTAGGCAAGTGTAGTTCTTAACTATAATACTATAAGTGTATACATTATCTATAATGTATAACTTTTTAAAGTTTTAGAAATCACGCCCTTTCCTCTTAGCTTTTATATAAATATTTTCTGGATCTATAAAACAGACTCGAAACCAAATAGGAATTATCTTTAAGTGAATTGAGCAATCAAATATAGAACATTTGTCATGATTTAACTTTAAATCTATGGCCTATAACCGATTCAAACAAACTATACCTATCAAAACCTTACTAAAATATGTTTAGGAAGTCAAATGAGAGAATAAAGGGAAATTATTTTATTATTGTATTACGGAGAGTTTTTCTGCCTGTCCCCACGATGCCTTAAAAATGAAAGAACCTAAAGACTTTTCATTGTAAATGAAGCTTAATTTCTATATGAGCAACAACACTGTTCGATGACGCAGCATGGCATTCCATGGAATTTGGCTTAGCGTTAGCGAATATTTTCACATTGGCCTTATGGCAACGAGAAAGTAGTAGAATAAATAAATTTTAAAACAAACTGGTAAAATTATATAAAATTTTAAAATGTGACATTTTTATTCTTAGAGTAAACAAAAATAAATAGAGTTAAAAGTCTAAGTTAAAATGTGGTAAAAATGAAGTGAAATTTTCACAAGAGTTCATTTCAGCGCACTCTTGCCTTGCAATACACTCCCCAGCTAACCGGAACTTTTATTATTTAAACATGAAACTTAACTTAATGGATGAAAAATACAATGTATAATGTTGGGAGATATCTAGAGAAAGATTTCAATCGTAGATTTTGACAATCCATGAAAAATAATTACTAAAGAATCAAGAATGTATTCTATGTTGGTACCATGTCCATTGCCCAACCATGGAATTCGACTGTACGTAATTTTTTTGTCAATTTATATTTTCTACGGTGGTCTGTCTGTCTGTCTACTTTCCAGCTCTGCGTAGCCTGGTACACGACACGTGGTGTACCGTACACCTACCTTGCTATAGAACGATAGCTTTATCATCTCGCTTAATTAACGCATATCAATAATTTATGTGTTGCAACAAAGAGTAATTCATTGGGAATGAAATATGTAGAAATTGTAACATATATTATACTATTAGAGGTATCACCATACACCAGAGACCATTCTTGAAACAAAATAGTAGTTGTACTGTAATATAATGGTTGTTCTTTCACGAGCTTTCTTCAGGTATTATTGAAGCTTTATTACCTAATTACTTAATACAATACTTGCCGTTTACTGATACTTGCCAATACTGATACTTGCCATTATATTGTAATATAGTCTTTTTAAACACATAATATTTATTTAAATTTACCCTATGAACGTATAGGAAGAATGTGTAGTAACGCTTGTCACAATGAATGATTCAATCTCGAATCAATGCTCACAAGTTTCAAACGTAACTGTCACAACTTTAGCTGCAGGCGCCCAGTAAACTAGTAAAATCTCATTTGTTCACACGGAGACCTTTCCATTTTCCTCTCACGTGACAGGACTACGAAATCGTAATTTTACATGTTTCGAGCGTTTTGCGATATCGGTCTGTTTAGGAAAATTGAATTTTTACAGTCTAAAATATTCAAATAACCTGTATCGAATAATATGGCATGTTCCATTAGAATATTAAAATCTAATAAACTGTAATTTCCACAGTTAAATTCTTTGTGGAATCAAATAATTTACACTATTCATAGTTTGTCTATAAACATGGGTATGTATGAACGATACGTTCTTAGTATATTAAGTCACATATTGCTATGTTTTATAGATGTAATCAATTTTATTGCAAAAATATTTCTTCTAAAAGTTTTTCATTGCCATCATGGTTACCCACCAGAACTATGTACAGGTGTTCGCTAACGCTCAGCTTAACTGTATGGAGTTAAAGGCACCATCATAGAACTCGAATTTGCTAAATTATTAATAATAAACTTCGTGCAAAATGTCAAGTCTATAGGTCAGTTCGTTCTCGGTGTATCTTGCGGACAAACAAACAGTCAAAAATTAAATTTTTCACGCCCCTCAAGTAACAAAACCAATGTCTTACCATTGTCTTAGGTAATGCTCTGCCAATTAAGACTATTTAAAGTAATCCAAATTAAAAAAAAAAAACGTTTACATGTTGTGAAATTATTTTCATCGTAGTTGTTATGATATCGAAAAATCTGTCTATTTTATAAAAATTTACGATCGTTTTCAATAAGAAATATGTTTTTGGAATAATATTACATTGCAAACATGCACTAGTTTTACCATTACTAATAAACACTGTATGCTGATAAATATTCTAACTAAACAAATAAAACTGTTAGAAGTTTGTTATTGGCGATGGAAGGTTTACAGGATAACAGGATTTCGGAAATTTGCATTCTTGTGTTTACAAAAGGTATAAAACAAGGTTTCGAGGATTTGATTCTATCCTCTTCGCCAAGCCTTGGAGGTTTCAGTAGATACAAAATAGAGAAGAGAAAGAAGAAAAGAAATAGAGAACATAAAGAAGCAGTTAGTGTCTCACTTTCATCCGTGCCGGTGTGATGTGTGGTAGTGTTTCTCCTACTCGTGACTTGTGCTCGGGACTTGCATTTCTGCAGTGACTACGCCTGGACTAAACTCCAAGCAGCTGTTCGGTATGTTTGAACACTTTTCTTTCCCTTATTTTCTTCTTTATGTTCTCTGTTTTTGAATGTACTAAAAACCCCCACACCTGACGAAGAGCATTGATTCCAATCCTCGAAACTTTGTGTTATACGTTTTGTAACCATAACGATGACAAATGTACGAAATCCTGATATAATGTCAAAGAAAATTGTATTTTTCGATTACTAAAATTATTTTCGTTCCAGTAAGAAGTGGTGAAATATTTGAAAAATAGTAACGCTGCATCCTCGAATAACGAGTAATGGTTGAACATCACAATGACACGGAAATATAAACTCGAGATACGGAGAACGTGATAAATTCGTCTCTTGTTCGTCTTCTTAAGTTTGCAATGTTATTCGTATGTACTTCACATTAGTGTTATTAAATGTTATTCTTATTCTAATTTTAGTATTTCTTGGGCCGGGTTCTGAAGTTGATAATACCTTAGTGTGTCCTCAATCGTTCAGTAGCTTTGTTCCAAATGTATTAATTATAATTGAATTCGAGATATTTTACGTAATGGGTACTTGAGTACTTGCTGAGTTTGTATACTTTTTAAACATTTCCATTTGAATTTTGTGCTCAGAAAAAACAAGACAATTTTAAAACTGTAATATTATGAAAACACAACTGCATTTATTATTAGCTGAGCGTTTGCGAAGCCTATTACTCGACGGGCTAGAAAAATTTAATTTTCGGTTTTTTTCCGTCCACACGATATCTCGAACGAACTAACCTATAAACTTGGAATGTTACTTGAAACATCATTTTTCGATAAGTAACATTGTGTTCCTTAATGGTTCGTATAACAGTAGGTCTATTTGGTTGATGGTTAGAAAACATTTTCACATAGTTGTTATGTAAAAACGTATTAATCTTCAGCAAAGCTCAGCAAAATGATACTGAGTGAAATGCATTATAATAGGACTCAGCGTGTTTCCCATGTAGAAATTTTCTACGTGCCAATTTTCAAGTCTACAGGTTAGTTCTTTTGCGAGATATCGTGCGTACAGATAGAAATATAGACAGACGATGAAATGTATGAAATAAAATTTTCCCAGTCCCTCAAGAGATAGGATTCGTTAACACTCCTTATTCATAATTATATTATCAACACTTCCAGCGGTATAATTATATTTTACTATTAAAACCTTTCATTGTATTCCATACTTTATTCATAACGTGTGTATTCGATCCGGATTCATGTAAATTTTGAACCCGTTATCATTGGTGTTTTCAGATGTTTCAGCTTTAGAGTATCTAGTAGAAAATAATGTATATTTGATGTCCTTCTTAAATATAGTAATTGTAAAATATGTATTATTTCAATATGTCATAGCACAATGTACTTTGTTATTACAAAGAAATATTTAATATTATTTTGCTTATCCTCGAATAATACAAGATGTAATGAGTTGCTACGAGTGACTTTTAATTCTGAATAAAAGACATTGCGCTAACTTTTATTGAGTGTTTTGTTAGTGGGTTTATTATCATCAATGTACAAACTGACATACCTATTTTACGTAATATCTTAAATCTTATACGTGCATTATATAATTATAATTTATAGCAATGTTTGCTATCAAAAATGAACCTTTTAACAACATTGTGTGTGCTGTAACTGTGGTAACACAAACATAACTATTATAAATAAAAACTCTTTATTACAGTCCATAATAATAAGAAAAACATTTCTCTCTACGCGTCGTAGTTCAAATTTTGGAAGATAATGGAACAATATCACGAGTATTTAAGATAAATATTGAAAGGGCTTCTACCCAAACCTTTCAGGTTATAGATTACAATGAAACAGAATAGTAAGTCCATTAGTAAGCAGCATAATATTGAATATTGATGTCCAGGAGAACAGGTAAATGTAAGTATAGTCTCTCTACAGATACACTGTACAATTTCGTTTTTTACTTACAGATCTCAAATAAATTTTGGTTTATTTTTCCTTGTATAAAAGTATTTAACTAATTATAGTCTCTTCTGCCAGTGAAAACTACAACCAAAGCGAAATTAATTTATTATTTTACTCTGAGGACAACACCTTTAAAGTCACTTCAAATACAAAGAAAATTAGCTGTTCAAGTAGCACTTTTCAGTTGATACTAAATATGTTTATTGTAAAATACTCTTTTGCGATTTCAAGGTTATTTGTGCTATATTTCATTATACTATTTATTGGTTTTGTATAAAGCTTTGTGTTGTTGAAAAACTCATATTAAACTACATAAAAGGCATTACATTTATAAATAATCACTTCCATTTCAAAGAAACGTTACAATCTGCACTAAACAGACGGAAAAAACAACACGTGTAAAATTAAATAAAAAATGATATAGAGTAGTGTTACAATTATTCTAGATGTCAAACAAGGCTGTTTTTATTTTAGTTTACGTTCATTTGGTACGGAATCTAACTTTGCAAATTGTCAAGTTACCAGAATGATTGCTAACTGGTCTGTTAGCTTAAGGGTGAATTCAGATCACTATCACTAAATGGAAAAATATTATTGGAAGAGGACGGAATTCCTCGCTACTCTCCCGTGTCGCTTGAAAATAGCGCTCAAAGAGGTTAACGCTGCGGGTGACAGAACTCTTCAAACCTGTTACAAATCGTTTATTTTCTGTTCTTTTCGTCTACTTGCTTTGTAAGATTTTAATCATGTGATGGTTAAATCGTTTGCAATCAATTTATAAAAATTTAATGATAATAAACAAGCAAGTGGGTAATTATTATAATATAACAATAATTATGTATGTTTTTTCGAATTCTTAACCCGTGAGAGGTTACCTTGTTAGATGACACCTAACAAACATAGTTGGTCTAATGAAATTTATTCAATTTTTTATTCAATAATAAACCCTTCCGATACTTCAAAATTGTCTCACTGACTATATGACACATTCTTTTCCGTTAAACACGGTATGATTCATCTACATCCGTGTCAGTCAGGTTATGGGAATACCATCTTGCGTGCTTTGTTAGTAGCAATCTCGACAAGGGACCGACCGCGTTAGTGCAGTTGTTAGACGGCATCTACGCATGTGACTGATCCCTTTAGTGTTTTGTATTACTGCAAGCCTGTTAGTGCCAAAACAATGTTTATTTCGATATCGTTATTTTAGTGTGTCTTTGTAACAGACGTTATAATTAACTATTCATTTTATTTAGTTAGTTTAATTTTGTTTATTTTAAATTATTTGTTCTAATCACACTACCCAACTGCTCTGTCAGAAAATACAGATTTACGCTGTTAAAGTATTGAGCTTGTTCAAGGTATAGATGGAAGGAAATATTGCCATGCACGAGTGCCATAATTGTGCAATAGGTGAAAAATAATAACTATTTATTCAGCATTTTCTTTGTATTTTCAAATATTTGATACGCAAATTTATACGCAATTGTCTATTGTACTTTAATAAACTAAAGTGAGTCATTTAATGACAAATATATAAATATTTAAAAAAATATTTAAAATAATTAGTAAAATTATGTAATTATTTAGTTGCACTAAAATAAATATAAACTTATCCAATAACAGACACAGTACAAGTAATAAGGGTAAAATAGAAGCACGAAAACATAGCTAACATACAACACATGTTAGATAGCAGCTATATAAGGGACCTGCTACGTATGTGGATAGGACCTCTCACGAGTTATGGAATATTATTTCACTTGATTCTTAGCGGTGGCTACCGCGCTGAACACTAATGGATAATATAAGTTGGATGAAGGATTATCTCAAAATTTGAAGGGGAATTCACTTATGGTGGGACAAATAAATTATACTGAGCAAACCTACGCAAACATTAAAACTTCATTTTAACAATAAGTGAATTTTGTAACACTTTAGAATATTGATTTAATTTTGAAAATAGTTCTCCCGGCTCACTCGGAAGAAGTAGGCGGATTTAGTGATAGCTGAAATATTAATATTTTATTTCTTACAGGATTTACAATAGATTTCTCAACAACGTTTCAATTTGAAAAACATTATTTAACACAGAATGTTATAAGCATTCGAGAAAAATCTTTTACTGTAGTATAAATAATGGAGGTGTGACTTTTCTTAAGTTTAAACGGCCGCTGTGCTGGAAAGAAATGGCGTACCGAGCTGTTAAATAAATCTAGCCGAAGTTTTCATAACATATATTTTTGTACGAAGTTTCAACAGTTTGGCTCTTTTTGGAACAGGTATCATTACCACAACCCACCATTTATAGTATAACACAAAATGCATGCGAAATATTGAAGCTTATACTTCATTTCAAGATTGAAAAGTTCTGCGGACAGACAGATAACCATACAGTACAAAATTTGTACATCCATTCGGCAGACAAAAAATCGTGTCAACACACCTAGTGACAAGATTCAGTGGAGGTCTCATAAATGCTAAACATGGACATGTACTATCATAAAACCCATTTTTGACAAGCTTAACTTATAAGATTTTCCCTATAAATTAATCAACTACAGTTCTACGTGAGAATTACAGTTCCAGTGTTGGCAACAATTTCTCCGCCATCGCTACCACTGAGGTTTGCAGCATGTGAGCTAGAATGTTTAACAACACTTCCCGCACTCTGTTCTTGAGATCCGGCAAAATGTTTTCCCTGGTTTGTACATTCCTTCTTGCGTAATTGTATACAGATGAAAAAAAACTGGGTATTGGCCTATCAAACACAATCCAGCATACATGCTGCCAGTCTCAGCGGCTGATGTCTGACACCTGTTGGAGAAATGTGTTGCCAACACTGGAATACATGTTGAAATATAGCTTAATTATATGAAGGGAAAGAACTTTATGAATTAAGCTTTCTTTATATGCCTGTCAACATTTCCACCACACAAAAAATTTTTTTGTAATATAAGATAGGTATTGATTTATCAGACGCCCTGTATACGGTAGAGTGTGGGTGAAACCCCATACATAATTTTATATACTTTTTACAGAATTAAACCATTTTTACGTCCATTCAATTTGACAAATCTGAAAAAATTACAAGTTTAGTAAATAAGATGTTCGTTTAGTTAAGGTAAGAAAACCCCCATTTGGAAAAATCCATCACAGAAATTACACTGGAATGTTATTCCGAGTTTTAACTTGTCTCCGTCTCGAAGCACTTTGAAATTGAAAGGTCCCTGAAGAGGTTTCTTTACCGCGTTCCTTCCTCTTAGTGAACTTGACATTGCCGTTTTCATCATGCCTGTATTTGTTCCGAAAAATCTGTACCACAGTGTTACTCTCCAATTCATTATCTGAAGCTTTATTAATGACTCCATAATATTATTGAATATCACAGTTACAAGTGGATAAATTCAGAGCAAGATCCAAAGGCTATGATTAGATTTTCTTGTTGTAAGAGTTTTATCATCTTTTCAGCGCCATACTAAGTAGTTCAAATAGGAGTTAAACATTTGAATGTTTAATTAATTTACTATAAAATATTATGATTTTTTTGTATATAAAAAGATAATTTACCAACTAAGGTCTTAATTAAGGTTATTAAAGTTCATAAATATTGTTCGTGAATTTTACATCAGATAATTTACTCGTATAATTAATGAATTGGCAGCAAAAATACAGTGCAATTAATAGATTACAATTCTTAAATGCTATTGTATAGGCCAAACTAACAAATCATCATAATATTATAGTTAATACAGTTATAGTTAAAGTAATTTCGCCTCCGCACGTCACAATGGAAGTAAATTGTTGTTTGTCGCAGATACAATTTATTCATAAGGCATTACAACAGTGTGGGTGGCGTGAGACGCGTGGAACTGCAACAATATGGCATTCTTCTCTCTTGTTAGTAGAGCACTGGAATTTTTCCTGACTTGCATAAATGTACTACATGTATTATTTACAAGATTGGACTATAACCCAATATGTGTTGCAGAACAGGCTTCGCTGAGCGAAAATTCAAATATAAAGCTTATTTCATTCTAGAAATGTCCTACGGACGAATAGAAATATATATTGAAAATAAATATTTACTTCCCTCAGCGAAAACAAATGGCGTCAACCTACTTAGTAATAGATTTCAAAAAACCCTCAGCAATATCCCCACCATAGTCTAAATAAAAATGAGGTTTAGTGGAAAGTATAAAGTGTAAAGATTAAATTTTTGTCGAGATATCTTTCCACATAACACACTAATTTTTTCAATAAATTGGGTTTCATAGCAGTTGTTAAATATTAAAAGTTCCTGTGAGCTGGTGAGGGCACTAAAATGCAAAAATGCGTTGAAATCCAATATTTTCGCAGAGTTTTAAATTGACTTACCACTGCATGATGTTTGCTTTTTACTCTATGAAGAAACATTTCACGTGTTTAAATATAGTTTCATTTTGTATTACCTTATTTATTCTGTATTTTCTCCTTGCCATGATCGTTACCTACAAGTCTAATGTTTTATATTCGCTAACGCTCAGCCAAATCCGTGAGCGACATGGACGCTCATTATAATCAGTATAGGATATATAGATTTGATGCTGTAAAGTTTCAAGTTCGTTTTCGAGATGTCGTGCGGACAGACAGACAGACAGAAATATAATTCTCACATCTCTCAAGTGATAGGCTTCTACATAACGAACCAACATAGATTTGATTTTTGCATGAACTTCATTTATATATTAGTAACACTGAGTTCGATTTTGAGATTTCAGCGTGTGATTTTTGTCCAAAGAAATACAAGCTCGTAGCTTGTAAAGTCAATTCTAAAGCATCGTGACAAACTTGATTTCAGCGCATTCTTGCGTTGTAAATACGTACCCTATAAAATCTTATGGTAATGAACATATATGAGAATGATTTATTTGGCAAGATATCTCGAAATAGATTTCATCTTTAGACTTATACTTTTGTGGGAACCTTTATTTCTACATAGACGTATAATAATAGTATGAATTCTGTAATGGCGCATAGAGTTTTGCTGAACGGTATTGAAAGATAGGACTTGTAGGCTGATACAGTTATTTTTCTGCCTGTCGGAGAGCATTTAACATTTCTTTAATATCCGCCCCTCAGTCAGTCCATAGAATCTCTCGAGAATGGTATACGCTATACGTTTGAAATTATACATCCAACCTCAGTAAAGCCTGTCGTGTGAAGGTGGTGCGGCTTACTCTTACCTTGTAATAACTGTATAGGTGATTACATAAATTGTATGTAAATGGTAACGTAAATCAGAAAGATGCGATATGTTTCTTGTATTCGCATGTGCCAATTTCTACGCGAATCTCAAGAAAATATTTTAAATTGCATCGTTTATATTTTATCTGCGGGACACGATTGCATACATCCGTTTTATTACTGGTTTTATTACCTCCACATCCCACTAGACCGCGATAACGGTTACAATGCATTACTGTAATGTAATGCTATATCATACACACGGTGTACAATATGATCGATATATGATCGGTATGTACTATAACCTCACGTACGTGTCTATTTTGTAGAAATAAGTTATCAGTATTACATTTAATGGGGTTGCCTCAAAGTTACCGAAGTCTGCCACTCGTGAGGCTGGATAAAGGTTTATCTCTGTTTTCCGCACGACTTTAAATTTTGCATGAACACTGAGTTTTGTGATGGTACTGGTCACTCGATGGAATTTGGCTGAGCGTTAGCGAATATTTTAACATTTGTCTTATGGGTAACCCAAATGGCAAAGTTTGCAGAATAAATAAATTTGTAAACAACTTGTGTACAATCAAATGCGATTTAAACATTTAACATATAACAAAATTTAGATCATTCAAATAGTAAAAATAAAAATAATAGAATGAAATACAACGATAAAAGTAGGAGACAAGATTTGATTTAAGCGTACTCTTATGTTGTAGTACCCTCCCAACCTTAGGGGAACGTTTATTATCTAAACATTGCTATGGAACGTAACTAATGAACAAAAATGTGAATGTATCATGTGACAAAATATCTTGATATAGATTATCTGGAGACTAAATTATGCACAAACTGTATTTTTACATACACAATGAGTTCTGTGATGATCCAATCATGGAATTCAGCTTAGCGTTAATGAAGCCTTTCATGTGATACGTAATGTGACCTACTACTACCTAGTATGTAACATGTAAAATATTTATCCCATATATAAATAATTGTAAAAATTATTTAAAGACAATTATTTTATAAAATTATTGAATATAAGTTTAGGATATTTATTTCACAAAGAATGAAAAACATACTATAGTTGAAGAAAGGGTGTGAAAACATGTACAAATATTAAAATGAGGCACTTTTCAATTTTAAGAAGCTCTCTTTCTGAATATGATATTCTGAATCTATATATCAATACCGTCGACAAAAATGTAAAATAACATGTATTTATAATAATATGCCAAGTAACAGTTTCTAAGATTTTGTACCATTCTACCCGAACTAAGGACTGTTTGTAACAGTTGTATTGTTATAAGATTCTGTTTGAAGGAGAACAATAAGGAAACCTTAATGATGGTTTTCTGATGAAATTAACATTACTGATAAGACTCTGTTGGAGATTACGAAGTAAGAGTCCTAGAACCACAGACAAAGAAGTCCTGAGTTCGTGATTTGTCCAAATAAATATAATCTACCATAAGTAAACTCTGATTTGTTACCTATTCTGATATGAGTTTCACGGCCACTAATATTAGGTTCTCAACGTCATGATTACTAGGTTTTGTGTATGTAACTGACATAAAGGATACCTTTTCCTAATGGCTTCGGGTATATAACTGGCATGTAGGTTACTTTTTCCTAGTGACTTCTCTGTTGGTAGGCTTTGGGTATATAACTGGCATGTAGGATACTTTTTCCTAGTGACTTATCTGTTGGTAGGCTTTGGGTATATAACTGGCATGTAGGTTACTTTTCCTGGTGGTAATCACGAGCTTAGTTAAGACTTAAACGGACCAAACTTACCGCAATTAACTTTTCACTTCCTTATCAATTACGAACAAGTTACAAGCTATATAATTGTAGGTTCTATTCAGAGTCATTTCATAGGGTAGATTAAATGACCCAAATACCAATTTCCTTTACCTACCGAGTCGATGGGTTACTTGGAAAAATGTTAATATATAAAGTGTGGTAAATATATAAATAAATGTTTACTTATTCAAGAAAAACATTGTAAAATAAGTATTACGTCAAATGTAGATAGATCATAACTTAAATAATGGAATGAAAAATTAAACATATATTATATGTCTAATAAATATCTTTAATTATATGTATAACAAACATAATACGTCCTATTGGTGAAGGTTCTGGTCTGCTCTGTTCAGTTAGGAAAGGGAGATGAGAAAATCTCATATTGGACTTAGAACTAGGAGAACATCTGCGCTGCTTCCGGAGTGATACTATGGAAAAAGGGACTCTAGCTTCCAAACTCTTCCAGCCAAAAGCAGGCAGGAGACGATACTACTGCATAATTATCAACAGTTTTACTACGATATCTCGAGATTTTTGGTTATCTATATCCATCTGCGGGACTTCAATGAGAATGTAAATGACATATTAGTTTTGTTGCACTCAATGTATGTTCGACTGGAAGGTACAGGTCAGTTCGAAGTAGACTTTTCTGGGATTTAGGTACGTTCCAGACTTCCGATGTTTTATGACGAGACATAATGTCGTCCGTTGACGATTATGTGTCCTAATAATAAGGGTTCAATGTAGGAACATTTTGATAACAACTCCATTTAATGAAGTTGTTTGGTGGTTTATTTAAAGACACATTGTGATGGCCGAGTTATAATTCTTTGTGATATCCTAATCTTAGACCAATATGTGCTATCAGTATTCAATTAGAGAGACCTAATGAATAATAAATGTATAACCAATGGGGCTATATCATAAATAAATCTGTTTTTGTAGTATAAAAAGCCGTGAGTAAGATTTAGTTAATAGAAACAACTAAATATGCACTGAATTTGCTTATAATAAATAATGCTAATAAATAATTTGCTAAACATGATTAATGTAGTTTTAGTATTATGTAGCATATATAATTTTTTTTTATATACATAGTAAAATCTAAAAAAAACCCACTATTTTCTATCTATTTTAATTAATTTCTTATGTATTTGGTAAGTTGTTTATTATATGTTGAAAAGTCCAATACTAACCCATTATTGTTCAAATCTCCCTTAATTAACGCATTAATATTCTTATCAGTAACTAAGCTGTTTTGTTGTCTGGCTTACGGCTCAGAGGATATTTTAATTGTACACTGATTGCCACCTACACGAACGTGACGAGTTCCTAATTAACGTCATTTACTATGATCACAATTTTATTACAAAGTGTTGCATATTCATCTCTGATTTTTGTTATAAGAAACATTATGTTGGTGGGAGACGGTTTTGATAAAAACCTACAAAGCCTTAGTAACAAGTTCTACTAATTACCTCTTACACAAACATTACTTGTATTAATTACTAGGGTCAATTCCACCTCTTTCTCTAGCACAAAAGGGTTCAACGTGTAGAAAGATTTTAAAGCATGCCTAATTTACTGTAATTTCAAGCGGAACTCATTTCATGCATTTCAAAGAACTTCGCCAAAGCTTTGGGATAAGGGACGTTGCGAATATACGATCAAGAGGTCATTGTTTCTATATCCGCTTGCGAATAAAAGTTTTGAAAGGAATTTGACCATTTCCTTCAACATTTTTCTTTCCTAAAAAAAATATTATAATCATTTAAAATTCCAGTAGGGTAGAAAAAACAGATTAAAAAATAGATTTGTTTGGTGACATTTTTTCAACAACTCCAGATAGCCAATCTAATTTGAATGATAAACAATTAAAACGTCCAAAATTCAAATAGCTCTCTTGGAGTAACATTAACAGTAATATTTCTTAGATTTTAGGTCTAAGGTCACCAATAACTCCACGATCTTGGACAATCCCACATCGAATGAGTTTACAAGACGAAAAGACGCTATTGGCTTCGAAAACTAATTCTGAGACTGAGCAAGCCTTCTGGCTGGTCATCTCTGTACTTAAACACTTTTGCACCACTCGAGCATAATTACAACACTTACAACTTAAGTGTTATTAAAACACAAGTTGAAGCCATTTTACACACCATATTGCGCTTAGGGCGCTCAGCTTGTGTTAATTTTCCCTTGTCACAGTCAAACCAACAATGAATTGAACTGTCTTAAAATAAACTCCAAGGTTCAAGTTGAGGTTAAAATTTAAATATATTACTTTTTTATAAATCTCAAAACTTATGAACTAATTATTAATATTGTGTATAAGGAATGTTATTGAATAATTTCTTTTTTTTAACTTGTATAAAAAGATAGATCTTATTGGATTGTTTTAGAAGAGAAGGAAGGGTTTATGGAATGATTCCAACTCATCGATTTTGTAGCTTCATGCCTGACTTCAGGGGGCGCTTCCAGTTTGTTCAGGGCCTCCAGGGCTGTAGCGGAGTTAATGGAAGAACGGGCCACTTACGAAACCTCCCCCTTATAACTAATAAGTCACTGGCATTGGGGAAGGACGCATTTTTGGATCGAATCCATATATTTATCGCACACGAGACAAAGTTCAAAACGGCACTACTACTAAAAACACAATCACAAAGAACATCGGAACTCAACAACACTACTACTACAGACAACGAGAAAACGGGCAGTTTTTAGGGATTTCGCTCATCACGTAACGAAAGTTAAGACGACACTGGTAAAGCTAACGCGATATACAAAGGGGATTCAATATCCACGCACCTTGGTATAGAGAAAATAAGATTGCTTTTGCACCTCCTTATCGCGGCGAGTTCTAAGACGAGAGTCGTAGTAGCAAAGAGAACAAAGGGTGAAACCTTTGCCGAGCTACCACTACAGGGGCATGTCATGTTAACGACTCCGACGGTCGATACTGGTGAGTCGGGTGTCCAAGGGACGCTTCTGGACAGACGACAGACACACAGACGGGGCCACGCGATGAGGTTCACCAATGGGAGAAGCAATGGTTACATCGGACAACAGATCGAAGGCATATTGAATCAGCTCACCGTTATATTTCTTGGAATGTCCTGAAATATTTTAAAGATAAACAAAAGCCTATTCTATCTATATATATATATATATATATATATATATATATATATATATATATTGCAAATATTATAAATTTATATTATTAAATCATTTCTTTTACAAGTAATATAAAAGGAGATCTTACTGGATGTGGTTAGAAGAGAAGGAAGGGTTCATATTATAAGTAACAAAAATAAAATATTTAAAAAAAGTTATGCAGAATGAACTAAAAATAATAATTGTCAAATTTTGTGCTTGAATATTAATTCTTATTAAAATAATGGTCGAACGTTATTTATTGAAGAAATACATGGAATTTATAATATTGTACATTTTCAGAAATGATTTCAAATTATAGAACTCAAACATCCATTTGTAGCTCAATGAATCAATTTGGATAAAAATTTGCAGACAGACACACGAAATTTTTTAAAGCCACGCGCACACACTCCCATGAGTCAGTCATATATACATAGAATGTGTAGGTATAGGTATTTGCATACC
Organism: Homalodisca vitripennis; assembly: GCF_021130785.1. Taxonomy (NCBI): domain Eukaryota; kingdom Metazoa; phylum Arthropoda; class Insecta; order Hemiptera; family Cicadellidae; genus Homalodisca; species Homalodisca vitripennis. The sequence goes on from NC_060209.1 coordinate 35,775,944, forward strand.
TGAGTTCCGCATGTGTCACATTTGCACAGTTTAAATCGTTGAAGCTTCTTACACTACGAATTTCTATAAATTTTATGAACGTTGTAAGATAACTTAGTTGTTAAAAATGTTTTTGTAATTAAAAACAATCTTATACCGATATTGATTTCAGTTCCTCCAGTCAAAGTAAGTTGAGGAAGATACTCCTCGTGTTTTAAGGAAGATCCTCCACCCATTCCATCAGTCATCCTCTCGTAGTAGATTAGATCTTTACATCCATTATTTCATCCCAATATATCTACATTTATTGTGCCAGCATCCAAATGGTGTGCTCCTCCATGGGGTTGCCCAGATGAAAGTGACATATCGGTTTTTCTACACACAATATAGTTTCAACTGGAAGTTATAAGCCAGAGATAATAGAACTGTCTGGAAAGGTCATCAAATATATTTGTAGAAACTAAAACTTTAAATACGAGCTGCTATCTAAAAAGATTCGATTGATTTTCAAAACTGGTAAAGTAGATTTTATTGGAGAAAGGGGAATAGGTTCAAATTAGTGTAGAACAAACTGTTAAACTATAGTAAAGTTACGGAAATAAATGTGTATTGTGATTAGAGCAGCTGTTCCTGTACCTCAGAACATACAAAATTAATAGGCAGCATAGCCTATGAATTATTGAATCCGTTTTTATAGTTTTATGTCAGGACTTTAGACTTAATTTGTACTATTTATTTTTTATACTTTTTGTAAATTTAGTTATTGTTTAGCAAAAGGTATTCCGCAGGAAAAGTCCAGAAATGTCTACCAGTGATCGAGAGTTTTAATTTTACACCTGAACAGTATGGCTGCCGGCGGCTGTTCAGTTAGAACCACAAAACATTCATTTAGAAATTTGTTGGCCGCGGACAGTAGCACAATCAATACAACTCGATATTCAGACTCAGTACATTTCCTTCGTACATCAATCCGTAAACGTTTTACCAAAAAATATTTATATTAGATCAGTTTACTACTTAATAATATTTTAATCATTTAAAAGTGAAATCTCAGATTGTAATTATAATGTAGAACGTTATGGGTTTAGTAATTACTCTTTATATCCTGCATAAAAAAACTAAACTTAACGGAAGAAAAGTTCGAACTGGGCGTCGTCTATTTCTATTTACAGGTTATCTAAATTCATTCTAATGTTTTTTAAATTATAGAAAATTCATTTTCTTGAATGTTTTAATACTATACAAAATCCATAGGGAGAGAATTTTTTATACCGGGCCGTGTTACGGATTTTAAGACAGAAGGAATTCTGTGGTTCGCGAAGGAAAATACACATTTCGAACGCTGACAGCATCCCAGTCACCATATCGGAGTCTTAATATTAGAGAAAACAATGTCTGATAACCTCTACAGGATGCCGCCTTAGTAAATGAAAATGAGCCTGTTTAGTAAATCTTACTGCAGTTAGAAATTAGTACAAATCACGTGGGCTGTGAAAAACAGTTTTGGGGTTGTGCTAAACCAGTCTTAGCTAACTCTATTACTGTGGTATATTCATTTTTGGCAATATAGTAATGATAGATTTATTAAGTTTATCACCTGTATCATGGTAGGTAGCATAGGATAAGGCAACATCGTAGAGAGTTTTCCAACATAAGATGTACATAATGTAACCTACACACAGGTTATACACCACCATTATCATCTAGTGAGATATACAGTGTAATTTAAATATAGATACACCTTGTTTAGTTTTTGATGGATAAAGATGGAGGGATTGATCTCGGGACACCTTTCTAGGAAATAGAAGTAAACTTTTTAGTTACTGTTACAAGTTAAATTTTATGAGTACTGTGCGTCTAGACTTACTCCCACATGTAGAGCTACGCCTAAATGCTCGTTGCGGCTCGTAAAGTAAATCAGGCTAGGTAGGGGCGGCAGATACAGAAGATTGGTTATCAATCCTAAACACGTAATCCGAACTGTTAATCTAGGAGTTCTATTTGAACTACGGTGCAGAGAATTTGTATTGACTGTCGTACTCCTGGATAATTACTTAGGACTGGTCGGACAGGAGCGACGCTATGGTGGTTAGCCTACACCTGCCACCCTACACTCCTTTTAAGGTTGAGGTGGTTATTATAATTCCGTTATGTAGTGAACTGGGTTTCTTGTTGCGACTGTTGGAGCGTGATCTTTAGAACCTTCGACTTATTCAGCCCATTGTATGCTGAGCCGTCTGCAGTGATAGTACTAATATCCTTTTGAGGATGTTCCTTCACGTTGGGAACATTCTTCGTACACTAAACGACCTAGGCATTAATAACAGGTGAGAGAATCAAAGAAGCAAATAAATAGGCAATGAAGTAGAGAAATAAGAGCCAATACCAGGGAATCTTGAAAAGATAAATACATTTAAGGCAGTACAGAAGAATCCGAGAAACCAAATGACTCCTACATACTGAATCCGGCAAACACAATCTGTTAACCTAACACATCCTACTACTTGAATAAAACTAATTAAGATTATAATTTACAGAGTGTTATGTTCGTTTATTACTACTGAAATTACCGAATCGCGTTCGATATCAGCTATTAATGTAACTATGAAACTCAGTTATGGTAAATATCTCTATTATGTTGTTATTAAACACTGTCGGTTTACGCTTGTTTCATGAGCTGCACCACTTGTACTGAATTCACGAGGTTAACTGTAAAATAAGATAATGTAAACACACTGATGTAGTCATTACAAACTATTGGTTTTTTATAATCTTATGTATGGAGGAAACGTTGTAAAATACGTGAAGACAATTTAACGTTAGTTGCGAATGTTGAGTTTAGCTCCGGTTCACCTTCCTCTTATGTGCAATATCCGAAATCCGATGTTATTGTAGACTCGGTTCGTTTTGAACTTCTTCGTTCTTCGTCCCCTTCTATTTTTTCCCTTCAGATTTCTGGAGTCAAGTCTGTAACAGCATCAGATTTCAGATGCTGCACGTAAGAGCAAGGTGAACTTGAGCTCAACTCACCACTCGCATCGAATCAGCCCTTCTCACCATAGATGTTTAACGTTAGTTGATATACTGTGGACTTGAGCTCATAAAAAATATATATATATCTAACTACCTTCTTAGGTTTGGTAGCTATACTAACATGCCTTTTTTGGCAGTCTGTATCCTTTCTAACTCAGTATTGGATGTGTTGTGATAAATTATATTTACCTCATTATTAAGGGATACAAAACCTTATTTAGCTTCATTTTACAATCTAGTTTCAGAATATCAAATTTCACATTTCGTTTTGTTTCCAAATTTTAAAATAACATTTAAAATCATGGACCATTCACAATTTTTACTATCCATCTAAGTAGCTCAAGATAAGAGTTTACAGATATTCAGTAATTTTTTAATTATGGGTCACACGTGTTTTAAATATAGTCTAAAAATCAAAAGATTCATTCAAAACGATTCTGTTATGACTAAAGAAAATTTGAACCTTTTATGAAAGAAGAAGATACATAACTTGTGTTAATTTAACATATGTTGATTTTAATTGGTAAAAAAAAGTTTTTCTGGTGTTACATTTATTTATTTTTCGGAACAATAAATTTGCGGTTACAGCTAAACTAGGATTACTATGATGATGATAAAAATATTTATTTTTTATCAAGTGAGTGTAGAAACATAGAAAAACGGCAGAGGGAGAAAAGAACGGTAATAATTTATTATTATTATTATACAATAAATATGTTTTAATAAAGTTTAAAACCTTTTAACATATTTAAAGCAATTTCATGTTATTTAAAACAAATAGTATTTTCTTTCACAACATTCTTCCAAAATTTAAACACATTTCCTTCCAAACACTCATACTGTTGTTTTTATTTGACTCTATGTAAGTGTGTTATTTTATAAGTTCAAAATAAGGAGCAAATCTCGATACTTCAAGTATTCTTGTTCTCTGTTAGAGACGCTTAATTTAAGCTACTCATTATATTGAAATTCATTACCAAATAGAATACCTGTAGTTATAATAATAGTACGAAACACATTTCAAAGGTGATTAAGAAGTTTGAGAACGGACATTTTCTCCTGCTGAGCCTCGATGGTATGCAAACACGGAGAGAGTTTGTTATTTTACAAGAATAAAGCCATCCTCAAAATAAGAATTATGACTATTAATTAAATAATGAATAATAATAACTAATTTAAGGAACGTGAAGAAGACGAAATTCCTATGTCCAGAAGTCATGACATATATGAATAATGCCTTTTATTGTTCTAGTACTTATTATTATTCGCCTTAGCGTTATACCAGAGACTAAAATATTTCTGTCACAAAAATCGATCTTCAGGCAACACACGTGCTTCTATTATAGTTGATTGTTTAAGCCATTGTTTAAGATCATTACACGTTTCATTGTCCAAAAACGGTTCTGATACTCTATTGTTCTCCGATTGATTCTATTTATGTTGTGATTGTTTGTTATTAATACTGATAACAAAATGGCTAACATTAAACAGTGAAAAATGTTTTTGTGGAAAATTCTCTATATTTGTTGTCGTCTTCGTAAAACTCTTGTTAGTTTTATTTGTAGACAAATTTAAAAAAAAAACGTATAAATAATATATTTAGGAAATATTGAACGAAAAGTGGTTCCTTTGCTAGGATTTCAATCCGATCCTCTCACCTTACTGGGTAATTATTTTAAGTATATCACCTCATAGCGGTTACTGTATTTTTATTGATTATTTTTTATTTATCTGTAAATAAATCAACTAACTAACAGAAAAGATATATACTTGCCATGTGATTTTAAAAGTAAATTGGAAGTTGAATTTAATTTACTAGAAATTAGAAAAGTATTCTTCCCTCGGCACTTAAGCTCGATTTTCTCACTTACTTGCAGGGCGAGCATACTAACTATAGTGATATATTCAAAGTCACGGTGGTTCTACTACTCTTTGATCAGCAGGCTTTCTTGAAATTGTAAAAATTAAAAGCTTACATAGCCACTTACATAGATAAAATTCATGTTATAAACATTTCCTGGAACATTTTAAAACAATGTTCTTCTTATTTCCACAAACGTTAGACCCTGATTGTCACGTATGAGTCGATTAAAGCCGGAGAATCTGAAAAATAAGATAGAATTTGAGATGAAACTGTTTTTTTATAAACGGCTGAATTTTTTAATTTTATTTTATTTCCTAGCCATTAAGCGTATGCTTACTACGTTGAGAATAACTGGGTGCTCTATACTGTGGTACTGGGCGGCTTTGCTCTAATGCCGAGGCAAAAACATGAGTACAATTCAATTTGTTCATTTTATTTAATATCTAACTGTTTTTAACACGTAATCTGTGATAATTAGAGCAAAATGGGAGTTAATATCTATATAGGCTTACCTATATTATGAAATTAAGCATATTAATACAAAATTGGTACATTAGCATAAAAAATCCTAACTGCTTTTCAGACAATGAAAAAAGTCATTAAAAATAAATGAAACTTAATGAATAATTAAATAGTCTTCAAATAGCTATTACAAAGTAATACATCGTGAATTTACAAACATATCACAACATCGCTACAAAATATATAATGCAAGTTTCTCATGTTGAGCTGATCTAAATTGCGCTGTGTAGTTTGTTACGGCACCTTGAAATTGTAGATCGGCAGATAAGACAAAGGGTTCACACTGAAGGATTATAGGTTTTTATCACACTGGTGGATAGAGCAAGGATCGATGTAAAGTATACTGCAAATGGATCTTCTATTTTTAATGCACTTTAAAGACGCCCCTACCATAAATTGTGTATCTATTGGAATTGTATGTAAACATATCTTGTATTTCTTATAAAATAAAAAAATCTGGTCACTTCGTATAAACTATTTTCAATAGTCTTTAAAAAAATGTGTAAGCAGTATTTATTTAATTTAAAAAAATCCTCATTATTTGTTTCCAATGGCGCAGTGTATTGGGTACAGCGGCTTCCGCAAGATAACCGAATCAAGCAACGTCGAGCGCGGCTGCTACTTAAATGTGTGAGACCGCTGAGCGACCCTGCCCTTGTAAGCAGCCCGCCTGCCCAGCCATTGGTGGTGGTTCCAGTCACCTTTAAGCAGTTCGTCTCCAGCTGAACAACTGAATCTTAGGGACGCTACTGTAGATTTATGGTAACACCACCGTTGGGCTAGTTTAGCCTCCACTAGCCTGCTGCGTGGAACTATCATTCATTAGACATTGAAAGTTAACTACACTCCATTTATTAGGATGATGTTCAATACATAGGGAGTTATCGGAAACCTTCCACTAGATGGTGGATGCAATTATAACTTAATTCTAAATGACGTATTTAACTATACATTGATAAAGTAATTATAATAATCACAGTTTTACACAGACTAGCAAACTTTACGTTGATTAAATGATTACGAGAGAAACAAATTTACAATGAGTTAAACTTTAATTCAGCTTCTAAAAGAGTTCTTAATAATTTATTTTACGAAGTTCAGATCAGATACCACACCATATTACGAGATATTATTCACGTTATCCTTACTATTGGAATATTGATATCGCGCGAATAAATGATCATAAAGATTTTCAACGTATCTAAAACCACATAATGTAGGTACTGATTTAAATTCATATGTACCATTTAAAAATATGTAAACTTATAACTAGTTTTTTTTAACGCATATATAATGAATGTTAAATGTATTAATGACCACAACGAGCAATAGTGACAGTAATGGCTCCTGGAAAATTGGCACTTAAGAGGTAATGGTCTCTTGGACGTACTTCCAGCGCATTCTATTAGACTCGACTAATTATACAAAGGGGTTTTGGTACATTGATGTTATAGGTAAACAAGGCCAGGGATATTCATTTAGCAAATTACTATATGGTGGTAATATTTCAATCACGTTATAAATTACACGAAACAAAATAACTTAAATACCTTTAAGGAAGTACTATTTTATCTATGTTTCGAGGTGGAACTTGTGCAATCCATATAACATAGATAAAGCGGATTAAACATAAATTAACACTTAATCGAGAATAATACATAATTATGCAGTAGTACATAGTGCACGTATCTTAGTATTTGGTTCAAGTAAAAGGCTTAACACATAACCCCTCGCTTGTTGCTACATGGTTGTAGTATGATGGTTTGATGTTGTACTGTATTATTTTCAGTGCTTTACTTCTTAGTTTGTACACTTTGTTGCACTTTGAACACACGTTTTCTTTAAATTTTTAATCGAAGGTAATTCTGATGAATAAGGAAATGTCATCGTTTTTAATCTATTTTATTACATGTGGGAAATGTAATACTCAATCGTCAAATCTTTTGAAAGTTAGGATTTTATTCTAAAGTATATGACAGGCTAATTGTTGAGAACTTTGAGGTAGAGAATTATTTGTCAATTACCCCAAAATAATTGTAAACACTTGGTAAGAATACTATTGCATTTATTAAGCTATATCAAATTAGTGCCATGATTTTGTTAGAATTAAAATTTATACATGACAAAAGTGTTATAATGATTGTGATCTTGAACTGTAACGTCTAAAAGATACTAGTACTCTGTATGCTAGCTTGGATGTGAGTTGACACGGAAAGATAAAAGCCATTAACAATATGAGGACCAACATTTGAGAAGGAACTGATGCTGTCACGCAACAAACCCTAAGAGACTCATACTCAATATTGACAGGTCCTGTCACGCTGGTATTGTCATTTTTTAGAAGGAAACTGTAGAAGCATTCACTAAAAATTGTGCTGTGTCAGACTCAATTGGCAAGTTATGTAAGGCATTATTCAACCTCTAGAAAGTATCCATTGGCTTACCATGGTAAAAAATTCATTTTTGATCTTTAACAACTTAGGTCACAAGTGATTTACTTACTTCACATTTACAAATAAACTTAAATTTGAGCACATAGCCTACGGCACAGGTATGTGGGCGATAATACATTTTCATTAGCATTACAAGACAGATACCTCTCCTAACACAATCCATTACCAGTTTATTATATTGCTAAAAAACGTGTAAAACGTTTCCGGCCATTTTTCTACCGTGATTGTAATTGAGTAAGCTAAAAACTATTAACGCATCACGTTCAGCCATGCCCATATTAATTAGAATTGTGTACAAGCTAAATGACACTTGAATAAAAATATTCTTCGAATACTGCTTGTTATAGATTAAACTCATATACAGAATGCTCTAAGTTTGGTAATTTTGGTTTATTTATCACATTTTTTTTAAACTATCTATACATGGAAAAGTTTTCTTTGTGTACAATAAACCAATATTTAACAAAACTTTCTGTCTTGTCAAGCAATAAAGTTTGGCACCATTACTGTACAGATGTGTTCAGTTTTCTGCCAAACTGAATAAATCAGGGCGCTGAACTGAGCTAACAACAAACGAGCTCCATTATATTCTAGCGGAGGTGGATGCTCTACTTTGTTGTGACCTACGCTCTATCTCTATATTCTCGCTGCCTTCCATGCTTTGCCGCATTAATGATCAGCGTTTTTTATACCATACACAATATTATTGTGTTATTAATTACGTATCTGCATATTTAAGGCAATACGTAACTTATGGTGTAAAAATAAAAAGCTCCACCTTTAAAAGTTGTATCTTGCTTACCATTTTTTTAAATGACGTATTCTTATAAACATGAATATCATACTTTATTTTATTGATTAATAAACCTGTCATTAGCAATTGCTCCATCGCATTACAAAGTATATGACTTACTTGTAAAGTAACATTTAAATAGTATAGACACCCTGATTACTATAAAGGTTACAGTACGGCCACAGCTGCCAGAATCAAAGAAAGTAACTATGGAGATTTTAACCCTGTACGCAAGGCGGTAGATTAGAATCCTTCCTCTTTTTATTTCGCAATCCTTATTTTATTGCTTGTAGTAGCCCTCATGTACAGCCATTACAAAATCTATCATTTTCCATGTATCGAACATAGCCGTTTGGGATGAACCGGGTGACAGACGAAGCAAACGTTTATATAATATTTTGTTGCATAATAAGAAACAAGGGGTGAACTTTTGTATACAATTTGGTAATATTTACTAATAAATGTGGGGAATTCGATATTTTAATTAAATAGCATCTAATTGTCTGGTAACTGCTGAATAGTTTTCAAATCATTTAAAGAGTTGGAATTAATGTTTTGGTACTAATATTTACCTTCTATTGTATTATACAAATAGGAGTATCACTTGTGTCGTAACAGGCATCGCTGAGGCTAATTGCAAAATTTCGAATCTGTAGCTCATAATTTCTTGATATGTCCTGCACACAGATAGACAGACAGACAACCAAATATAAAATAAATGTTTACATCTTTACAGAGTGATAAACTTCAATGAAGCTCAAGTAAATTTCATGGTTGAACATGCACGATTATAAAACTCATACTTATCTATTATATTCTTTCTCAAGATACTCTCCCACTTGATATATTCACATTTTCGTTCCGTAAGTTTCATAACGATGTTTAAGACAATAAATTATATCAGAAATAATATATTTAAAAGCAGATAGTATGTTGATGGCTTTAGGAGTAAGGTTTTAGTCGAAGACAACATAACTCAAGTAAAGTGATGTATGTAAAGTGAGTCCGTTTACATTAAGGGACATTTTTTACATAACCGGATATATGCAATCGAAGATAGCAAATGCATTGATAAATAAGTAAATAAAAAGGATCTATTCTGCTTTAAATGGCCAACAGAGATTTCATATATTGCAAATTGACTTTGAACATTTTATCACTGATGTGGTAATTGTTTGAACTATGGTATAGTAACATTAATCAAATTACTACCACCATATCAAACTACCATACAGGGTTTTGTTTTACCAATTACACCAAGGACCTTTTTAAGACCGCTTTTTGAAGTTAATAGTTTTATAATTAATATTATACAAGTTACTCACACGTGAAGGCATTGTTAAATCTGTGTTTGCTTACGATCATCAATCAATCATTAAGTAATTTCCGTTATATTGGATTGTATGGAGTCATATTGGAATGGACCTGTCATAGACAGACTGCTGTGCCAAACATGTTGTGGATATTGGTGGAAACAGATATAAATTTGGATAGCTCTATCAAAGATTACGCAATAAAGTTATCGAAAGAGGAATTAATAGACAAATGTGTTACGTATTTTGTTTTTATCTCTTATAAACTCTAGGAACCCCTAAATTTAAATAAATATTGAGAATTCTAAATATTGAACTCAATATTTAAATAATATAGATATTTTTAATGAAATTCATTAAAAATGTGCGCATAAGATCGGTCTGATAAATATTGTTTAACAATAAAAACTCGCTGCAAATGAAAAGACGTGGTCTTTACAAAGCATTATACTTAACAACTACAAACCTGATGTGGCTAATATACGTGTCAATGGTGTCTAGATTTGTTTTAAATGTTGTAGTACATGAGATGTTATATAGTGGTAATCAACATAACTAATTATACTCAACTACTATTTACAGAAACGTCCCTTTTGACTTGTGATCACTCGTTATTTGCGTGCAAATAAAAGAGTGTTTAATTTATGGTACGATTTTATATATTCGTTCGTTTAATATTCTTAATTCCCTCTAATTTACTGTCAAGGAGTAATTTCAATTTGTCCCAGTTCACCTTTATTAACATTGTACGTTTGTAAAAATAAACGATAGTTTGAGAATATGGATATTTTTTCATATTAACCACTGTAGTATTTTGAAATATCAAGAGCAATAAATGGTTTTTACGAAGGTTCTACTTTAATCCAAAGGAATAGAACTCACGTATAAACGTCCAGGAGGTTATGAATTTTCTGCAATATCGATTTCTTACGGACGATAAAGTAAAATTTCATCGTCTAGGCAGATGGCATAATAACGATTCTGATGGAGGCTACGAGCCCCAAAAAATACTTGGAAATTTGTAAGAGCTTCAGAATTGCCTAAAATTATTATACTTGTAAGGCTTTAAAAATAAGGCCCAATGTAGGACAATGCGGGTATTGGTAAACAAAGCAGAAATCACAGATGTATAGTTCTCAACAAACCTCCATCAAGTTAATTGTACAGGAGGGTACAATGGTGCTGCAGGATGGATAATTATGACGTGATGGGTATATTGAAACTGACCTCATGTGTTATTAACATCTTGAAGTTAGTAAATTATAGTAGTATTTGTTAATGGGTGGCCGGTAAAAGTTATCAAATTAAAATGAGAAGGCTCGAAGAAATTTTTGCCAATGTGGGCATTGCTGCTGATAGTATTTAATAAAATATAAATTGCTCACAATTGTGCTAAAATCAAGGATTCAAACGTTGTGTTATGTTTATTCATTATTCATAATAACACATTGCAGCGAAACATACAAACTCAATAGACTCACCAATACACAACACAGAAAATGTCTCCTTTCTCGGATTGACAGGTTGACAGTGACACCGATGGTCAAATAGCAGTAAGTCACAGTACACAATGTACTTCTCTGAGCTCCGCTTGATATACCTTTGTCCTTCTGACAAGTATAACCTGATGTCAACCGGTGCTCGAAGTCAGGTTCTTTGTTTTCTGTTGGTAAATATGTTTGATATACATAGACACGTTTGTAATTCTAGTTTTATGTTATTGTGCATGTGTTGTAGGACTGTTGGGTAGAGATGACCACTTAACAGGACATCCTCATCATTCCTGTCATTTGTTGAAACATCCACTGGTAATTACTAGTTCTCTCGATTATGCCATGATAGAACGCGACTGATAATTAGGATGCCATTGTGTAAGGCTTATACAGAGAGTATAACAAAAATGAACTTATCCTTTAGTTTCTGGCTCACATGGACAAAGAAAGGAAGACTAATGTAGGTTTTCCCACAGGATTAAATAGACGAAGCGACGCGACGTTACGCAGTGGTGAACACAAGTCTGGTGAGGCCTTTGTATCACAGAAACACACTAGTTACCCCGTCACCCTGAGAGTTTGCTTTGTTTGATCTTCTGGTACGTGATGTTGCTGACTTTTATAAAGAAAAAATTCTAGGAAAAATTACTTTTATGTTCGTGATTTTATAGTTTATATTTTTACATGATATTTTGGTATTTGTAGACATGATATGAGAAGCACTAAATAACTTGTTCCAAGGTTAATTACAAGATTTATCTTTACAAAAATATGATTTATTGATTGAAGAAATGAAAATTAAATTCTTTGCTATACAATAGGTTGATTGCGACGACCTTTTCATTGTATGATTACTTCCAAACTTCGGTTACCAGCAGTACCGTTCATGGTGTGGTGTCTTTGATTAACCTGTCACTAATGTTTTAATAATTTTTCAAATATTACAACCATACAATTACTCCACGGGACCGTTTTATTATAAGTATTCTCAACATTAGCGTATCTATCACGTCCCAACCGTTCCTATTTTCTTTTTTTATATACCACTAAGCCTGGTATAACACAAACCCTCACTTTGATGGTGGAATATATACACGACGTCTGATATAAGTGAGATATCACTTTCCTTTCAAATTATAACTTGGTTCTGGGGGTTCTTAGCCTCCATCAGAATCGTTATTATACCACTTGCCTAAAAGGATGACAAACATGAGCTTTATCGTGTCTAATAAATCGATATTGTAGAAAATTCATAATCTCTTGGCCCATTCAATGTGAGATCTATTCCTTTGGATTAAAGTAGAAGTTTAATCTGATTTATGCATGACTCTAAAACAAACACATAACGGCCTAGCAGCTAAATAAAAGAAAATATGTGTGAATAAATTAGATTTAGAAACTATAAAACCATAAGTGATGCAGCTCTCTTATAACATATTTAAATCATTGTAAAAAAACTATATTTTTCGATAAGAAGTGAATAAATAAAGTGTTTACTTTGGGTAAGTCTACTTCTTGAATGAGTAACAGTGATGATTAGGTTAATAATACCTCGGTTTCATATTGCATATGTTTTCGTCCTAAATTCAGACAATCTATAATATTCTTTTCGTTGATGATGACTCTATTGAAGTGATGCTGCGGAAAAGACACATAGAAAACCAATATTATTTTGCCACAACATTTATATGTCTTGAAATGTGATACAACACAGACAAAGTGCTTCTCGGAAATCTTTAGAAAAGAAATTGAAGACTTCATGAAAGTCAATTTAATTTTAACATTTTCAAGAGAACAGATATTAAAATGTGGATTCTGAAACAAATTATTTCAAACATATAGAAATGGTTTGAAACAATTATAGTATAGTTAATACAAAACTAAGTATAGTGAATGATAAGGTAAGTCGTTGATTAAAGAATTGGAATGTTGTAGCTTATGACAGAGTTGGTGTAGGCTGGTATTGACATAGTTCTAGCAAATAAATAAACCCTGTAACCAACTGACGTTTAATTAGAGAGGACAGAATTTACAGCTTCTTTAGAACGTGTATTCTTGCCAATATCCGTATACAGACGTTAGATGAAATGTACAATTAATTCAGTTAATTACTAACTTTGCCACAGTAACATAGTATTGTATGTCTGTCACTTGGGGAGATTTAAAGGTACGATGTCAATGCTTTCTTCTTTTAAAGCAAGTTTATTTGCCCATATACAATAAGCCTAAGATGCTCACTATTTAATAATAACAATATAAAATTGCAAATGTTTTGAAATCACAATATTTCCCAATTCATTATTTGACACCTTAAGAATTACTAAATATTTTTAAATAATATTCCCTCACATAATTCACGTTTGGAAGCTACGTGTGAGGAGCAAATACATTCAGGTCAAGAAGCTATTAAAGGGATAGACTTCATAATTAAAGGATTTTAGAGAACAATAATTTGAGAAATGACTTATTTATCGAGGTAGGAGAATCCCACACCTCGTATGGTGTAACATGCTTCGCTAAGGTTTAATGCTAAAGTTTCTAGCAAATTCTACAGATAACTTATATATTGGCGTGTTGAAAGGCAGAGAATTGCACAACTACAAAATGTTTACATCAACCGGCAAACAAAGAAGAAATGCATGATAGACAAACAAAATTTGAAAGACGTGATATGCATTAAAGCCTCATTCATGATTGGATATGTAGCATCATCAAACCTATTCTGATCTACGTAGAAATCTTTTAAATGCAAAACTCAAGTCTACAGATAAACTCTTTCTTGAGATATATTGCCATATGATACATTCATATTATTGTTATTTAAATAGGGGTTCTTTTTATTGTATAAAAAGGCTCGCACCAAGTTACTATGAATGATAGTGGATTTGTCTGGATAGTTAGGCTACATATGTGACATGTTAAAATATCTCATGCGTATACTGAGTTGGTTTAAAATTTATTTATTCTGCCATTTTCTCGTTGCTATCGTGGCTATCAATAAGATCGACGTCACAAATTCGTTGCCTCAATGGCATCACATAGAGTGATATGTACTATAAAAATATATACTATATTATATACTAAGTTTCTATATATAATATTAAAATTCAAGTTTATAGGCAGATTTGTTTTTGAGATATCTTGACGACAGACAGACAGAAATGATAGGCCCACTAGTGACAGGCTTCGATAACACTCTAGTTATCGATTATTATCGATTGTTATCTTTATTGATTATTAAGACTTGTTAATAATCAATAAACACGTCATATTTACGCCTAATGGGTCTATATTTAAGTTTAAATTATGGGTTTTAAAACATTACGACTACAAAGTACAGGTTTATTTATTCTATTCAAGAGACAATTTAATATAATTTCAACAAAACCCATTTGTCATGATGTATTCTATACAAAAGGATTTATGTCATGCAATAAGTAAAACACGTCAGAAAAGAAAATAAACTGTAAAATCTACGGTAAATGTGCTGTATAATGTTTCTTTAGTTTAAGTTTTGTGAAGAGTTCTGATATATATTATTGTATTAGTACCAATATTCATATTCATACAATATTATACAGGTATATGATTAGGTTGCTTATTACGTAAATTTGCAGAGACTACCTACGCAGCTTTACACGAAGAGAATACCAGTTTATTTATTCACAAATGGAGCTATTCAGAGTACAAAGTTGTATCGTAATTTTACCCCTGTTGTGAAAACCACATAATGGATCATAATTTTGCTATGGTTGGAAATCTGAAGGACACTCCAAGGATGAGTTTTAACACATTGTTTTTAAATAATGTAGATGTCCAGTAGGGATATTCTGACACAAACAGCTTTTAACTCGAGACTATAGGTATAGTAAACCTAGCAACACAAGAGCTTTTCATGAGTTTCATTACTGTGATATAAAAATATAACTACCCAAAAGCCTGAAGAATAAATAAAATTAAAGCCCTGTATTATGGTAATCCCAGCTAATAAGTAAAATAGGGACACAGTCTATTGTATTAAGATCAATAATTTAAATATATTGTTATGGTTAGGTGTAAGAGAGGACTTAATAGCCCTAACTTCGCCAGTTGAGTATGTTTTACGTTGTATTTAATAAAGACATTTTTCATTTCATTTCATTTATTGTTGTAGTAAGAATTTAGTAAGAAAATAGCACACAAGGTTTAAATATATGTATGGGATTAAATATATTTATAGGAATAAATAATAAACACGAATATTCATTTTATTATTTCCATGATATTTAAAAATACAACATTACAATAAATATTTGAAACCTTAAATATGATAAATAGTTTCTCAAAACTAAAACAGAAGATATTGTTGTATTCAGGTTTGATAATTTACAAAAATATTTTGTAAACCTATTCTTTTACGGTTCTATACCACCTATTTAGTAAACACATAAGTTGTTTCTCTGTTTTCTTTAAAGATAAAATGCGTACTGTATTATATAATTGTAGTATATATGTGTTCTGTAGTATATAATTGCCCTTAAAACGAATCCCAGTTTTTATCCTTATCACTTAGCCGTCTTTGACCTCTGACGTAGGAAGAGTCCTCGTAAACATGTATAATACAATATAAATAAACCTTTTAACACTTTTTGTAAACTTTTATTTATGTTACTATGTACATTTCGAAATCTGTGATTTCATCTTCAGGTACAAAGGTTAAGTTAACTTGTACCATATTAGCCCCACAGATCGTATTCATTATATTCTTGAAAAACTAAATTAGAGCAGGTTTAAGTATTTACAAATAAAATCCCTCTCATTGTTAGTAAAATAATTAGAAAACATAATCATTCATATAAATATGTATAATTATATTCATACATGGTTCCAAGCTTGTGCGTAGAAGGCTTTCAAAATAAAAATAAGTTAGGTTAGTTTTACTGTATCTACTTAAAGATTTTTCTCTCATAGAAGAAATTAAATTCTAGTTTAGCCATTCAAATTAACCACATAAAGCTCTAAAACTTATACCTCTAAAAAGTTTAGTATCAATAAAATTACTTTCAAAAAGGAAATTACCTTTTAATGTATCAAATGAGGTTCCTGCCACACTTTTTTCTGTTGTATAAGTTGGAACACAAATATTTTTCCATTGTATTAAAATATATCATTTCAACAACTTTTTCGATGGAATATATCGAAATATCAGACAAACAAATTTTGTAACAAAAGTAACTGTATTTACATAAAACAAGCAGAACTAAAACAATCGCGAGGAGCGTTACTACCCTATGAAGATGGATGAGATCTTACAACAGAGAGGGCCTGATTAATGATTTTTTGTAAACAATAGTCTTCAGCTTAGTTGGCCAGTACACAACACGACAAAGGCAGCTTATCATTTATACGTTTGTCTCTTAAACAGCTCCTCATTAATTCCCATTAAAATGTATAATAATTAAGACAACAGTTCATTGTCTTTTTAATGAAACAAGCTGAAATATTATTATTATTGTATTTTCAAACGAGTTGTATATAACTTATAACATTTATTTAATAAAGGAGAGTTTTTTGGGTTATCATATAAATAAGCGAAAGATTAAGTGTTTTAAATTTTTTGCTATAAATTATTCAATAGTAACAAACTATTTGTTAAAAAAAATATAATAATTTTTCACCTGAATTTTTAAATGCACATCACACAAATTATACTAAATTATAACAAGAGACAGACAAGTTTTTTAATGGTGCTCCAATCATTTTTATATAAGTAATAGCCATTTTATTACTGCCCTTATTCCAGTATCACTTTTAAATCAATATACTGTATGTCTTGGTCTTAGAAACAATGAAATATGAATTTTTGAATTAGTACATATAAACCAAACAATCTACGAATATTTAATACGGGAATAAAAGGTGTTGGAACTCTAAAAGCAGGAAGTATTGTCTTATTGCATTTGTGAGATACTCTAAATTTACGTAAAAACTTAAGTGGAATTTTAGAAACTTTTGCATATAAAAAAAAAAAAAACAAAAATGGATACGTCCTACATTTTGAGAGTACATTTGTAACGTAGGTGATAATTACAAGCTGACATAAATTGTTAAAAACTTCCTCAGCATTTGTTCTTTTACTTCCGAGGTTTTAGTAATTTTTAAAGTAGACGGATTTGTCGTACAGGAAACAACATTTTAGTACCCACCAATGAGATAGTAGGAATGCATATTCAAAATCTGTTAATATGTTGTATAGTTATGAAACTTAGCTGGCTATACCTAATAATTTGAAAATGTTTTCGAATTCTTTGCTCATGTCGTTCATGGTTACACTAAATAAATGTTTTGAAATACCAAAATTTCAATATTTAATCCCAGATTAGGACTAAACATTTAAAAAAAAAGGAAGCTTTACTGAAAGTTTATATACTTTAATTTCACATCTTCTGAACGTTAATAGTGTTTTAAATAAAGACTTTTACATTTTAATTTTATTGTGCATGACATCAGGAATAATACCTTTTACCTTTAGAGAACGCCAGTTTATTACCCGTTAGAACTTTATACGAACAGCTTTAAATATAATTTCAATATTAATGAGCTATAAAGTTCATAATAATCTCAGTTCATGAAAAATTTAACCTTACGGAAAAAGCCATACTTAACTTGTTTTAAAATATTAAAATTATTTAAACACACAAAAAAAACAGTCTTTAACAAGTAATAAACACTTGCGTATGAGTGTTTTAAAGCCTAAGGTCAGTAGTTTTATAAAGGCTTCAATAGATCATTTTTATGATGATTTACTAATACATTTCACATGAAATGAAAAAAAATTACAGTACATAACGAAATAAGATATCATTGTATTAGGTGAATTTAAAAAGATCCGTCAATAACAAATCCAGGAAAACGACTGGATTTACAATGCGATTGACGCTCCTTATCGCAGATACATTTAGAAGATGTTTTAAAATTTACAAACATTTTATCCAATGGCGTAGTGTAGCGGGTATGGCGGTTCACGCTGATCCATTAATATACAAGAATTTAAGTAACTTGATCGTGTTTAACTAAACAGTTTCAAGCGACGACCTCGTGACCTCAAAGGTCACTGTTTCCTTGTCTTCGCATTAATGAAGCCCATTTGCATCCAAACAAGAGTTATCTTTGCTGAAAGTGTAGTCAAGCGTTAAGGTAACTGACCACTCCTTGGGCTTCTCCTTAGTTGTTTAAGTTGTTTGTCACACCATTAGTGTTAATACATTATCATCAATGGATAGTGAAAATAAATAAATAAGTAATACTTAAAAATGGTGTAAAAAATAAGTATTATATAAACAAGGATGATGTTATCCCTTACTGGCCGCTTATTCCCATATCAAAACCAACGTATATACTCGCATAAGTATAGACAAATTATTTAGACTTTGCACTACAATAATTATCTTGACAAGTATGAAAAATGAAAACGAAATGTGTTGGAGATGAAATATTTTAAAATGGTAAAGTTATCGTGTATCGGAATAGAAGTAAAAAGTTCATATCGCATAAGTATAGTTACCAGGTTTATTAAGAAATAAAATATTTTATCTATACAACGGTATGACACACATTTAGTTGAATGCATAGCAATTGTAATCTAAGATACTCTGTAAGGCTGACAGCAGCAATATTGACAACACCTTACACAGATATTCGACAACAACGAGACGCTGGGAGCTGTCACATACAAATTGTACACAAACACGTACAGCGTGTTTGATCGCAGAATCGATATTGGTTGGCTGAAAAGAGTAAACTCAATAATTGAAAGTTAATACTAGTGTTTTAGCTTCAGTTTGCAACTGCATTACGAATATTATTCTAAATAACGCTTTAAATACAACTTATTACTTCTATTATTAACAACCTGTACCGTTTTAAGGGATTTATTTGTAGTTATTCGTTTTAACAATACTGACCTAATTTTGCTCCAGGTCAAAACTTCCGAGCTCCCCGAACCCTATATAATTCATTTGATTTGTTTGCTGATATTTTATAACAACAATATAGTATCTTAAATCAATTTTATTATAAATTGAAAACAACTTTCATGAACAAAATCATCTAAATTGTGAAAACAAATATACTATTGACGACAAGATTTACATTTTATGAGGATCATACTCTTATATAAAAAGTACAACAATTAATAAGAAATAGTAGGCGGCACTGAACGAAATAAACTCAATTAGTTTGCGGAAATGGCGTCTTTTAATCCCAATATCCGATATGTTTCGGCGATATAATTATCATTTACACAAGCGGCCATTAGATTAACATAAATTTAGCTAAGTATATGGTATGTGAAAAAGTTGTTTGATATTTTTAACCTTTCTTTGTACACTCTTGTTTATGACCTCTAACAAAAATATCTTCTGACAGAGATTATCCAGAGATTATGTAATAAAACCTAATAACATGGATACTTGGGAATTACAGAATCCTTCAGAATCTCTGATTAGCTGTCACAAGCAACAGTTTGGTATGTCTACTGTGGTATACTTAGAGATCGCTTGCTAAATCACATATTTTGTCACCCCGTCTCAATGGAAACATTTATCTAGAATTTTTAGAACAACTTTGCCAGATTTATTGAATGACTTTTGAATTGCTACAAGAGAAGATATGGTTTATGCATGATGCTCAGATACATTTCAATAATATTGTGACTGATAACCTCAAAGCCCCATACCCTCTGAAATAGACTGGGGTGGAGGAATTGTAAATTGGCCAGCTAGATCACTGGACTTCAACCCATTAGATTACTTCTATTGGTGAAACCGCTAATAAAGAAACCTGCGCAGAAGCAAATATTTGAGCAGCACAGCGCAGGAGGGGCCCCCCTCCGGCGGGGGGGAGTGGTGAGTGGGCGGAGCATCTTCTTGTCAGCTGTTTAAATCTTGTCTTGCTTGCGCCATATTGTTTATACTGCAGTTACTTACTTGGATCGTTCAATTCGAACGAGTCAGTCAGGTGAACGAGTGATCAAAAGACCCGTTCACTTTGAAAGTTTTGTTCAATTTAGCCTGGCAACTGAATAAATTTGATACTTTTTTTCCAAATCAGGTGAAGTGAAAAATGAAATGAAAATGGTTTATTTTCTTAAAAATAGTACAATAAAACACATATACACGTTTTGCAACAAACGTAAGCAAATATATACAATGTCATAAATCATTTACTTATACGTAGTTAATTATTTCTTATTATAATAAACCTTGCATTAATTCTATTTAATTCAATTAAAATTTGAAATAAGAAGAGTAGTATGACCGGGATGAGCCTAGGACCTGTGCGTAGGCTCTGGTCGTGAATATTGGAACTCAAAACTAATAATAGAACAAAAATGATTTTATATGTAAAAAATAGTAGTTTAATAATTTTTGATATTATTAATGATTTTAGAATTTATTTTTAATCCGGCTGGATGGCAATGACAACAGTGACCACGCAGGCAATTGATGAGTCACATTGATAATGATACGTAACCTAGTATAAATTTAGTTTTGCTGCACTGTCGTATGAAGTATTAGTTATGGTAATTATAGTGAAGGACAGACCGAATAACAATAAATAGCGAGGAAGGGTTAGAAGTTCAGCGACAACAATGGACTATAAGTTTATATACTTCTTCGCCATCTAACAATAGTAACCCATCCTTCACGCGTTTTTAAACCAGTAAAGATTAGGTAATTGCAACACAGAATCGAAGTTGTAACTCAAACACACGTTACGGTACAAAACTTGAGAAATATAATACAAATTTGTTACGCTGAATGTTTTTTTTTAATATAGAAACTGTAATGACGACTTGTTGCGAGTACCGTGTGTTATGAGTATAAGTTCTCAACGCTAAAATAGTATGAACATTAATGTATAAGTAAATAAGAATGGTTTTGATTAACAAATTTCTTATAGTCATTAGTTCTTCCTCGAAGAAAATTAATTCTAAAGAATATGTTGTACTCTTAAAGAACATTATTTTTAGTACTGTTTTTTGTTCAAACATTAATGGCTCAAGAATAGTTTTGAAAGCAGCACCATGGACTATAATACCATATGAAAGTTGGGATTGAACGAAAGCAAAATAGACCACTTAAATTTCCTTATCTGTGAGTACTTCTCGTTATTGTCTGAAGGCAAAAATGTACTTGCGGATTTTATTTGCCAAAAAATGAATGTGTAGTGATTTTTTTTAAATATACTTGCAGGTATTGAATCGTGCCCAAGAGCGAAATTTCCAAACTGGATACGTAACATATAACCTCTTGTAACAGTGAGGTTACAAACTCTCATGAGTTAAAGGTCGAATGAAGCCTATAAGATCTGTCTTCGAAAAAAAATTGTTATATTTGAGCCATTAGAGTTCGCCAAGTTCTGACCCACATTAGTAAATAATTCATTAAATTCGTTAGCTACTTCAAGCTTAATTTTGTCTTTGAATAATTTGGTATTTGGCAAATATTTATTTAGGGAAGAAATTTTGTTAACCCTTCTACCACTCAATTTAATTAAAACCCCCCAAAACATATTTAAATCCCCATTAGCTTGGTCGAATTTATCACAAAAATAATATTTTTAGTTGCTTTAAATTTCTGCTTAAAATGTTCCTGCAATTGACATAGTGGGTTTTAAGCTCCACATTAAATGGTTGCTTTATCACTAATTTACGTAATTTATCTCTTTGTCTTATAGCATGGACTAAATCTGAAGTAATCCATGGTTTTAGCTTTTTTTGACCTCGTTTTAAATTTATTCGATTGTCTATTGAAATAATTGTAATAATATTCTGAAGTTGTAATGTAAAAACATTAACATTAGTGCTGTTAAAAATTGATTGCCAATTAGCATTTAAAAGGTTACGTGTGGTAACACATGGTCGATATGGGTACGACGTGCAGGGTCGATCTGAGAGGAGGCGTTCTGTGTAGTAGTGTGCGTAATATTATTTTAATGACTCAGCCTGGGTATTATGAAAAGTGGTGGTAACTCGATTAAATGTTTAAAATATGTTGTTATTTATAAAAATAAATTATTTTCAAACAATGCAATGTGTCTGTTTGATGTTTAGTAATTTATTTATTTTATTTTATTTATTTATTTTTATTTTATTTTATTTTCCAACGGCAGCAGCCAATTTACAAAGACAAGCATAGATAGTAGAATACAGCGGAAAATAAAATTAATATAATCAGATGAAAAATCTACATAAAGTAACAAAATAGGTATCATACAAAATTTGATAATAAAATAATAAGTATTCAAAGATATAAGTTATAAATATCCAAAAACATAACAAAAAAATAAAAATAAAGATTAACAAACAACAATAATTATTCAAGTATGGAGACAACTCAGAAAATTGATTTAGATAAATTGTATTTTACTTAAAAAACAATAAAAAACAAACTAAAGTATAGGTAGACAACAACAAAAGTAGAATAATAAATAATTACGTAAAGGAAAAAAAATATGTATAAAAACTCTTTGTGCAACAGGAACAAGCAATCAACTAGCTAACGAAATTATAAGATTGATAAGAGCGAACATAAATAAATTGTGCTAATAAATTAAAATATAATATATAACATTTAACAAATAACAGTAGAAATTAAATAAATACAACATATAATACAATGAACATGCACTTAACACAGATTAAAGCTAACTAGGTCTTAATTTCTAGTCTTTCACAGAAAGAAGAGAGAAGGCCTGCCGACGAACCTGGTGAAGTCCATCGAAGAACAGGTCACACCTAGACGCAACCTGATTTCCCAGGCGAATAAAACCTTGCGAAAGGACTGCTGAAGTCGAAGTTGGTTGAGTGGTATCTTCGACCCAGCAGATCTCGAGATCTTGTGTTTGCCGGAACTCTGAGGTTGATTTCAGCTAGGAGATCTGGAAAGTTCATGCGACCATTCACTATCTTCCAGAGAAGGACAACATCAGCCACGTCACGTCACAGGGCAAGAGGTGACAAGTTCAGATTGCTGGACAGTTCCTCCACAGGCACATCAAGATAGGCAAAACCCAGCCGGACACCAATCAAGCGAAGAAAACGCCTTTGTAGAGCCTCCAGTCTCGTCCTATTGCCAACAGTGTAAGGCGACCACACGGGACTTGCATATTCCACAAGCTGTCTCACAAGGAACAATACAGAGAGCGAAGAGCAGAAGGGTTGTCGATGCCTCTGGAGAATCTTGTTATGAAACCAAGCATCTTGTTTGCTTTGCTACTGATGTGGTCTATATGTCCCCCCCCACCCCCCCCCCCCCCCACCCCCCCCCCCCCCCACCCCCCCCCCCCCCCACCCCCCCCCCCCCCCACCCCCCCCCCCCCCCACCCCCCCCCCCATTTTACTATACCATTACAAATTATGTCGAATAATCTGATTAATTTTAAGTTAGGTACACGTAATATAATTATATGCTGAAAATATTAACTATGAAATATCTTGAAGTTGCGCACAGAATGTAATCAGTGACAAATATGAATGTTTATTTTTTTGTCGTAAGTACGGTTTTATAAATCTTGTTTCATCTAAATGCTAATATATGAATTATTTGACATTCAATTGAGGAAAACATATGAGGTTCTCTCTGTACAATAAGTAAGTGTTCATACATCACTTCATCGGTTGCAAATGAGGATGAAAATGTGTGTTCTGCTCTCTAACAGCACTGCGGTTTATTTGTGCACCACAGTTTATATCACATGCTTCTTACTTTTCTGTTGGGATATCTGCCGGTCAGCGTGGGATTAGTATCGAATTATTGTGGAAATGACGAGCCTCTGTCTGCAAAAAGACATTTCATGGAAATATGAATGGGAAATAACGGTTTATAAAAATAGATACCCAGTTTTAGGTTAAAAAGAAAATTATTTTTACTTTTATTACTCTCCTAATAACATATTTTAAAGTACATAAGCATAGCGGGATGATGGGATAAACTAATGGGATACATTTAATCACAATATCTTACTTTAAAAAATAGCATTAAATATTAACTAATAATTATGAGAAATCCATTATTTCTTAAACACTTTTCTTACTAATTATATTTTTAGATGTATAACCACGCTTCATTATTGTTTAATATTCCTATTACTAATTAATCTTTAATTCGGTTTTGAAGGGAATGCGACCTTTTTACCCGGATAAGTGCGGCAAGCAGGAGGAAATAGGATGCCTGCTGCTATGTTGCCGTGTAAAATACATCTAAGTAAAAATTAAGAGCAAAGGTACCATGGCTTAGTCATTGTTGTATATTTAAAAAATGTAAATAATTTGTTCAGTGAGCTCCATAAAGGGTACAGACTATAACGGCAAAGTTTCAGTTTTTTATAAAATTTTTCTTTTACAGGTCCTTTATAAATTAGCTATACTAATTTCATCACTAAAACTTATATTTTATGTATGAAAGTAGGAATGATATCTTAGACGTATTAGATTTTTATGATTCGCCATAAAATACTTTTATACAATCAAAAATTTAAAAACTAATAACTCACACCATTGGAGCTCGAACCTGGTTATACACACATTCAATGGCACATAGTGGAGGGTAATGTAGGGTGCAAAATGTATGCAACTAAATTTTTTTGTAACGAATAAATATTGGGCAATATTTTATTCATTTATTAAATTAAATTATCAGCCCCAAGATAAATGTTCAAACTTTCTTTTATTCAAGCCAAACACAGTCCTGTAATGATATTTTGGACCTGATTAGAATTTATTTCTAATTTCCGATCAGGCTGACTCTAATGACTGAGGCCAACAAGTGTGAGTTGGATACACCTCACTGATGGCAACAAACTGTAGATGCATCTTAAAGGTACACACACATTTTACTAGTATTTAATTTGTTCTTAAAGTATCAAAAAAAATTATGCTAAACATAAACGTATAAGCTATTTTCAATAATACATGTTAAACCTTCTTAATACTTTAACATAACTACAGTTTTAGCTACGTAACTATTCTCATAGCCATTTCCCGATAAAACTTATTTTAGTTCGCTTACTAGAGAGATAATGTTTTCAATTAATGAAGGTGTCTGTCAAAGCAACAATGATGATTTGGGTCGGCGTGCAACTACAGAACTGTCACATGCACTGCTGTATTAAAACGTCATCATATAAGTGATTAGTTCGTGTATTCATTACCCATACAACCATTTGATAGCTGGAGTTGTAAGCAACTATATCCAAGTAGGATTGCAATAATTCCTAGATCAATTGATTTTTGACTGGGGAAAAAGTTTTTTTTGAAGGTCTATGCAATAATGGTTGGTAATATATTTAACATACTTAGAACATGTTACAATATTTAATACTAAATGATAATTTAGATTGTATTTAGACAAGTATAGATTGTAGATTGCAATGATAAGAATTATTCGTTTTTAGACTGGAATCTTAAAAAGTAAAGGCTCCTGTGGTGTAATGGTAGCACATTCACCCGGCAAGTGAGAGATTCGGGTTCGAGTCCCGGCGGAGCAAGTATTTTTTTTGATTCAATGTTTATTGAAATTAAATTCGGCTATTGCCATTTATACAAATTTAATTAATGTAAAAAAGTTATTTGACAGGTATTTGGTCTTCCGATCATGATGGTAGTTTGGTTATTTAAACGCATTTGTGACAGATACGGCAAAATAAAAAATAATTGAATCGTATAAAAAGTAAGGTTTCTGTAGTTGTAACGGTAGCACATTCACCCCTCAATTGAGAGATCCGGGTTCGAGTTCCGGCGGAACAAGTACTTTTTGTGATTAAATTTTTATTGAAATTAAAATGGTTATTGCCATTTAAAATTTACCATTTATTTAAATTTTACTTCAATTTATATATATCTGTATAATATATTTACATTACATTTTCTTGGTCGGGCCAACACTGCAAACGTTAATACAGCACACGAAAACCTTGGTTACCCATGAGATTAATGTTTCGCAAAACCTCAGCCAGATCGATACATAAAAATTTCTCTAAACTTTTCAGGCGAAGTTATGAACTACATGGTCCTTTCTTACAATTAACTTGACAAACAAGTATAAATACAATCCATTCGTAATCTTTCAAACAGCAGATACTGACAAGTGATTTATTGAAAACAACTGTTCTGTGATGGGGAATTCGCAAAACGCCAGAGGCCAGTGCGGTTTCCTCAAGCCTTCTTCAATAGCATGAACTGACAATTATTTTGAAACCAAGGATTTAGGATTGAAAATCTAATATGAAAAGCTTCTTAAATCGTGCAATTTTTAACGGTGAAGTTCGTACATAGCAAGTAATATATGGTCATCTCACTTTAAGTTAAATAAATACGTAAACAATAATTTTTAGGCTTTCTGCATTCTATTATTCCAAACCAAAAGCAATGTTATTAACCACGGCACTTCAGTAAAGGAAGGAAAGAAATACGAGTAAAGAAATTAACAAGTTTTATGTGATGTGGTATAAAATCATTACATTCTCTTCAGAGTATGAACTGCTGCAAATAACTGTTTTACAGGTACCTACAAAGTAGTCAGTCCAATCCATCGTTTTCGTAATAGTCAATCCCAAACTCCTCACACTACAGATTACTACTAGGTGCCATTCGTTGCCCTGTGAAGAAATGCGAGTTCCTGTAAACTTTCAATTTACAGATCAGTTCGTTTCTCGATGAAGAGAATCGAGCGGCTTTCAGATATAATTTAAATGTTTTGCAAAGCCCTTCGAATTAGGACTTCACTAACGCTCTGCCAATAAATTATGAGATGAAAAATTATGTTAAAAAACTGCACAAATGCCTTTGTTTCAACTATTATAAACTTACTCCTAGTTTGGTTAGTATCGTATCGCACAAAGCTACAAGTGGAATCAATAATATTATTAAAATTATTTCTCTTGCTGTAGGGCTGTAGATATTGCAAACTGATTGGACTTTAACAACGAACTAAAATTATACTGTTATACTTGCAAACTCTATACAGTACCAGCATAATACTAGTTTAGGTTAGTATTGTATCCACTGGATTTGTAATAATCCAATTTTCTCAAATGTATTAAAATTGTTTCAATCGTAATTTATAAACTAAAGTTGAAGTGTATATTTAATGAAGGTTTTTTTTCAATTTGCGCTAAACAATTAGCTTTCGTTTCAACTTTGAACAATTAATTTCTCGGTCGTTGACACTTGTAGCTACAGAGTGTTGAAAGAAGTGGATCAGATTGTTATTGTAACACACAACGCTTTTTGTCACACGTAGTCCTCCTGGAACTTGATACTGAACTTGTCACAAAAGAGTTGACATTTGTTGTATTCAATGTTTCACTAAACCTGTAAACCTGTTAATGACTTGTCCCCTACCTTTACACGGATATTTTAACCATTTATTCTGCTCTTTAGAGGCTAACTGTACATCGATAAATTATGTTTTAAAATTTCAACACATTCGTTGAAAATACTTTGTTATATTGTGTTTTCACGTTCTCTTGATTATAAACACAGATTTTAATATACATTTTGCTCTATTATTTCTGATTATCATTTATAAATTATCTTATTTTAAATCATAGTAAGTTACCACTTTGTCGGTTAAATAAAAGAAAAGGTATTGAACACGAAATAGGTAATATATTTCTTAAGTAGAAGAGAATTATCAAGGGAGAAGAGAATTTTTATGCATCATAAAAATCTAAAAATGATATAAGTTCCAGTTCCAAAATTTATAACTATCTATATTGACCATAACGTAAGATGGAATTTTCATTACGCAAAGATTTTCACCGTAAATTAAGTGTACTTCTTACTCTTTCATACATACTGAGTATAATGAGAGTTTTTGGACCTTTATTTTAAATAGGCAAGACAGATAAAATCTCATTAAAATTAAGACTTCTTGTTAGTTTTTTTTTACTAAACTGAATTTATATAAGTTTTAGTTTGAAATTGCGTGGAATTAAAACATTACTAAATATAAACTATTACCCGTATGTGCTGTTTTCAAGCTTAATAATACAAACAGAAAACCTTCCCCGTACATGATTTTGTTTAAGATGCAATTAATGAAAATGCTGAGGAATATTTTGAGATATTTGAAGATTGAATGGGTTTAAGGCCAAAAACTTTCACTTTATAAAATCACTCTCAAAAACTGGAAAAAAGTCCATATACGCAGCAACTAAGTGGTGAATTGATGTTCCAGGAGAGAAATTTAAAAATAAGCATAAATTATATTAAGGAATAATAATTATCGATCGTTTCAATATCTGCAGACAATTTACCATTAATAGTAATAATTTCACTATTTGTCATCTTTGAAATAAAACCTGTACAATATTCAAAATAGTTTATTATTAGTTTTATTAATATCATAATCTCTTTCTGTTAATATTTATATATATATATATATATATATGATATGATATATATATATATATATATAAATATATATATATATAAAAACTATATTAAAATAAATATATATTTTTAAAAAGTTTAAGTTTAAAATATATAATATATATATATTAAACTAACTATAAAATAAATCAAAATTAAACTGTGTTATTAAATTCAAATAAAATATAATTTTATAATATAATTAAAAATTAAGTGAACGTTTCTCTATTGAAAGTGAAGCTGAATGAAACGGAATTAACACTTCTACGTACCACGTGTGTCACTTCCTTTTCCCGTTAGCACAAATGCAAAGTGAAAACTATAATAAAACTATATATCTTAAAACAGTTTTTATTAAGAACTTGAAACGATGTATTAAATTTATTGTAACTCTTCAATGTTAACTGTATATTTTAACAAATTTTTACTAAAATTAAAGTTGTAAACTTTTCTTGAACAGATCTTGTTATAACTTTTTCTATCTTGGAATGTGAGTTTAATTGTTAGTATGATCCAATTATTTTTTATCCTACTTGTATCAATATAATACAGTATTTTCTAGGCAAATAAGCTATAATTACAAAACATTTGATTATAAACCAACCCCTTTATAAACTAACGCGTGAATTAATATGAATTATAATCTACACTTTGGATAAAAAAGATAATCTAAATGTATATTAAAACAAAGCAACCTTCTTACATGTATTAGCTTATATTGAAAACTTTTATGTGTGTAACATTATGTGATTATCTCTAGTTTTATACGAGATATTGAACTTTCACAGAACGTATGATATATATATGATTTGTTACTCTAGTAATACACATAATTTTATTCCTAAACATATTCTACATATATATATATATATATATATATATATATATATATATAATACATTATTTATATATATATATTATTTTGCACATGTGTATAATATGTTTTTAGAATAAAATTATCTGTATTACACCTAATTACAAATGCTATATATTGCTTACGATTATATCAATGCAATCACACAACAAATGATGTTATTCTAGGTTATGAAATATCTCTGTCTAGGAAAAATTTTAATATGAAAGTTCCCTGAGGCTCATCGTCTTTTCCTTTCCCTGAGTGAGCTTGACATTGTCATTTTCATTTGACCTGAACACCTTTCCCTTGTATATGTTTTAAAAAATATTAAAATCATTATATGACCGTCTTACATATTATATGTGTGGTGTATATTTTTATATATTGCATATCACATAGCATTTTTAACAGTTTTTATTTTTTACACCTCATTGTGGGAAAAAAAACGGTTCTCATGTACGTATTAGTTATTTCTAAATAATTGGGTAAGGTACGGAATTTAAATACAGAAATAATGTTTACTAATGTAAACATAGTTGAGTGGATTATCAAACAAAATAGTTCGTTAAAATATACTGTGTTTCTTTCACAAGGAAGTACTTACAATATTTCAGTGCAGTATAATGATAGCACTGTTGATGAAACATGTGATGGACGCATGTGTGTATGCGCAGTCAGTTATTACTGTGATGATATGTGGATCAGTTTCCTAATTATACTCCATATGTTCAATGTTCCACGCGGGTGAGTGATTTCAAACTAGGTGCAATTTCATGGCTTCACTCTAATGTGAAATATATTGGAGTTACGTAATGTAGTTAACTCCAACATGTGTATTTACTTAAGAAAGTTCAAGGTTGAGTTATTGGAAGCGTTTTAGTTATACCAACTTTTTATAACTGTCATTTGATTTCATACTGCAATATAATAAGAACTTCAATAGTCTAAAATAAATACGAAATGGTTACTTAAATGTATACACACACAACGAGTGTGTTCGTATTTGTAGTAATTCTTCTATTATTACTATACTGATTCCAATAATGAAATATGTTATAGTTTAAACTGTATTGAATAAGTCTATAGTAGACCGTGTTACCATTCTCAGTACGGTCATCTATAGTTGTACGATTATATTACTCAACCATAACTGGTATTGAGTGAATTCAAATGATTCAAGTGCTTTCGAGTTTTGTATAAATTTTGATTTATCTCTCTCTTCAAATCTACTTCTTACTACAGTAAATACTTATTGGAGAACTTTAAACTATACTGTAGTGCCTGATAGTTTTTATATCGTACGTTTTGTAACAGTACATAGAGAGTTTAAATGCACATCTCCTAATATATTAGATTTAAAGAGATAAAAAAATAATTTTTAAACCTTTTACTTTGGCTGTTAATGTAATAAAAAAATCCATTAAGGAAGTGAGTGTTAAGAGCCGGGTGAAAAAGTAAAACGATGCATCAAATTCCCTCCAGGATATTGAGGTTATAATTACAGCTGACAGTTTATGTTCCCTACGGACTCTCTGAATAGATTATTTTTTCAACGGATAAATTAATTAAACATTATTGTTTCAGATTTAGAAATCGAAATATTTAAAAAAAAATTTTGTTCACATGATTTATTCTGAAAGTCTCATTTGGCAATCTTTATTTAAAGATATGTCATGTGTTTTCTGTGATCCCTAGCGATTTTGAAAAATTAGATTACTAATATTATTTTAAATTATCTTAATATTTAGTTTAGAATATTCATGGTTAGTGTATGCATATTCGTACTAGTAAAATAAATATTTTAGATTTTTATGTATTGGCGATTTCTCTATTTTATATTCTTACAATAATGCCGAATCTGGAACACTTTTACACGATTACTATTGGTTGTATGACTTCAAGATATTTAAAATTTAAGAATAATACTAATGTGTTTTTATGCATTTCTTTCTTGTCATGTTTCAGAAAAATATTTGAGATTATTGCACTTAATTTTTTTAATATTACTTTACAAGAAGAACTAAAATAGTCCTTCCTACTCTTTTGGAAGAAGTAGGTATATTTTGTCACAACTGAAATATTATTTATAAAAAAAATTAATCAATTCAAATCAATATTATTATTTTTTATGTATTCTGAAGTTTTCTCTTCTTACTCTGTGAGTATTACCTCTAAAGATATTCGCTCTACGATTCTTTCAGATACCCAATAGTCATATCCTGTGTGTAAATCACATATCGTAACCATATAAGATAAACCTCTGCTCATATAAAGGACAGATGTTATACTGTTGTTTTCAAAAGAAAAAGGAGAGGCAGATTCGCTTTTAAACCCTATTTCCCTTCCCATGGACCCGGGCGTTACAAGGATCTTATAAAACAGAATAAAGAGGAGAGTTGCTTTAGTTACAAGTACAAGTTTTACGGTGCTGATAAAATGTAACACAGATCCAAAGTCCGATATCTTAGACCGAGTGGAAATAGGATATTTTAGTTTACCTGAAGTTATGAAGGACAAACGTATTTATCCAATATGCAATAGCTCTAAAATCCACAGAATATAGTATATGTTAGAATGGTTGAGCAATTTTTTTTTATACAGACCACGTTTGCGAAAGTATCGAACAGATAATGACAAGGTTTGAGCTCAATGCCTTCAAAGCTACCTGGTTATGAGTGGAAATGATTACAGTCTTGCTTCCATACCTGAGATTAAGGTTATTTTAACATAACTCAAGCAAGATAAAGCACAATGATTTTTACTCAAAAAATTAAAAATAAACACCTTTTAATGGCATATTTTTCCTGTTATAATAAATTTGGACAAGGCCTAACCGCATACCGTACAGTTTTCTCAGAGACATTAGTAAACCATAAAAGCTCAGCTAGTGAAGGGTGTTAAATTCACTTAGATCAAGCTCCATCAAATGGATCTCTGCCCTGAAATTTATTTAGAGAAAATTTTAAGACGTATAAAATCAGATATCGTATGTTTATAGTCATCTCTCTGAATATCCGTACTAATTCTCATGATTCCAGCCAGAAGCCTACTGAGGATGATGTGTACTCCCTCTGGTGGCAGGTCGGAGTACCCATGATACCCAGTGGGGAATGTTTAAATCAGCCTACTAACTCAGGATGTGGAACAGTTGGGAAAATTTCGGTAATCGTTATTCAGTCTATCCCCTGTATACTGGTTGGCCAAACCTACAATATTTCTTATTACTGCAAAGACCAATAATCAACTTCCGATCAAACCTAATTCAACAGCTCCTTTGTATATATTTTAAGGCAGTTAAAATACTGTATTTAATTCCATCTTTCTTCCTTATTGTGAAGTATTTCTTAATAATTTTAGTTCAAAAACACAGGACTACTGACTCTATTCAATCTCTAAACATCTTAATATGTATAAATCTCTCTGGGTAAAACCATGCATCGTTAATGGAAAATATAAGTATAGAGAATCTTACACATACAAACTTGTGCAGCTTGAGTAGACCGAGGTGTTACGCTTGAGGACGTACAAACAAGTAGTTACCCGGTCATAAACTGCACTGTGTCACTAGCGCGGACTCCACCATCGCCTTCTCGTAATCTTACATTGCCACCTCTCGTCTGTCACTTATTACACTTATTAATCGTTAATGGAAAATATAAATATAGAGAATCTTACACATACAAACTTGTGCAGCTTGAAGTCCGAGGTGTTAGGCTTGAGGACGTACACACAAGTAGTTACCCGGTCATAAACTGTACTGTGTCACTAGCGCGGACTCCACCATCGCCTTCTCGTAATCTTACATTGTCACCTCTCGTCTGTCACTTATTACACTTATTCATCGTTAGTGGAAAATATAAATATAGAGAATCTTACACATACAAACTTGTGCAGCTTGAGTAGACCGAGGTGTTACGCTTGAGGACGTACACACAAGTAGTTACCCCGGTCATAAACTGCACTGTGTCACTAGCGCGGACTCCACCATCGCCTTCTCGTAATCTTACATTGTAACCTCTCGTCTGTCACTTATTACACTTATTCATCGTTAGTGGAAAATATAAATATAGAGAATCTTACACTTACAAACTTGTGCAGCTTGAAGTCCGAGGTGTTAGGCTTGAGGACGTACACACAAGTAGTTACAAGTCATAAACTGTACTGTGTCACTAGCGCGGACTCCACCATCGCCTTCTCGTAATCTTACATTGTCACCTCTCGTCTGTCACTTATTCATCGTTAATGGAAAATATAAATATAGAGAATCTTACACTTACAAACTTGTGCAGCTTGAAGTCCGAGGTGTTAGGCTTGAGGACGTACACACAAGTAGTTACAAGTCATAAACTGTACTGTGTCACTAGCGCGGACTCCACCATCGCCTTCTCGTAATCTTACATTGTCACCTCTCGTCTGTCACTTATTACACTTATTCATCGTTAATGGAAAATATAAATATAGAGAATCTTACACTTACAAACTTGTGCAGCTTGAGTAGACCGAGGTGTTACGCTTGAGGACGTACACACAAGTAGTTACCCGGTCATAAACAGCACTGTGACACTAGCGCGGACTCCACCATCGCCTTCTCGTAATCTTACATTGTAACCTCTCGTCTGTCACTTATTACACTTATTCATCGTTAGTGGAAAATATAAATATAGAGAATCTTACACATACAAACTTGTGCAGCTTGAGTAGACCGAGGTGTTTACGCTTGAGGACGTACACACAAGTAGTTACCCGGTCATAAAACTGCACTGTGTCACTAGCGCGGACTCCACCATCGCCTTCTCGTAATCTTACATTGTAACCTCTCGTCTGTCACTTATTACACTTATTCATCGTTAGTGGAAAATATAAATATAGAGAATCTTACACTTACAAACTTGTGCAGCTTGAAGTCCGAGGTGTTAGGCTTGAGGACGTACACACAAGTAGTTACAAGTCCATAAACTGTACTGTGTCACTAGCGCGGACTCCACCATCGCCTTCCTCGTAATCTTACATTGTCACCTCTCGTCTGTCACTTATTACACTTATTCATCGTTAGTGGAAAATATAAATATAGAGAATCTTACACTTACAAACTTGTGCAGCTTGAGTAGACCGAGGTGTTAGGCTTGAGGACGTACACACAAGTAGTTACCAGTCATTAACTGTACTGTGTCACTTGCGCGGACTCCACCATCGCCTTCTCGTAATCTTAAATTGTCACCTCTCGTCTGTCACTTATTACACTTATTCATCGTTAATGGAAAATATAAATATAGAGAATCTTACACTTACAAACTTGTGCAGCTTGAAGTCCGAGGTGTTAGCTTGAGGGAACGTACACACAAGTAGTTTACAAGTCATAAACTGTACTGTGTCACTAGCGCGGACTCCACCATCGCCTTCTCGTAATCTTACATTGTCCACCTCTCGTCTGTCACTTATTACACTTATTCATCGTTAATGGAAAATATAAATATAGAGAATCTTACAACTTACAAACTTGTGCAGCTTGAGTTAGACCGAGGTGTTACGCTTGAGGACGTACACACAAGTAGTTTACCCGGTCATAAAACTGCACTGTGTCACTAGCGCGGACTCCACCATCGCCTTCTCGTAATCTTACATTGTAACCTCTCGTCTGTCACTTATTACACTTATTCATCGTTAATGGAAAATATAAATATAGAGAATCTTACACTTTACAAACTTGTGCAGCTTGAAGTCCGAGGTGTTACGCTTGAGGACGTACACACAAGTAGTTACCCGGTCATAAACTGTACTGTGTCACTAGCGCGGACTCCACCATCGCCTTCTCGTAATCTTACATTGTAACCTCTCGTCTGTCACTTATTACACTTATTCATCGTTAGTGGAAAATATAAATATAGAGAATCTTACACTTACAAACTTGTGCAGCTTGAAGTCCGAGGTGTTAGCTTGAGGACGTACACACAAGTAGTTACCCGGTCATAAACTGTACTGTGTCACTAGCGCGGACTCCACCATCGCCTTCTCGTAATCTTACATTGTCACCTCTCGTCTGTCACTTATTACACTTATTCATCGTTAATGGAAAATACAATATAGAGAATCTTACACTTACAAACTTGTGCAGCTTGAAGTCCGAGGTGTTAGGCTTGAGACGTACACACAAGTAGTTACAAGTCATAAACTGTACTGTGTCACTAGCGCGGACTCCACCATCGCCTTCTCGTAATCTTACCATTGTCCACCTCTCGTCTGTCACTTATTACACTTATTCATCGTTTAGTGGAAAATATAAATATAGAGAATCTTACACTTACAAACTTGTGCAGCTTGAGTCGAGGTGTTAGGCTTGAGGACGTACACACAAGTAGTTACAAGTCATAAACTGTACTGTGTCACTTGCGCGGACTCCACCATCGCCTTCTCGTAATCTTACCTTGTCACTCTCGTCTGTCACTTATTCATCGTTAGTGGAAAATCAGAATATTACACTTACAAACTTGTGAGCTTGAGGAGACCGAGGTGTTACGCTTGAGGACGTACACACAAGTAGTTTACATAAACACGGCACTGTGTCACTAGCGCGGACTCCACCATCTTCTCGTAATCTTTACAATTGTCACCTCTCGTCTGTCACTTATTACACTTATCATCGTTATGAAAAATATATATATAGAGAACCTTACACTTACAAACTTGTGCAGCTTGAAGTCCGAGGTGTTAGGCTTGAGGACGTACACACAAGTAGTTACCCGGTCATAAACTGCACTGTGTCACTAGCGCGGACTCCACCATCGCCTTCTCGTAATCTTACATTGTCACCTCTCGTCTGTCACTTATTACACTTATTCATCGTTAGTGGAAAATATAAATATAGAGAATCTTACACTTACAAACTTGTGCAGCTTGAGTAGACCGAGGTGTTACGCTTGAGGACGTACACACAAGTAGTTACCCGGTCATAAACTGCACTGTGTCACTAGCGCGGACTCCACCATCGTCTTCTTGTAATCTTATATTGTCACCCCTCGTCTATGACTTATTATTAAGCAAGACACGAGAAACGCTTCCACAGTGGATGATGAACTTTTTCTGTCTGATAAAGGTGAACTTGTAGATAACATTCAGGAGTTAACCCGCTCTCAACATATTTCAATAGAAAAAAATCAAAAACCTAGCTTGTGAGTTGGAAGTGGAACTTAAACTCATGGATCAACTTAGGCGGTACAATGAGACAGAAGTCGTCAACTGCAGATCCGCGGAGTGTCATAGGTGTCTTCTACTGCATCCAAATGGCTGCGTCTTTGAGATTTATGTCATTCTCTCGACATACTTTCTCCTTGTGATAGTGGTTTGCCTACACTAATAGTGCACTTTAGATGCTCATGGGAGGGCTATACAGAAGCACGCTGTAAGAAAGTGTTTAATTGACAGACTAGCACTATTACTAATGGGCGTTGAGAATACCGGCTACCCACTATGGCGCTACGGGACACCAGCCTAGTTCCTTGGGTTATGGGGCAGAAGGGCAACCACATGTGGGCCAACACTAGAAGATGAGGTCAACAACTGAAATAGTTGTATACACATATCAGGATAAATATTTGGCTCAATTGTATAGGAGCAAAAATATTATGTTAGTATGTACAAAATTGTATGACTAAACGAGCAAATGATTTAACTTAACTTTTAATTACGTATAAAGCCATTTTATAAGATCACCATACGAAACGGGAAGCCTGCTATGATGTACCTACTTACATATATTTGCCCTAATTATAATAAGAAATAAATTGAGTGGAAATTAAGTCACGTTTGTTAAAATGTGTTTTCAGCTATATTGTCAGTATATAAAGTTATTGCATTGTGAACTATGACAGAACATATAATACCACTCTTATTTTGTTAAAATCTGCCTTAATTACTCCATTAAGATTCTCGTCAGTATAAGCTGTTCTGTTACCTGGCTTACTCAGAGTTCATTTTAATTGTACACTGATTGCCACCTACACGAACGTGATGAGTCCCTAATTAACTTCATTTACGGTAATTACATTTTTATTACGAAGTTTTGATGTTTTGCATAAAACGTTTTATAAGAAACATGTTGGTGAGAGACTGGATTGAATGTCTACAATGTTACATTTGAAGGATCGTTAAACACGCCTTGGAACCTATTGCAGACAATATGGAAACAATTGTAAGCTTTCCGTCTTCTTTAATGATATGGGAGCCGGGAAGTATTACTTTTCAATACAAACTACTTCATTGAAGTCAATTTATATTATTTTTTTTATATATACAGTGAAATTTCCATACGTTTAATAAAAGATGAGAAAGTTTATTAAGGAAATGATTGGGAAACGTTATGAAAATAATAATCCTTGTTAATTGCCCATTAGTAATTATCATCATAGATAGATGAATCCCTTTTTACAAAAAAATCCATGCGGTTTTAAATGATTTTTTTAGTTTATATGCCAATCTTGAGATGACCTTAGTAGTAATTTCTCCAGCGGGTGAGAATGTAAACTCAAACCCTATGAGAGATATGTGCTTTGCGGTAACGAAAACCACACCACGTGATTGTGCAAAACAATAAATTTGGGTCATTTGTGTTTAACATATTTTCGCATTGAGGAAATTATTCAACATAAAAATCCAGTTACAACTTGAATGTCAATCACACACGTTGCCATAATTTTGCACATCAAATCTGACTTCGAGAACTTCACGAGTCAGTATCGTACAAGTACTCTCGTGCCGCGGTGCAATCAACATTTGTCGTATCCGCTGCCACTATGTCACAATCGTAAAGTATGATGAAGTGATCAAGGTTTTTGGTGTTTAACACTGTATCAGACAAGATTCAATATTATCTACACTTTGGATTTTAAGAAGCAGAGTTTACATTTGCATTAAATACATTATAATTTGGATTCTTTCAATTTCAAAAAGTTTTTAGAAATGCCAAATGCACAATTAAACCATTGTTCTCTTATACAGGGTGATTCATGAAGTTCTCCCCCCACTTCTACAGCACATTTTACTAGTAAAAAATAATGAAAAAATGTTATATAAACATAGGTCCGAAAACGCTTCGTTAGCGAGTTACAGCTAGCGAAAGATTTCGCCTGAATTCCTGGGTAAAGGGTAAAATAAAGCCATACTGAACTTTTGGAAAGGTTAATTAAGTAAGAAATATCGTGGATTCTTATGTATTTTTACCTGATAAAGCTAATAAAATAGGTTTCAGAACTGTACCTGTAGTAGTTTTTTGAGGGATTCAGGGTTAAAATGCAAAAAATTGGTTTGGGGCACGAAACAATGTTTTTTTAAGTTTGATGTACAATAACTTTGTTAAATTGGTAATATAAATACATAAAATCAACAAACATTAATTGTAGAGAATTTAATTCTGAGAAAATTGATATAATCAAAGTCTAAAATAAAACAGAAATAAGTACCAAAAAATCGATTTTATTCAATATAATACATTACTAGTTTTAAGCAAAATTAATCAGGTTGGGCCAACCGTACGCACCTTTTTATAATAGATGTTCGAAAATGAGGCCATCATTATCAATACATTTTGCAGCACGTTTGTGTATTGCTTTTGTTGCGTTTCTTAATTATTCAGGACTTCCCTGTATCTGCACAGCCGAATCCATAATACGGGCAATTAATTCATCACGAGAATTCACTTTTGTCTTGTATACAATGTCTTTCATCTATCCCCAGATGCAATAATCCAATGGAGATAGATCTGGTGATCTTGGTGGCCAAGGGTGAGGCCCTCCACGACCAATCCAGTGTCCAGGAAATTGGATGATTTACGTAAGCAGAAAACGGCACGTGAAAAGTGGGGAGGTGCTCCGTCATGCTGGAAGTACAAATTTTGTCTGAGATGTAAAGGAACATTCTCTAACAGCTGCGGCAACTCTTCTTGAAGGAAATGCAAATAGAACTCAGCATTTAGGCGTCCAGGTAATATGAAAGGTCCAATCAGCCGATTGTGCAAAAGGCCACACCAGGACATTGACCGCTAAATCGGTGTTGAAAGTGCTGTTCCACTACCTCATGTGGATTTTCTTCTGCCCATGAGTGTTCATTGTGCAAGTTATTGACACCATCCCGAGTGAATTGTGCCTCATCCGTAAACAAAATACGCTTGTAGAGTTGATTATTAATATTCAAAAAGTTGCAAAAACTCCAAGCGAAGCGGACCATCCCCTAGCTGTAGATGTTGAACCTTTTGTTTATGAAACGGATAAAATTTGTTTCGATTAAGTGACCTCCACACTGTTGACCTGCGAAACTCCTATCCGCCTAGAAATACGTCGTCGTGTACTTACACCTAGACTGCGATGAACAGCATTAATAACAATATCATCATCAAGTTGGACAGCTCGTTCATAATTGGTTCTAGTACTTGGTAGTGATCCTGTTTCCCGAAGAGTACGAAAAGTTCCTGAAATTGTTTTTGGTATCTGGAATCCTCCTATTAGGGTAACGTAGTTCATATTCTTCTACAGCAGCTCTAGCATTACCATTACAGTAACCCAAAATATAAAAACCATATCAGCGTATTCCTCTGATGTAAATAAGTAAGGCATTTTTTCGCTGAATAAACAATCGAATTATAACTCACAGAAAAATTGCATTTAATAACACGATTCACAGAACCCGATCTCCTGCTGTAGCTTGCAAAACACCACTAATACACAGTTCTAACGTAACAGTACAGAATACCATTGTTGATCAGCTGTTATTCGTGCGTTACCAACTTAGAAATTAAATAAAACAAAAAACTGCATTTCGATGATTAGTAAACAATAATGGGAAAAATGTTTTGCTTCATTTATTTTCGAACATTTGATGTAAATTTTTATTAAAAAAAAAAATACAACGTAATAAAAACATGATATTTTTATTTATAAACAAATTTATTTTAACAGTTAATCTTGTTTTCTCAATTTATCTCATCATTAAGGAACAAAACATTTTGTTTTTGTTTTTTTTTTTTTAACTAAATACCGTACGGTATTTCTTTACAGCTAGTAATGTATTATACTGAATAAAATAGATTTTTTTGGTACTTATTTCTGTTTTATTTTAGACTTTGATTATATCAATTTTCTCAGAATTAAATTCTCTACAATTAATGTTTATTGATTTTATGTATTTATTACCAATTTAACAAAGTTATTGTACATCAAACTTAAAAAAAACATTGTTTCGTGCCCCAATTTTTTTGCATTTAACCCTGAATCCCTCAAAAAACTACTACAGTACAGTTCTGAAACCTATTTTATTAGCTTTATCAGGTAAAAATACATAAGAATCCACGATATTTCTTACTTAATTAACCTTTCCAAAAGTTCAGTATGGCTTTATTTTACTCTTTACCCAGGAATTCAGGCGAAATCTTTCGCTAGCTGTAACTCGCTAACGAAGCGTT
This sequence comes from Homalodisca vitripennis, assembly GCF_021130785.1. Taxonomy (NCBI): domain Eukaryota; kingdom Metazoa; phylum Arthropoda; class Insecta; order Hemiptera; family Cicadellidae; genus Homalodisca; species Homalodisca vitripennis. The sequence goes on from NC_060209.1 coordinate 35,817,112, forward strand.
TTTTCGGACCTATGTTTATATAACATTTTTTTCATTATTTTTACTAGTACAATGTGCTGTAGAAGTGGGGGGAGAACTTCATGAATCACCCTGTATATGTACGTTTGCCTGAACGTAGTACGTTCTTTACCTTCACGAGCTCCGAATTCAACTAGTTAGCTGCTAATAATAATTTAATTAGGACACAGTACTAACGACTGAAGTTTATTATTTTAAAAGGGTTGCAATTCTCTAATCATCAATCAATGAGTTTTGAAAGCCAGAGACGGAACATCAAGTTCAGCATTATGGAGGATTAATATGTAAAACTCCCTTAGGTACAATCTTCAGCAGAAGCAGCTATCGATTAAAGACAGCGCGTACATAATGACTAGGGAAGGCCAAATGTGTAATAAACAACGAAATGCATATTACCAACAAAACTTGTGATTGTTAATGGGTACTCATAAATGTATCTATTCACCTTCATCGATCCCCTTCAGTTGTGGGTAAGATAATTCGCAGACGTCACCTGCTCTAGCGGAAGTTCACTAAGGACGATGTTCACTCCGATTTCATCAAAATAAGATGAATCTAACCTTCATGTAATTACCGTTCTTGTCCTGGTACGTTGAACACAATGGTTACTGAGCTAAACGGTAATCTGTCTGGTAAAAGTTGTCTCGTGAGCGAGAATTGGTGTTATGGTAAATCATTGATCGACTAGTTATCAATGCTAACCCAACATTTTTAGGCACATCCCTAAAAGAAGATGCGCAGTCAGGAAAGCAAATTTGATGGCAATAGATCGCCCAGTGTTATGCCAAAGCACGTAAAGAACACCCGCAACATCTCACCTGCCAATAACACCTGCTGGTGGGTCGAAATTCGCCCGGAAGATCAGAGTCAAATTGCATCTCTCAAAAATTATCCAGTCAAACAAATAGTTGGCTCGGAGTGCCGATAGCCGAGCGGTCTAAGACGTTGGACTTCGAGTCTGAGTTAGAGATAGCGCAGGTTTGAATCCTATCTGTAACCGTTGCACTTTTTATCAGTACAATCGACCTTGTACAGTATCGACTCTTATCCTGCTTGATAAGATCCTCGCACAAGGCCAGTGGCCCATGAGGACGGGCAGAGTAAGCCTCAAAAGAGGATCGGCTTCTTCTTTTTCTTAAATAAAAACAAAACAAAAAGTTGTAGGTAAATACTTGTGAGGGCACCTAAAAAGAGAAAAACGGAATCTTAGTAGTGAAAATCTTCTCGGTCAATAAGAGAAATAATCCACGCCCCTGAAAACCCAGTAACTCTACAGTGAATTTATGATATAGCTAACTAATAAATAGAGACAAGTGCTTCACTAACACGGATATAACACGATTGAAAGTTTTCTGGTCATAACGTCCTATACCTAATTTGGAACCCTGCGCATATCATAATATTATTTTGTAAAAAATATTTCATTTCTGTGGAACGAATTAATAGCGTATTTAAATCGATGCACGACATTGTGAACTAGTTCACACATCACACTCTTTAAAACTATTATTCAGGAAGATTTTGTCTACTCTTATTCACGTATTCACCTGTATACCCTTATTCGTGTATTCATGGTACTCTACACAGATAATGTTGATACAGAATATATGTGTACAGATCATTAAGGGGAGACCACGTCTAAGAATATCAAAACCATCACACAATGAAGGAGAGAGGATATCAGGAACTTCACCAACTGCCACAGCTAATTTCTTCACCACCGTAACGAGTTCCGATAACGAGCAGTTTCTTATTCATTCTCATCGTAAAATTTTGTTTAACAAGGATCCCTGTAAGATGCTGAATAAGAATACGAACCGGTGTAAAATAGAGTATTATTCCTCCTTAGTCATCCAACAAAACTCTTCCCCATGAGACTCTCCCAGCAAAATTACAACGTGTATATGTTTATTTATGATTTATTTCAGCGTTAATATAAAATTTTCTAATACAAGTACGTTATGGTGCTTTCATTGGGAGAGGGGATTAACGAAGGATATAGTAAACGTGTGCAATCGCACCTCCACTAATGATGTCTCTTAATTCTCTGTGAACCTTGATTAAAATAAAAATATTATGATTAATTAATTTCGCTAGAAATTTGTATGGTAGAAAATATCAAATGGTTTGCAGTATGTAACATAGTTTTATTCGTAGTATTTCTAAAGCTATAAATTAAACAAAAAGAAAATATGTTTAAAATAGTAGGTTACGCTGTTCTACATGTTTCCCGTATTTATATATTAACACTTCATTAGCAACATCAGATTGTAATTTATAATACTACGTTACAAATTACACGGCTACTATATAAATGTTGAGAACTGTCTGATATACAGCACACTGATTGAGGAATGCAGTAAGATCAAAGGTGTTATGCACTTAAGTTCTACTTTAGTCACTTGCTCCCTCGTTACGTTCAATAGCAGACTTTGCTGAGTATTTAAAACCCCGCTATAAGTGTTAAAGGAGTATAAGTTCCTCAATAAAAGAGAGATAGTAATTTTCCGATTACAAAAACACAATGCATGTCTTATGACGTAGATGGACATTTAGATTTTTATCACCTATGGACTTTTACCAATTGATATTTAGAAGATGTGGCATTAGTAAAACAAACATTGCACTCAGAAACACAAATGAGATCTAACGTTCAACAACACATACCACGAAAAATTGAAACTCGCACTTAACTTGTAACTTAAATATGCAGGCGATTAGCTAACTTGCCTCATCTTGTCAGTAAAGTCCAATGACCTGTGATATCACTTCGCAACTATCAACATTTTACCTGGTTTTACAATATTTGTTAAGTATAATGACGTCCAGTTTTATAATTCTTTAATATAAAATACCAATTTTGATTCATATATGCACCAAAAAGTGCATATAATATTTCAATGTTTTTAAACAAGAGAAATTTATTACCTGAGTTTCATAGCTATATTAAAATGTCTTGTAGTTTGTCACTAAAAGTAGTGGTTTTCTTTTACAAACGCCTGGATTGTATTTTTATTTTTATTACTTTATTTTATTAGAATATCTGCTTCCAAATTACCAGATATTGTCAGCTGATATAATAATGAAAAGTCTATTTGTAGCACTCAGTTATACAATCTGTATGTTCCCTTTTAATTTAATCACGAATTCAGTGAATACTATAATAACCTTCACTAAAGTGTTTCATTGAAAAACAAACAACATACGGTGTATTTATTGTATATAACGTGTATACGTCTTGCACTATAAACTACAATATAGTTTAATTACATGAGTGAAATTTACTTTTTATACTGATAGTTTGCTTACATTCAAAGTCAGCAATACGTACAGCTTATATAGTCTAAAATATTTTATTTCAAAATCGTGGTTGACATAAAATCTTTACAAAATTACGAGAAATTTCTCCATTTATTTCCGTCGCAAGAGTTGTTTAAGGGGGTTCGGTATGCCCTATCCTTCCCATGTTAATTTGGCCAATTTTATGTACCTTTTTCTCAGAAACCTTTAAAGCTATTATCATCAAACTTTAGGACACTACTATTTAGACCTTTGTTAACATTTAGAGCGGAAGACATTATAAAAATCTATTTTAAATTTTTATTAAAAAAATTATAATTATAAATTATTTTACAAAAAATTAATAATTTTTTTTATTTACAACAAATTAAATAAAAACTTCTTTTTTTAACTTTGTGCCGCTCTAAATGTTAAAAAAGGTCTAAATAGTCGTGTCCTAAAGTTTGATGATGATAGCTTTAAAGGTTTCTGAGAAAAAGGTACATAAAATTGGCCAAATTAACATGGGAAGGATAGGGCATACCGAACCCCCTTAAGGAAACCAAAGGTGTCTAAATGGCTCAAAGATATCAATTCGGAAAACCATGACTACTTGTTACTTTATATTTTCATAACTTTAACAAAAACGTAAAATAAATTACAAATTGGTTTTAACATCACTGAGTTTTAACTTTTTTTCTAGAGTCCATCTAATTTAATTCATATATCGGTAAGTTCTTAGATTTTTTAGTGTTTTTGAGCAAATGCAAGGGAGAGAGCTAGATTATAAGAGCCTCTTTCAATGTAAAAGTTTTATTTTCTAATATCCTCTGTCAAATGTTATTTAAGTTATGCTACAGATGAAAGATTTATAATATACAATCAAAACGATTCTGCTCATTATTTACAGTCACTCATTAGTATCCTTAATGTAGTATTTAACGTTGAATAAATATGCTTTGAGTCAAACTTTAATATCCATTGTGGTTATTACTAGTTTTTACACGTCTTATACGTAAACTAATGCGATATTTCCTGAACTGTAAAATACTTGTTAAAGGAACACATTAAAATATTATATATTTATTCTGTTGCGTATGGTTGGTTATAGTAATATAATAGAGAACAAGACCGTTGTAGCTGGTTACCGATAATCATGTTACTGGTAATTATATATCGTGGCCAATATCTATACGTCACTTGACCCCGTTTCAACACTGTCAGACCTCTGCAATGTGTCAGGGTTCAGCAAGATTTATGTATCTGGGGAGTGATTCAAGTAAGAGTTACAGTTTCAAGAAACAAGTTTGTTTTGTACAATCCCTCTCGAGCCACAATATATTATAACATTTTAATGGCCACTGTGCAGGCCAACTAAAAGAAATTTAGAAACAGCTTGTTTTAAACGAGACCTATTGCTTCAAAGTATACCAGTAATCAAATTAGACTCTGTTAATACGCTTTAAAACTTTAATTTTTTTTTATTTGTATATTATTTAAACCTGTAAATGTTGAAATAAAAGAACCTTTACTATGTAACCAATAAAATAATATTATTAATATTTCAACAATGAGGTATCTCTCAAAATACTACGACAAAAATTTGGAAGCACAATTATTTAAAATGTTAAATTGTTCTTATAGGGCTATATCCAAAATCACTGCCACCACAACCATCGATTAAAGCCATCGATCATGATTAACGCAACACGCAATGAGTGATGACGTCAGAGCCCACCTATCGCAGGCCACGGAGTGAATGAAGAATCTATACATTTGGAGCAAAAGGTAGTGAATTCGTGGTAGAATGCAATATTGATCTTGTTTTACACGTATTGAAACGTACAAATGTATGTTAGCATTAGATATACATTTTAATATGTCCATCGTATTTGTTGGAGAATTTTCAGTGTCCACAAAATGAATAGGCACCTGCATTCTTGTGAGTAAATGAATCCTAAACGTTTATATCTGAATGCAAAGAACTCCAATAGTGTACATCATTTGGAATTTGGGTTAGATGTAAGTTTAATGTAAGATAAATAAATATACAATCGAATCTAAAATATAAAATTTAATATGTAGATTTTTTGAGCGAAAGAGCAAGATATAATCATTTAAAAATGTATAATCTAATAAACTAATATTCAACGATGATAGGTTCTAAACTTAAATACGTGAACTATTATAAAATCTTATACTTTTAAAAAGATTATTCAACAAGTTTTAACTTAACAAAGTATAACTGTTTAACCTCATTAATTAAAACTTAAAGTAATTTTACTCCAGCGTTTAAAGGCTTATAATTGTTTAATTTTGCACATTCCGGGCGCGGCGGGCCACTTAAATAATCCACCAGGCGTATTGGCTTTGAAATCCGTCCCCGATATTCGTCAAGTAAGCGTCATGCAACTAATTGCTGAAAGGTTTCATACTAATACGTTGTGTTTGTAAAATCTATTACTTTTCTATGTACGCTTGTAATCTACAGAACACTTTATTATAAATTTTAAGCAACTCTGAATGACTGATTCAAATCAATATTTGGGAACTTTCCAATAATTTAGAAACTTTGATGTTATAAATGGTGAGTATTAGGTGTTTTTTATTAAATGGATTACATCAATGGGTAGATTCTGAAATTATCCGCATTTTTATATTAAGGAACATTTTGAGGTCGAAAACCATTATTTTTTTATTTTATAAGGAGAAGCCGATCTTCTTCAGCCATTTCTCTTAGCCACTGGCTTGTGCAAGGGTATTATCAATCAGCATAAGTAGGAGAGTTGATACAGTACAGGATCTATATTACTTAAAAAAGGTGCTACGTTCACAGACACGGCAGAACTTTTAAAGTTAAACGGAGAATGTCTAAAATCCATTATTATCTTTATTTTAATTACTGCCATGATCGTTTACATTTCTGTATAATGATTCCGTTAGAAAAAATTTTAGGTTTTAAGATGAATTACATTTTAAAATTTGTAGGAAAAAAATATCTTGTGCTTAGTATGAGACAGCATTGAGAAGAGAGCATTAAAACACATGAACACCACTTGTAAAATGCACTAAATACTATGGAAAAAGCTGAAATAAAATATGACTTTTTAACAGGATAAATTGACCAAAATGATGTTTCTCACTGAGATAAAACAAATTTTTAAATACATTCTTCGAGTTTTATTTACATATTTTATCTAATATTTACTTTCTATAGATTAAGTATCGAACAAAAATTATGTGAAAAATAACATAACATTTTAACATATAAAAATAGTCCTCCAGACTGAGTTCGAAAAGGTAGGTAGATTTTGTGACTGAAATATTGATGAATTATTTCTTACGGGATTTACATACAACTGATATATTGAAAATCAATTGAGATAGAAGCAAGTGGTTATTTTTAGAAATATTATAAGCATGTCATAAAACTTGTAATTTTTATCTATGCATAAAAAAACAAATCTGTAAATTTCTTTTAAGCTTTAACGTAATTTAGATTGGAAGGAAATGGCGTGCCGATACGGCCAATGATAATGGCTGAGATATTTAGGACATACATTTTTATACAATTTTGAAATTGTTTTTCCTCTTTTTTCGTCAGTTGTTGGGTATCAAATAATTTCAGGATATATTTTAATAATTCCAGAGCACTTTGTTTCTGTAGGTTATAAGTCACAACTGAGATTAAAAATGAAGGTCACATGACCTACGTTTCAATGACCTATTCTGCCGTAAACATAAATAATGTAGCAACAGTGAGATGATCAGATGTCAGAAATAAAGCTAAAGGCATTTAGTTTCATAACAAATAAGTGTCATAATGAGATAAAAATAATTATGCTAAGGTCAATGACCTTCACCCTGAAAGTCTTGGTCTCTGATATGACATCTGTTAATGAGGCGCTTTATAGCACATTTATATTGCCTAATCCCAATTTCTAGGTATCATTATGGATTATGGATATTGCAAGGGATAATACCATTGTAAAAAACAGTTTTGTTTGTCAAAAATTCATCGAAAAGTAAACCTGCAGCTTATTAATGAACAGCACATTATTAGTTTATAATTGGTAACTGTAATTAATACTTAATGAAAACAAACCATTAATTACCCTAAAGTCCCAGGGGACTGCGTGGGCGAGCATCCTGTGTCGATTGATAATAGCAATATATGTAACAGTATCCCCTGGCACAGGCCTTGGTTGCAGCTATAGGGACTGTATTAGTTACTGAGCAATATTCCTCTATAAGAAAATAACTAATAACTTTTATATTTGGCCGTAATATTTTAAGTCACTAACTATATAGCTGCTGTACATATATAGTTGCAGTGCAAGGTATTACAGCATTAAGTGCCTTTCTCCACAAAATAAAATTTTTATGCTTACTTAAAAAATTATTATTAACTAACTATTATTCTCAGTAATTTTTAGAAACATAAAACAACCACTAATCTAATTCGAAATTTTAATGACTTGATTTAAGATTAGTGTGTTGGTTCCCTGAATTTGGAGAGCAACCCCGTTATTGGGTCATGGCTGTGTATATAAATTTTTTTATTGGCAATTCGCTATTAAATTTAATACTGGCTAGATCATTTACATAGATGTTAAATAATGTAGGTAAATTGTGCTTCCCTGTACATGATTACTTCCCACTATGTTGAGTATAACTGCCACTAATGTACTGTCCTATAACTAATACTATTCTCTATCTTCAAAGTAACTTGAAAATAATTTTAGCAATTTATTTCTTATTCCAATATCCTTCAACTTTTGCGTCATCTAAACAACACTATAAAAGCAAAGGTGTCTTCGTTTTTTTTTTTTTTTTTTCATCTCGCGTAATTTAATGAACCGATTAGACTGAAATAATTTTACATGGATATTCTTGCTCTTCCTAAGATTAATATAGGTCTATTATTATTTTCAAAATAACTCCGGGATACACGCCACTGTTCTATAGAGTAGCAAAATATCCCATCTTAGTCTCTAAAGAAGTCTAATAGTAATTTAATGAGCCTGTCAAATGTAATCGACTGTAAACATTGTTTATTACTTTCCCCACGCTGCAAAGTCGGCATTGTCCCTGGATATCTGAATTAAACACGTGGAGCACGACATTTTGGTAAATTGTTAAGTATGTTTGTGAAAAACCTCTTAGCTATAGTTTGGAGACTGTTCCAAGAGTTGACTAAAACTTATTTAACCTGATTTGTATTTCTGTTTTATTTGAGTACCTAACCTCAAATTAAATAACCAACAAAATGTATCTTCTATGAAATTTTGACAACGAATTTACATCATATTTCTATCTATAACCTACAAAAAAGGTCTCGATTTCTTCCTATTGTACACTTCAAAACATTTTAAGTGAATGTAATAAACAGAATTTACTGGAAAAATCACGATGCTTATTCAATTGCATAGGACTGCTACCGTTGATAACGAATTCCCAGTAAAGCAATTAAAAAAATAAAACCATGTAAATATCCAGAGTTAAAAAGCTAAACTAGGCAACATTAATTCATGAGGCCGGAGGACAGGCGAGAAATAAGGCTTGAGTTTAGATAGAATGAATTCATTACGGTTCACAGAGTTTGAGTGAAGGCACACAGGCAAACTTGAAATTGTACACCATGACGTCTCTGGGAGATGTGAAATCCTTGACAGCTGGAGAATTCCTTGATAGACACAATGTGATGGTTTTTCGAGTGAAACAAATATACCGTTTGCACGTAAAACGCACACGCACACACACACACACACACACACATACGCGCACGCGCACACACACACACACACACACACACACACACACACACATCTAAAAGTTTGAAAGTTCTGCAAAACAATTAGTTTGTGGATAATGACTATCATCGATTGCAGCGAAGTCACTGCCTGTATCCTCAAGAGTAATCCGGAAGGCAGAGGTAGAGAACTGTGCAGCACGGGCACTGACAGCCGCATTTGGTGGGTTTAAGAATCCTGAAAATTTACTGCAAGGAGTGAGCTAGAACGTTACTGTCTAGCAAAGTTTATGCGATAAACGTATGATTTAACTGCCAATCAAAATTTGGCGAAAAAAGAATAGCATTCAGGAAAAAAGGTTAAAGAATAGAGTGTTGGCTTTAAAAAGTTTATCGGAAGCTTAAATATCAACAGAGAGTAATAAATAAGTACCTTTTAGAATGCTAATTGTGATGATATACTAATATACAACAATATAGAATAAATCATAATTATAGATAATATCATTAGCTTATAAATCGCTCATTCAGAATTATCTGCTGCAGATTTTTATAAATTGTACTTTAATTTTAACATGAATAATATGAAAAAATTGTGATTAAAAAAAAACTAAGCCCAGAAAAGAATATGACAGAATGAAAGAATCAATAAGAAGCTCTGGTACCTATTTATAATAAATTATTTTAAATCCTCTAACACCCTTTAGTGGCATTGGAGGACGAACTACCTGATCTCGTGAAGTTCTCGTAACTTTAGTTGTCATCTTACAAAATACAAAAACATTTGTAGTCATTTTTTCATTTATAAAAATAAATGTAATAGTCTCACATAACCCATGTGACGATTCCCGTCAGCATTCTAAGCCCCCGGAACTTATGTAACTGACTGGCCGATACAAGGGAATTCGCTTAGCCAGATTACAAACAAACCCCTCCCCCACCGCCGTTGACTGTCCCACTCCAAAGAGAGCTGCCAAAAGGTAACGCATCCACTGTTCGTGGATGAGAAAAGATCAGAGGAAATGTTTTCTTACTTAAAGATCACTGATGTTATTGTAGTAGATAATAAAGACTCTTTATTCCATACATCAGTCCTAGGAATCATGGAAAGTATCGATTTCGTATCCGATGTGAAGGGAATGCAAAATAATGTAACATACACAAAGTACACAAGATTTTATCAGATGTACTGAGTATTATGTATACTTTACAGAATGTGAGAAGAATACGAACATAAAGTTAATGTTTGGAATGTTTTTATTCAACTTCCAAAATCTAAAGTAAAAAATTGCTGTGAAATGATCTCATTTAAAAAAAAAAAGACATTAACATTTAGGTTTCAATACCACTATTTAATGTCTCAAATACCATTTCAAGGACTCCGTCATATTCCACGTTCAGAGTTCAACCCTAATTGGTCATAACTATAATTTTACTTTCATATTATTTTTAAATCTTAGAACTATTCAATTTTTCCGTTTATGATATAATTTTTGCGAAAATGTTTTGAGCTATTGGTGCTTAACGAAATGGTTTTAAACTTCTTCAACTTACCGTTTTTGATATCACTAACATCCAACGGTAACCAGTACTAATTTTGTATTAATGAATTTCTTTAAAAAAAAACCCGGGTTTTTTTAATTTTTTTTTTAAATGACAAGATTACGTACTCGTAATTTCCGCTCTTAAGTAAATACAATGTACAGTCTTGGTGACTGTTAACTAATCATTCTGTTTTGTATAGTATCTATTAAATTTAGTCCTGTAAACCGCGATAGGGTACCACATACCCTTCTAGTAGTTGTTCACAAAAATATATTTTTAAAATGCCAGCAGATATTCATGCAACATGTCACACATTGTTTCCTACCCTTCAACACGACATCGCTCTGTACCAGGATTCATATTTGTAGTCGGGGTTCTATAGATTGATTTGCCTCTATGAATTATTAATTTGAATTTTTCTGCGCTGTGTATTGGTCCCAAGGTCAAAGCGTGACTTTATTAATATTCTCCAGATCTGTTAGTCAATAAAGGGAGAGGCGAAACCCAACCCAGAACGTTCTTCCTTGTAATCAATATAATCAATAGAATCTAAAATAAAAATTAAATTCCTTTTTAATCAGTGAATGATAATTTTTTAAATCAATATTTTTAATATATAATATGTGTGTAACAAAAACTACTCTTAATTGACAGAACATATCAACATATGCAAGTATAATTATAATTTAGAATTATTCTTTCTCATACGAACTTCAACATTAATGCTTCAAACATTCTTTATTTCGGAAGAGTAGTGAAAAAAAATTAATTAATATAGGTAAATACCTCAAGTAATATAATGTTATTTGTACATAAACATATAGATAAGAAGGAAAATGGGAGTAACTAAAATTTCTCGGTTAGCGCTGGTTTTACAATATCGTAAAAAACCTTGAGATTAGAAGTTGTGTCAAGAATATTTAAAATCACTACACAGTGATTTTCAGTAAGAAGCAATTAGTTTTTTCATAGCATTTAAGTATACTGGCAGTGGAGCGTTTATTAAATGAATTCCGACTGAGAATGATTTCTTTAAACTGATGTATAGTTTTTGATAAATTTTACTTATTTTCTATGATTAAATATTGTCATACACAATTGAGATCAAATAGCATACAAATTTTGTGTCAGTTCCGAATATTATTATTTTCTATCAAATGAAGTGGAGAATTAAAAAAGTCTGAGCCAGGAGACAATTTTTTTTAGTATTCAAGCAATATGAATCACAGCAAAACATTGAACATGAACAATTGTAAGATATTTATAGTCGATAAGGACTGAAAAATGGTCTGCAAGAATTAAAAAAAATTATATTGCATCAATTTAATAAATAGTTAAGCCTTAATAAACTATAGTTTATTATTTGTGATACTAAATAATATACCAGGGGTTTGGAAAAAAAAGTATGGAAGACGCTTTCACTAACTTTTTGTATGGCTTCACTTATACAAAATTAAAATTTTTGTACATCACCACTTGTAATTAACAACCTAGTTTTTTGAGAACCAGTGGGGGCCTTTTATCTTTTTCAGGGGGACGGGCCCGTGAGATCTGTCCGACAAAATCTTAAACTGTAAGCATAGGCCCGAGTTTGGGTATCAAATTAAAAGGTCTAGTAAAGAGAAACTCATTACCGCAAACCCGCACTTAAAAAGGTTGACCCCTATCCAGAGTAACGGCCGTTTGGAATTTCATAAGTAACGTTTTGATTAATTATTATTTCTTCCGCAATTTCACAGTCCTCAAGTAAAACTGTTCTGACTGGAAAAATGACACTTTAATGGAAACACAATTATCCAAAAGAATTTTAAATTAAGAAAATTATCCTATGTATTTACAAAAAATAAAACCATCACCTTTTAAAGGAGGGAACTCAAAACAGCTTCCTCCGTAAACACTTGTTGGCAATGAGGATAGTCAATTATTAAAAACTCTACTGCAGTCACATTTTGAAAGAATCTCAAGGTGTAATACTTCTTGGTTCTTCTAATAAATCGATTTGTCCAGCTCCTCAATGTTGCTGGTTTAGTTTTTTTAAACACAATTATCTTTTAAGAAGGCCCCACAAAAAGGAAATCTAGTGGATTAAGATCCGGTGACACTAGCCGGCCACTCAACGGTACCCCTGCGACCAATCCAACGGTTAGGAAACACTTTCATCTAACAGATTGCGCACTACCGCAAATAGTAAATGGGGGCGGTGGCTCCATCTTTTGCTGGAAAACCATAACTGCATTAAAATTTGCCCCAAGAGCACACGCACTGCTGGCTAAAAACAAAAAATGGGTTATTTTTGTCCAACATATTGAAAATAAATTTCGCCCTGGTAGATTTCCAATCTATCACAAACGGTCCCTACAATGAATGTTATTGTTTATTATACCAGCCCACATATTCACTTTCTGAGGCCTTTAGTGTGCGGCCTTTCTATCATCCACGTGTGGGATTATGGTGGTCGGCCCTAGTAACTGGCCAATTATGCCTATTTTAACTTGTTCCATTAACAAAGAATGTAGCTTTCATCTGAAAACAATAGTCGAACTTAGAAAAAAATATTTATTAAACTCTTTGGAATTTCGTCACATTTCTCAATCATTATTTCCGCAAAATTTCACAGTTCCGTTCGATCAAAAAATTCATCCACGCAAGTTCTTGGGTTAGGGTTACTTTAAAAAGTGTGATACTTGTTTTTTGTGTAAAACATTCAACACTGAGGTATTGCTCATATCAAGAATCTTCCTGCAAGCCACTCTGGCCGAGGTGAGCCATGGGATTTTCAACAAATGTTTTGGAGTAATATCCAAAGAGTTTTTGTTCTCATTTTGATGCCGATTTAGGCCTGCCATTTCTATTTCACTTTCGCGATCTTTGACTGATCTAGTTTCTTTCAAATCTTTTTACTGTCCTTAAACACTGTTGACATTACTAATTGGGGGTCTATCAAGAAAAGTGTCATTAAAACAAATTGCCGCTGTTTCGTTCAAAGGGAACAGAACTGGGCATAACTAGGATATCCATACCCACTGCATTCCTAAGCAGCGTGGATTCTCTCAAACTCACTAAAGTGACATTGCTTTTTAAAAACTGAGTAGAATAAAATGTAAACACTTAAGTAAAAAAAATTATAACAACCAGTAACCTTTCTAGTGAAGACTTTCAACTTTACTTTACGATGGACGAAAATTATAACGTAGACTTAAAAACCAAGCTGATATTTAAAAAAACAAAACTGTGGAGCGCTGTGGAGTTTGACTGTGACACTAATCTGTTGGTATTGCTAAACCAGTTTATGTTTGCCTGAGATAAAAATGGCTGGAGGGACTGGGACCTAGACCTCATGTTGATAAGGAGTTAAGTGGTATTGATTGAAATACTCTCAGTTCTCTTGAAGACAAGACAGGAAAACCCCTATATACTGCTATCCAACAAATTATGGAGGTAAAAAAAAATAATTTTTTAGTTGGAAAATTGTGTTTTAAATTTACAGTAACCGACATAAAACATACTACTGAAAGTAAATTAGTTACTTCCACAATAACAAAATACTATAATTTATTTGTCATTGAAATTTCATACGGCCCCGTACTCTGGATAGGGTCAACCTTTTTAAGTGCGCGTTTGCGGTAGATTGAGTTTCTCTTTCACTAGACCTTTTAATTTGATACCAAACTCGGGCCTAATGTTTCTTACAATTTAAGATTTTCGTGCCGACTCCCTCACGGGGGCACCGACCCTCCCTGAAAAGATAAAATGCCCCCGATCTGGTCTCAATAAGACTAGGTTTTTAATACAAAGTGTTGATGTACAAAATTTAATTTGTATAAAGTGGAAGCCATACAAAAATTAGTGAAAAGCGTTTCCATACTTTTTTTTTCCACCCTGTCTATATACTAGCTGTTTCCCGCGGGCTTCGCAACGCTTTTCGTAAGTTTTTGCCCGCGATTTGATTGGTGAGCATTTCTGGTTGAATGGTAAGTTATATTCCAACCCCGATGTAGATTTTACCTTGATGTTCACGATCAAGAAAATATGTCAAAAAATCGTATTGTACATGAATAATGTAATTTTTATTACAAAGTGGTCTACCACTCAACCTTTAAAGTTCAACCAAATATTTAGTTTAGGACAAATCTATACATCATAACTTTAGCGCCTTCAAAAAGTGTTTCACTGTATAATATAACGTATCTAATCCCGTAATTGCAGGTTATAATGTGCAGGCGCTGTTAAAACTTTTCCTTTTTCTTCATTTATTCGTTTATATTCACGACATAAGCGAATAATTCAGATTAATAACATATCCTAATCTACAAAGTTAGACTAAATTACGGATATCAATGTGAAATTTGATTGAAATTGGTTCAGTCGATTTGGAGTTTATTGGCAAACATAACATCGTTGACTTCAAGAGTTTTTATACATATCAAGCATATATATATATATATATCTATATAAGCTATTTACGTATACATATGTACATTTTATTTTAAATTATTTGCAAATTTTCAGAAGATGCGATAAGTTTATTAGTAAAATTAGGTTGATGACAGGATACAATTCCATAGAAGAAAATTAAAAAGTTGATCGAGAGGGTTAACATGTTTGAAAAACAAGTAGAAGACTTACGTATCATTATTACGTAGCTAGACTTATGTAAGACCCAATCGTCGGCCTGTGCAAGTGCATAATTATACCGCTGGAAACAATTATCCGAGATATTGAGACTAAATGACGTTAGTATTAGCACAAACATCGGAGATTATTAGACTTTGGTGACACCTGTAAACCCTTTATTAACTAATTGGCACTTGTCTATCATAAAAACATGATTCTCATAAATTTACAAATCATATGTCGTCAGTCAGTTGTATGTTTTAATTTTTTACTATTTGGATGTTCATGTTCGGTTAAATTTTTCATATTTTAAAATCGGGATTTAAGACTCTATCTTTTGTGGTTACCAAAATTCTCACAAAAACATTAAAAAATTAATTACTTGGAGTTTTTTGGCGGTGGCTCTGATATGGTTTTGAACTGGAGTCAAATTTTGAGGTCAGTATAGTTCTATCAAATAACTACAAATACATCCATTAAAATATTACAGGTTGTCTTTATAATTGATGCAATGAGTTCTATTTAAAGCAGTTTATTTAGAAGTAAAATACCTTATAACTGATAAACATTAGTAATTAGGTTTTCCAATAATTGAGTTTTACTCTTTTCAGCCAACCAATATCGAATCCTGACGATGTCAAACCATCCGCTGTAGCGTGGTTGGTGCTACATATTTTTCTGTCGACAGCCTCCCAGCGTCTCCGCTGTTGTCGTGAACGAATCTGTGAAATGAAGTCCGTCAAGATATGTTGCTGTCAGCCTTACAGACTCTCTTAGATTACATTATTTATGTAGTTCACCTTGTAATTTGTGACATGCCGTTGTACAGAAAATGTGTTTATTTTTTATTTCTTAACAAAACCTGGTAGCTACGATATAAACTTTGCAAATTGTTATACTGGTTAGATAACTTTAACCTTTTACTAAAGTATTTTATCTCCGCTAAAATTTTCTTACAGTTTACATTATTAATATAAATAATTCTTTCTTGTTACAATTTTATAAATAAATTAATAAATACATGTGATTAAGTGTTTTTTACTGTACGAATTATATTCGTTGGTTTTGATATGTGTGTTAGCGGCGGTAAAGGGCTATCACCCTTCCAAAATTGTTTTCCTCATTTTTTGCAGTACAATTTTTTTTATATCATGCTTTCACTACCCATAGGAATATATTAATACTAAACGGGTGACAAACAAACTCTAACAACTATAGGATAAGCCCAAGGAGTGGTCCAGTTATACCTTAACGCTCGACTACACTTTCAGCAAAGATAACTCCTTGTTTGGATTGCAAATGAGCTTCATTAATAGCGGGGAAAGGGGTGGACAAGGAAACAGGCGACATTGTGAGTCACGGGATCGTCGCTCGAAAACAGTTTAGTTAAACACGATCAAATTAATTAAATTTCTTGTATGTTATTGAGAATCATGCATTGATAGCAGCTAAACAATGTAACGGTAGAAAACATGTTTTTTGTCCGAACAGTTGGCTCAAGAAACGTTTGATATTCAAATTTCCGTGTTCTTTAAGTTTATTTTTGGCAAAGATGTTTATTCTGCAAGATTTATACATAGAACATGGTAGCAGAATAATACAGTTTGCAATTTGTGGTGGGGAAGGGTAAAGAGGTCAGTCTATTGAGAACATTTAATACGAGTATATTTTTATGTAAGTACCTTTAATAATTAAGGAAATTATATATACTTATTTTTATCCTATGAGCCTATTTTACTATGTGTTAAAATATAGGTTTTATCAGTTCAATCACATATATTGGACTGCAATATTGAATTGAAAAAACTGAAGAAATATTATCAGTATCCATTTTTATGTAACGAGGATGCTTTGCTTTTAAAGACTGAAGTTGTTTATTCAAGGAACAAATCATTGAAACATATAAACTAAATTGCTATTCCAATAAAATGAACGTTGTTAATTTTCAAAAATATTTTAGACTTTAATCACCATTTGGCATAACAGGCCCACTTGAATTATAACAATTTCCTAACAAAAGGGTTTTGTTTTGCAAATTCAAATAAATTGACATTAAATTTAAACCTCTTGCATATCAAAATTTAAAAAAAACCCGAAATTATGATGTGTAGATAAAACTTTAATATAAAAACTTCGCTTGAAACTTGATCGTAACAAAGTGTGCTCACATGATGGAGATCAGATTTTAAAGGTTAAAAACTGTGAGGTTAAAACTAATATTACCTTCAAAAATAAATTTACTATAAAATTTAAAATCTGACATATAAAAATTTTTTATTCTCGCTTTTTGAATAATTTCTATTTTAAAACAAGGTTGCAACTCAATTAAATAATTGGAAAAGTTTACTTTCCACAAATCTTGCTAATAACTTATTTTATATTTTCAATTTGCGTTAATAATATTTAGTGCCTCCAATCCTTATTCCTTGATATTAATATTTGCATCAATATAACTTAACTTAATCATTAACTTAATTTTAATTTTTTCAATTTTCTTTTCTACATAATCCACCCTAAAACTTTGTTAGACTATTTGCTGCACGAAACCTTGTTTAAAACTCGTCATTTTTGCCCACGCAAATTTTTACGTCCATAACAAACGTTATATTTCTTTAATTGGTGATTGCTTCCTAGCTACTCCGGAGGGGAGAAAAAGGAAAAAAGAGATCCTTCTTCTCGTAATTCTACCTAATCGTAATGTGTAAACATGAAAGTAAATAACGAAAATTCATTTCGGTTTACGGGTTTTCAACAGAGTTTTTAATGGTTACAATCTAAAAAGCAGAGAAAAAAAGGTCTACGAAATTACATTAATTTAGTCTATAGATTCGGGATGTCAAACTAATATCTGAACTTTAAACTGAGTTTCTCGCGATTATTATTATTTTTAAAACAAATGCTCTTCTTTTTTTCATTAAGATATTTTTTAAAGTATTGAAGTATGATATTGTAATATCGTAGGTATGAATGCAGCACAATTTATTTAGTGTTTAATCCAGCTTGTAAGTTGATGCGCATTTAAACGAAACCAATTATTCAAAAGGGTTGGAAAAAAATTGTATTACCCTTCTGTCTGTTTATGATACTTTTTCATGACATATTTTTTATATACAGGCCACAGCGAGTTTCGTGAAGCGATCATTTCGAATTACATGGGGATGTATGTTAGTGCTTAGGCAAACATATTTAACATTGTTTCTTTTGTATAACCCTGACAGCAACGTAGTATATTGTAGAATAAATTGTAAACTAATCTGAGTAACGTGTTTAGCAAACATATTTACATTGTTTCTTTTGTAAAACCATGGACAGCAACGAGTATTAATTGTAGAGAATAAAATTGTTAAACTAAACATGAGTAAATTTGTGACCTAAGAAAATACACATGTATCCTAAAAGTAATAAGCTGCAGATTGTAATTTTAGCATACAACTTTCAAGCGAAGCATATTATGCAACACGTGAGGTGGGGTGTACCTGTTTGTTTTAAATTAAAATTAAGAAAATGCCTTTAAGCCTGCCACACACAATATCTGGAAAAACCATAATTTAGTTTAAATTTAAAATTATAATACAAATAATATAAGTCAAATAGGACTTTACAGAAAAAACATGATCGTGTGAGTAAAGGATTACACAAACTTGGAGGTGTGTTGTAAGTAAACACATTCAAGTGGGGTAGCATGTAATTCGGACATCTTTCAATAGTTTACAATCACGATTTTTGAATTGCAGGGAGAGAATCAATTTTTTTATAAAAAATGCACGTTGAACCTTGTACTACCCTTTGACATTACAAGGTATTCAACAAACCTGGATAATAGTTTACAAAGACCGTCACCAACATTAATATATATACTTGAAATACATATGTATTTGTTCTACACAATCCAGTTTCCCTTTTTTAAAAAATGTTTCGTGAATTTCAAACCAATCCTTTACATAATTATTATATACTTTTTTTAAATTAATTCTTTAAAATTATTGAAAATAGCACAAATTTAAAATGGGGGGGGGGGGGGGAATAACAGCAATTAGGGTGTAATTATTAACTAACCAATTACTAACCCATAAGGTAGCATTTCAAAACCTTAACCTTTGCCTGTTGTTAAACTGAGATTGAATTTACATTAACATTAAAATATTGTGGGTGGCTGTGACATTGACACAAGGAAATTTTCTGAGGATGAACGTCAACCACAAAAACGATGTCGACCTCACCTGTAGAAAGAGGGCGCAAGTATTCCCCCACGAGACTCCAATTTCAATCCTTATCTCAAACAGAGAATGGCGTCAGAGAAGTGAGGATTTAAAGATTCCACTCGTCAAAATGTGACAGGTGGGGGGGATCGTTGGTTTTGTGAGAGATGAATGTTTCTCCTGATAAACAAGCTCCTGAGATATTTTCTCTAAATGTACAAAGGAATATTAATTTTAATTGGATATTAAAAATAATTTATTGCATATAATATATCTAATGATAACATGTTAAAATAAGATTATTTACAGTATTTAAGTCCAGAATATTTATGACAACGACCACATTTGATGTTAAAAAAATAGGGTCAGAAAATCAGTTTTGGTATTTGGGCAATATGAAACAAAGTTCACAGCTTTAAATTTTCTTATAGTACAAAAATGGGTGGTTTCGAAGATTAATGATCTCAATTTTTAAGATTGTAAATGCTTACAATCCATCTCGAAGGTTATAAAAACGTGGCCTTTGAAAATCTTTTAATATTATTTTTTTCTGAATTTAAAATTTATTAGTTTGTTTGAAATCAATTACCTTAATGTTAATTATAAGTAATATAGTCTTTTAAATGTTCCGTTTTTCAGATATAATTAGGATTAGAGTGCATGTAGTTAATTGCCTCTTGACCTTCCAAACTGCCAATAGGAGGCGTTGTGCAATAGCTTTAAACATACGAAACTACTATAGGTCCGCGAATGTGAAGCGTTTCCGACAAATAGAGATTTTCCCAGCAAAGCAATGCGCGGGAAATAGAGAGAAATTACCCCAAAGCAAGCTAATTTCCACACACAGATTTCAGACTTTCATCATTATTGCTGAAAACAAACACGTTAAATTTATGAATAATAAATTTTGATTTATTATATTTGTTTTGTATTAAGATTTTAGTCTTTTATCAAATGAGATTTAATTTTTTACGTTTATAGCTCATAATCTATAAACATAAAACTATAAACATAACTATTGGTCCATTTACATGTTTTTAATTTTATAAAGACAATTAATAAAGAGGCTGTTTAAAGACACAAACGTATTAAATGATAAGCTTCCATTCGTAGTGGATGTTGCCACTTGGCCAACTAAGCTTGAAGGTATTGTTTAGCAAAAAATCATTAATCAGAGCCCCAGGCCCACTCTTGTTTTAAGATTTCATCCCATCTTCATCGGGGTAAGTACACTCCTCCAATCGCGATTGTGTTTCTGTTGTTGAGCTTTGTTTTATGTAAATGACAGTTTCCACCATGTCACGCTAATGTTTTTTGTACTGATATTTTTAGATTGTATACATAAGCTTATTTATAACAATGGAATACATATTGTGTGTTACACAATTATAACAAGGGTCAGATTGGAGATATTAATGGTGTATACCCACCCCAAAAAGGGGGGGGGGGGGGGTGGGGGGTGGTGGGGGGGGTGGGGGGGGGGTGGTGGGGGGGGGGGGGGGGGGAATGGGGGGGGGGGGTGGGGGTGGGGGGGGGGGTTGGGGTGGTTGGTGGGGTGGGGGGGGGGTGGGGGGTGGGTGGTGGGGGGGGTGTGGGGGTTGGTGGGGTGGGGGGGGGGGGGTGGGGGTGTGGGGTAGGGGGGTGGGGGGTGGTGGTGGTGTGGGTGGGGATGGGGGGGGGGGTGGGGGGGGGGGGTGGGGGGGGGGGTTGGGGGTGGGGGGTGGGGGGGTGGGGGGGGGGGGGGGTGGTGGGGGGGGGGGGGGGTGTTGGGGGGTGGGGCCCCAAAAAAATAAATAATAAAAAAAAATAAAAAAAGGGGGGGGGTGGGGGTTGGGGTGGGGGGGGGGGGTGGGGGGGTGGTGGGGGGGGGGGGGGGGGGGGGGTGGGGGGGGGTGGGTGGGTGGGGGTGGGGGGTGGGTGAGGGGGGGGTGTGGGGGGGGGGTTGGTGTGTTGGTGGGGGGGGGTGGGGTGGTGGGTGGGGGGGGGGGGGTGGGGGCGGGGAGTGGGTGGGGGGGTGGGGGGGGGGGGTGGGGGGGGGGGTGGGGAAAAAAAAAATTGTGTATCGTTAAATATTTTTTTGAAAGTGTAGACGTTACAGCTTATAATCGTGTACTTTGATTTGCTCCATAAACATTTACATTTTAAATTAGAAAAATCATCGTTATCGGATAGAAAACATATAGATAAAACAAACGCTAAACTTGTTTTTTATGATAAAAAAACATTGCTTTATCGAGGTTTATCGTAATCTTCTCCATATTTATAGTAATGAAAATGATTTACTAATTATTTTTTTCATTAACAATGAAATGCGGTCTATTTGTACATATTTTAAACCCACTCTACTTTAGTTTGTGTTATAAATATAATTAATGGTATAATTAATTTGGTGGATAATAATTAATGGATACTCATGGGGCAATAGTGATACACTTTTAAATATTGTACATGTATTGTTTACAACTTTCTAATTAACTAAATCAAACTTAAGCATCATTTGCTTTGTTTAATTGGCTTCAGTTGAAGCTAACTAAACTCCAACATATATTGATTGTAGCTCTTCAATCACAACAGTAATGTTGATGTGTCTCTTATTAAGTTTTTAATAAAGGAAGAAATAGCTATCAGAGGCTCTTTAATATCAAATCCCAGTATTGCAAAAATAACGTAACAATTACTCATTTGTACTATCTGAGTCAAAGTTTGGTGAAATTCTTCATGTATTCAGTTTTTGTGGCAAATAAACCATATTTACGAGAAAGAAGATGTAATAGATCAAGAACTAATAAGGCGTATTGGTGGAAAAACTGAGATTGTTTTTAAGGACAATAATGTACTTTCCAATCAATAATGGACATTGTCGAATTAGGCCTACTATCTTAAAAAATAGACAGGGAGATCACATATATTATTTGTTTCCTAGATACGTGTTAAAAAATAGTAGAAAATATAATTGCTCAGTTTTTCTGTAAAATTAGCGTATCTCATAACATCATCTCTTTTGTTTCGCGTACTATAAATGATCACAACATTTATTTAATTCTGTATTTTAAAATATCAATAAAATATTAAAAACATTTTTTTATTTTTTATTTATTCAAAAAATCAACCCTACATGAATTTTAAAGAAATATGCGCTATTAAATTATTACTATTATAAAATATATTTAAATTGTTTATTGTAACACAATCGACCACGTCCGTATTAGCCTAATGGTATGGAATTATTGTAATACACAGTTTTAGTTTTGTTTCCTCTTCACGAGTTAAAATTTTTAATAAAAACTAATAAAGCTTATAAAAATATTCATGTTAGGTTTTACCCATTTTGACGGGCAGTGACGCTCCTTGTGATTATTTATTGTTCTTCTAAGTTGTTTACAATACTTATGTAAAAATGTAGAATTTAATAAGGGTCAGATGGAGATAATAATTGAGCTGATATACTAAAAAGGGAACAAATTCAAGGACCTATTGACATACATATTATATAAGGAATATACTTCAGATCTCTTTGAGGTGTCCTTCAGATTTTCCAACCATAACACAATCATGATCCATTATGTGGTTTTCGCAACAGGGGTAAAATGACCAAATAACTTCATACTGTGATTAGCTTCATTTGTTGAATAAATAATCTGTGCGTATAAGGCGGGGTATATGGTCCCTTCAGTATACGTAATAAGCAACCTAATCATATATAACAAAGTATGGGTATGCATACAATAATAAAATCATAGTCGTTATAATATCTGAAACAAAACATTTAGTTTATTTATAAAATATACTTTCCTCTTGTTTAGTAACATTTTCAGAAATACATTGATAAAGTATTGTATAAGGAACATTCAAAATTAAATATACTATTACAAGTACATAAGTAATCGAAGTAGCAGTGTTGTTTACTGTAGTAATTGCAACCTACTTTCTGGTATTATTCAAAATACAAATTAAAGTTTTCACTTGGTATGCTACAAACTATCATGCTTCGTTTTCTCACGATAACACATACAAGATTAGATATAAATGTTTTGAAACTTCACCATCCTCCCCATATCTATAAGGTAAAGTTTTTACCATCAATAGCTCTAATGGTTTTTGTTGGAAAAGAACTAATCAGTGGTGTTTGGTTTCTGAGAGTGAAGATCTAAGAGAGAGTGTTAAGAAACTTATAGCCTACATTTACCTGACTTGGAGGCCTAGGACGATATTCCATTTCAAGTAGTAATTATTGAGTAATTTTCTTCACATTAATAAATTCGTTTTATATTTTTAAATATAATTCTTTATGATAGTTATAATTATTATTGTTTGTCAAGCTCGTAGCATGTAAACCATTTAAAATAGGAGTTTCTATTTATATCCAAATATCAGTAATACATATATCTTCGCTTATTCTTCATTACATCTCATACATTCTTCATTGTAGTTTAACAGATATTTCGCCACAATCCCAGTTGCATATTAAGCCAAATCTACCTTCGCATATATAACAATGACGTTTGGGTACTTCATGTTGGTAACAGTGTATTAAGTGAGAAGATAGCTTGATTGCCTCAAGTCATAAACATTAAACACTCCGCAAAAACTGTAAAATCTCCACACCAACTAGGACAGTTGATCGGTAGGCCCATTGGAACAATAGCATCCTCGTGCTCTGTGTCAAAAAAAATTAAGGTCCCCATGGCATAAAAACTAGACCACAATGTATCTATGTAGCTAAGAGTCGAATCTCCGTCAATTATGCTACCATTAATTATGGCAGTAAATGTTAATTTGTTAGTTACTGTAAACTAAACCACTAATATTTCATTATGCTACTAACATTAATTGTTATATTGACCTTTATTTATGCTAATAACAGTTCATTATGCTGGTAACAATCAACTATACTAATAACAATTAGTTATGCTAGTAATCATAAATTATTCTAGTAACCATTAATTTCTCCACCTGCGTCACTACTGAGCTGTTAGAGACTGGTAACGAATCATAAAATAATAGTGATTAGAATACGTCCACGAACTGAAAAAGTATAAAAATAGAGATTAAGTAATTGGAAAAGTATTAAGAGAGAAAGTATCAAAATTACTTAAAAACCCTAAAACTTTATTTTGCACATTTTTTAGTTTGACACATTTCGTCCACTACTAACTGTTTAATAAACATGTACAACTGTACAGTAGTAGCAAACATTTTGATCCAAGAAATAAAAAAGGTAAAGTGTTTTCTCTATGAACATAAACGGGATTATTGCGTGGCAACACTTCTCTTGAGACAAGATTTAGTGTTCAAAGATATGGGAAGAGCAGATAAATTGTTTCTTTAAATTACAATCACAATTAATACCTAGATGCTAGAGATAATATTTTGTTATAAGAATTGTAAGGGAAGTTACGGAAACTTTAACGTTAAAAAATTAATATACTCCAATAAACATGAATGTCCTTCACAATATAAACATATCTTCATCCAACACACTTCATTGAGGACAAAAAGAACGAATATCAGGAGTAGACTATAATTATTTATCCTAATGACCATTAAAGTCTTTAAGACTAATTTACATACTTTTAATAGTTTAAGTGAGTGTTTCAATGCAACTGATATTGAAATATACAGAAATACACCACAATAAATATCATGTAATTGGCATAAGGCTGGCATGTGATTGGTATACAACCTCTAATAATAGCATATTGAAATATGTCCATTAATCTCTCTTTGGCAGAGTTCGAAGTCCAATATTTCAAGAGGGTTTAAGAATCAAATATTGACATAAATGATATTGGGGCTTTTTGAAACATCTCAAATGCATGTAAGGGTTCAATGACATTTTGAAATGTCTTTTTGGTGTAATAAATCCCCAGCATATTGAGAAAGAAGAAGTGTCAAAATTTAAACCTTTTTTCCAACATCATGACCAATTTCGTGAGTATTTTGAGATATCACGTAGTGCAAATGATGTTTATTTTATAAAGTATCTATTTTAATCCAAGTTATGTGTACGTAACTCTTGTGTAAGGAAACACAGTGGGGGAGAGGGATGATGTTTTTTTACAATTTAGATTTCTTAGACGTGCAAGTTGTTTACGTGTAGGTAAGAAATTTGAGAGCGAGTCTATTGGAGACAACGTTACTATACCCAGTTATAGCAAGATGAGATAAGCGTAAGAAAAAAGGATTTCTTTCTAAGCTATAACTGATCTCAGACATCTGTGAATAATTTCACCATCCCATTGATGGATTAAACGAGGTTCGGGCTAATTATATAACCAGAAGAAGTCTTGAGAGACGTGGTTAATGCGCTGACTTCAGAGTTCCTTATAATCAAATTGATCCAAATATTCCTTTGAGTAATTGGGTGGTTATAATATAATATCTAATAAATTGGTTAAAACTATAGAGACTAATCTATAGCTACTTTTGTAATCAAATTGACCACACCATTAATGATAAAACTTGGTAACGGTTTTAAAGGTTAAGTGCCAGAAGTCATGTAGTAAAAAAACCATTGAATTATACATAGATAATATTAAATTCAATTTTATTATAATGTTTACTGATAAAACATTATATGTTTATAAGTAACTGTATAAGAGAATCTCGTACATCTGCAATTATTATAAAAATTATAAATTTTTATATTTTTATCATATAATGGCTATAAATTTTAAAATATAAGTTTATAAAAGTCAGCAATATCACGTACGAGGAAACAAACAAGACAAGCTCTCAGGGTGACGGTGTAACTAGAGTGTTCCTGTGATACAAAGGCCTCACCAGACTTGTGTTCACCACTGTGTAGCATTATTTTGCTTTGTCTATTTAAACCTGTGTGAAACCTACATTAGTCTTACTTTCTTTGTCCATGTAGGCCAGTAAACAGATTATGAGTTCATTTTTGTTCTACTCTCTGTATACGCTGTACACAATGGTATTATCAGTGGCATTCTATTTTGAGTAATTACGGTTGGATGTTGCAATAAATTACAGGAATGATGCAAATTTCCTGCTATGTGGTCATCACAACCCTACGTTTCTACAACACAGGCACAATAACATAAGCATAATCATAGAATAAAAAACGTATCTATATATAGTAAATAGATTTACCAACAGACATGAAAGAATCAGGCTCCCTGCACCGGCTGACATACGGTTTTACTTGTCAGAAGGACAAAAGTATATCAAGTGGATAGTAGCGACCTGTGTTGAATACCGAGGCTAAACTGTGTCTTACTACTGTTTGACCATCTATGTCACTGTCAACATGTCAACCCGAGAAAGCAGAATCTGTGTTGTGTGTTGGCAAGTTTATTGAATTTTCATGTTTCGCTGCAATGTTTTATTAGGAATCATAAACATAACACAGGTTTTACTCTTGTCTTTGGTATAATTGAGAGCCATTTATATTTTATTAATTACTGTAAGCAGCTACAAACATGCTGACCATAATTTCTTTAAGTCTTCTCATTCAAAATGTATCGACCACCCATCAATAAATACAAAAATAATGTAATAGCATCCAGATAGTATTAAAATTTTTTGAGGTACACATGAGGTTAATTTAAAAGTATCAATCGTGTCATAACTATCCGTCCTGCCACTCCATTGTACCCTCCAGAAGTCTGTACAGTTAATTTAATGTTGATTTGCCGATAACCATCCATCTGTGATCCCTGCTTTGTTTAGCAATACCCGTCCCACATGTGGAAGTATTTTAGAAACCTTACGAAAGTAATAATTTAAGGCAATTCTGAACCGTCTCTTACAATTTTCAAAGCAGTAACGATAGTTTCGGGAAATTTCCATACATTTGCAACGAGTTCTTTTCCCTGCAGAATTTTCTGAATACTTTCTGTATTCAGGAAATACAACCTTAGTTAAAGCAAAGAATTCTTACTAGAGCAAAGTTCATAGAGCGATGAGATGGCCAGGACTATGAAATATTGGCGAGGCCTAAGGAACAACAGCGAATTACGTTGAGCGGTCCTAGTTATTAATCTCAGAGTAGCGTCTGGGTTTCGATTATCTGTGGTCCGAAAATTGGAAACACCCGGAAATTCATCACAATTTAAAATTAGCGCCTAATAAATGCTTAAGATACTTTATACTTTACATTTCAATCAATATTCCTGACACTTTGGGAAACTTATTACAGGCAATGAGGTGGGGTTATTTTATGACGTTAAGTTCTAGTGCTTACGGCTGCGAGTGATTCTGTGGCTACACACGTGCGTACCCTGTAGTAGTAAATTGTTAGGAATTTCAATATAGAACTGACGAGTATTCATAGCTTAACTCAAAACTTCACTACCACTTAAGGCTTCTCTCACCTGAGAGGCACAGAGATAAACCTTTTACCGTGTGCGAGAATCCCCGTGCTAAAATCACTCCAAAACATTCTTGGAGTTAGTTCAAAGCTCTTGCCACTGCACATCTTCTATTATATAGCAAGAGACTCTAATAGAAAAGTTTGCAGGTTGTAAAAATTGTAGATCAGGGGAAATCAATATCCACGCATGTCATTAGCAATGATCAAAGTCAATGATGCCAGAATATTTTTATAGTTGCTAAGGCCTAAAAACTTGAGTGCTCCAGTTCGAGTTTCACAATATTTTTTGTCTAGGAATTATGATAACACCAATATTCTTTTGGTCAGTTATATTTATTGAATAAATAGAATGGAGTGAGATCATCGTTACTACTACGCCATATCCAGTAACCACATACTCAAACTCACGTTTTTAATTTGCAAGAACATAAAAATTTAAATATCAACTTCTCCAAATAAATTTTTCTAAAGACTCACACATTGATATCGCGGTAAAGGGTAATAATGCAGCATTTTAGAGTATTTGTAAAAAACTGAAATTTTTTCAATTTTTCATTTGGTTTTTAAATTATTTGTAGAAAAAAATACTAACGCAATCTACAGGTATGTTATACTATTCACACTGATTAGAAGCATTGCTTACATTTGCGATATTTCACGCTGTGCTGCCTACTTTCAGTCAACACTTTTTAAAATAGGCGAGCGGTATAGCTTCTTTATTTCTAACAGCCCGTTTATAGAATGTCTTCATTGAAATTATTTTCTATTTACTCTTATTGATCAGTAATTGGTTAATCAACAGCCAATCACTATCGAAATGCATCGTTTGCTCTGTTAGTTCCAGTTTAAGATAACCCTGCTCCACTACAAATAAATATGTAACGAGGTGTAACAACTAATAGCCACTATGGTCATTAATTTGTTCCAAGACAGAACTTCTAGGGTGCGACGTAAATTATCGATAATGTGGAAATTAATCAGCTATTAGTGTTAAATATAACTATTACTGACCAAAAACAATAGAACAACAAATAACCCTCATTGTCAATTTAATTTTTATATTTGTATTTAATCCATTTACAGTTTATAATTATTAAATTCAACGATAAATTTCTGTTCTATTAAGTAAAATGTTAAATATATCATCTAAAACTGCAGTACTTCATTAAATGCTATTATACTCTTTAAACGCTCCTTATGCTTTTTGTTATTTATTATAATTGCCTTTAAAGGAAATATTGTATGGAATTTACCATATATTGTGTAATTTAACTGTTAAAGTATTTTAACAATAGTTAGTGAATTATTGGAAATTAATAAAAAATTACATCTTATTCAAATTTTTTTTAACAATATCGCGAACTTAATTATGCGTTTTATCTGCTGTAAAAAATGCTTTAAAACAAATAATGGTGTTCGTTTTTTTGTTTTTTATATATAAAAAGTTTACGTACATAGACAAATTTAAAATGTATACAGCTATATGTCTGATTTGTGAAAAATGATCTTGTAAGATTATTCAAAATATGTTATTACATCTCAAAGCATCAAGCTAATTCTACCGGAGAAAATAACCTACTACGAAATAAATGTATAATCTGTATTCTACCTTATATTGTCAAAAACTTAAAACATAACAAATAACGTTTGATTATATCATTCAAAATCAAAATGTATCTATTTTTTGTATCTAACACTGTTTTAAAAAGGAAAACAAGTTTAACTTGCAACGTTTATTTTTTATTAAATAAATAAATGAAATCTTCTGTTTGCCAACATTTTCTGTAAAGAATGTGTTGTATTGACACTGTGTAGGCGGGGAGTGTAAACAACATGCTAATAACGCCTAAACGTCGTTGTGGGTGAACTTGCGAACGTCTCTGTCTCTGCCTTTCCTAATATTTTTCTTATCCTTATTTTCACATTGTTTATTAAAATTATTACCTTAGTTTTACACCGCAAGAAGACAGATACATTTCATTTGGAAGAAACACAGTGTTAATTTATACTTTCGAACACATGAATAAAGAGACTGCATCTAAAAACTCAAATACACATTTTTGTTATATAAAGGACATTCTTAGATTAATGATTTTTATTTCATCAATTAAAACCGCTAATCACACGGATAAATTGATTCAGTAACGTTGAAAACGGGTGCAATATTCTTATCAACCTTGCTAGTGACATCACTACATGTCGTGCATTGTGTCCGTGTTTGGTCAATTGTAATTGAAGATTGTATTTAATTATAATAAAATGTAAATAAAATATAATTTCTCGTTGTATCTAGAAATACTATTAAAAGGAAGATAGTAGAATAATAATAAATACAACAACAACAAATAAATAAACAATAATAAATTTATTTGGCACAGTTAATTTTCCTTGTAAATTTATATTATAGAAACTCTTGATAATCTTAAGTGAATCAACTGGCTTTAAACTTATTTTAAATTTTGTTGCCTATTTATAATGTTGTAAATAGAGTAATAATCCTCTTATAAACGGTTGAAAATAAATTACAAAGGGAGCTTTGCTTTAAAGGAACAGTCAGGCATACGCATCGTACATTGTGAATAGCTTCATGGGGTTTTTTCGCTAAAATTACAGTCAGTTCTCGATTTACTTACTATATTGAGCGCATTTGGGAAAACTTCGAATTAAGAGAAAGTCTAGACGATAATGATGAATAAATAAACTATGATAATACTGCTGGAGATTGAAAAACAGACATTAGTATTGAAAACCTTCCAGGACTTGTAAGATATGTCAACACTTAAAACCGAGCTCAACAAAAGAAATATGAGGCCTGGCTATTACCGCATACTACTGTGAGAAAAAATAATATAGACTTTACTATGGCTTTTTTAAGTTTTATATGGCAAATATTTATGAATTTTCCAAATTTCCTTTTGTTATTTAAATTCATCCTTAAAATTATGGTGCAGACCCAAATCTCCTTATTTGAGGAACCTGTGAAGTTCTGGTCTCTGACAATAAACCACGATGCTTACATTACTTCTTTTTAAGAAGTGTTATTTATAAGCGAAGATAACCCATCTGACAGCAGCTCCTTTTCAGCTAGCATAAAATGCCGCAACTGAAATATGGTTTCGTATCTTCAAAGAGAACATGAAGAAAACTTCGTTGGGAGGGAAGAATGAATCTGGAACTGAACTGAAGTGAGAAATGAACTTCTCTGGGTCTCCTCTGTTAAAAATACTCAATGCCCATAAAAAAATTAACAGTTTTCTGTTTTATCTCCAGGTTATTAAGAACGTTGTAGTAGAACAATGAATCGGTATTATCTTTAAGGGTAGAGAAGGGCCAGCTAAATATTGGCATAGTGTGGTAATTTTGAACTCAAATCATATTTTAGTTTTTTTTTGTAGTTTCGTTCTTGATAAACAATACATGATATTAAGATTAAAATTATCACATGTCAACTATGTTTTGGAAGTATCACTAAGATAATGCGTAGCAGGTAAATATATTTCAAAGCAGATAGTATGTTGAAGGCTTTAGGATTAAGATTAGTTGAAGACAATATCACTGAAATAAAGTATGTAGCGAAGTGATTATGAACGGGTCTGCTTAAAAACTATGAGAGATTTTTCTTGATATAAAAATGTTAAGATTGCGTACTATGTCAACCAAGCTTACCTCAAAACATAATATATGATTAAAGGCATATTATTAAAATAATTACTCATCTTATTTACCATTTCAAATCGCATCTACATACATATATGTATGTTAGAGATGTAATTTAACTAAACTATTGTGTTCCTTACATTTATTAGTAAATTAATAGTACCTTATATTTTTGAAAAAATTTCATATATATATATATATATATTGAAGTAGTGAAATATTTTTATCATTATGTTCAATATTATTAATTTAAATTTAGGGTCTGCTGGAGTTTTAACAGATAGAAACAAAATAAATACGTGATAGAATGGCCTTTCAATCTCTCTTTCGATAACGTTATTGCGTAATCGTCCATAGATCTAACCCAATTTCGAGCCCATCCCACCTATATCCACAACATGTTTTCCACAAAGGAGTATCAGTCTGCCTATGACAGGTCCATTCCAATATGACTCCATACAATCCGATATAACGGAAATTAGTTAATGATTGTAAGCACACTAAGATATAACAAAAATTTTACACGTGAGTAAACTTTTATATGTCTAATAATACGACTAGTTCAAAATACGGCCTCAACAAGATAGTCAGTTCTTTGAGGTAAGTAGTGAAACATCTACGGGGAAGTTATAATATAGTGGTAATAGTTTTATCTATGTTATTAAACCAACGTCAAAACAATTACTAATCATTTTTTGTCAAAGTATTCCAAGTAAATTTTAATTTTGCAAGTACTTCTTTATTAATTTATTTGATATCACTGACTGAGTAATTATATTTTTTATGGTTTAGATTTTTGCAAAATATGAAGAGTTATTTCTTTATAAAACATACGAAGTAGCAAAGATCTCCAATATCGAAACGAGAGAATTTTACTTTTGTAATTACAATAACTACAACGAAAGAGTAACTTAAAATTAAATCTGGTTATCATCATTAAAGACTGACTTTCGACTATATTATTTTCTTTTCACTCTACGAATAGACATATGTTAACATGTCATATTATTTTACTTTGTTTGTTTAAAAGTGTACTAATTTTGCTAAATTCATGACCTTAAAATTCTATTAGAAAGATAGAAAGTAGTATGTATAAAAAGACAAGTTTTAATTCTCTACGTCCTCAAAAGTTATTTAGTGTTACACTTAAAAAATATACACCTAAAACTAGAAATAAACTCTTTGGAATAGACAGCGTTGGTTTCTTATATAAATGCTGCACTAGATATTAATATACCATGTTAAAGAAGATTCTCTGATTTTAGATGTTCTAATATTTAAAAAATCGTTAAAACTGAACTGAATGTTTTACGAAAGTTATTAAAAATATCGTTAGATTTTTTAAAATTTTTACCAAAGGTCAGGTCTCTATAACAAAATGAACTGAATCCTGTATTAACTATAGTTCCAATATAACTTCAGAAGTTTTTTTTGATAATTATTGGTAAGGTAGACTTATTTTGAAGTTAATGCGAGTAAAGTATCTAATTTAAAATCAGGCTCTTGGACAGTACATACTCTCTCACCAAGCTGTGTGTGATAAGTATAACACAAGTCAAGCCTCTGAGAGCATTTTGATTATGCACTAATAAACACTATTAAAAGAGCGTGATGTTGCCTAATTTTCACTATTAGGAGATCACCTGTACAATGTGTCATTGTTTGCACATTTATTATGTTTTATTTTGCGGATGTCACAAAAACATTTGACAGCGTAAACTAAATCGATATTATTAAGAATATTATTAATATTGTATGAGTAGATAATAACAGTTATTATTATTATTTACGTGTAGATATTATTAGATTACCTCATAAAATTTTGAGTGTGACGAGTTTCTCTAAGGTGAGTTTGCGGTGTTAAATCTTATATTGTTAATTTGGGTAGTTGTTTAATGAAGTGGATCCTTTGTCAATAATATTAATTTACTCTTACCTCAGCGGTGAGGTTTACTTTGTATAAAATACCCAAGGCGTTATTATTGAGATATTGAACCGTTAGAAGGAATTATTTGGCTTTTGTTGAAAGTTACCTGCATTTGCTGAAATGGTTTGACAGGCAATTCAGAATTAGGTGAGACAGGTGGAGTTAAAAGAGGGGCTTTATCTTCGATTCGGCTTAATGCAGTATTTTTGTCTTAATCTGACGGTCAAAATTATGAAGAACGATAAAGTTACATTCTCAATGTTTTTATTCGCTTCATGTGTGATTATGGAAAACGATGCTACAATAACCTGGTTATTCTATAAGCTATTTTTATAACTAAATTAACCTCAAATAAATTACAAAATTGAATTCTCTATCGTTACAATAATAATTATCTTAAGGTATTTTACCCTATCTCACAGAAAGTGTTATTATTTGATCGCCGTTATGAACAAAATTTTGAATATGTCATGTGAGAATATATGTGGAATTATAATAAAGTAGATAAGTATTAGTTCTACGATCGTGCATGTCCAACCATGGAATTTTGGCTGAGCGTCATCGATGCCTCTAACTCAGTAGAATTATAAACAATGATTTTCTGTATGATTTTCTGTCTATCAATCAGTCTGCAGGACATACAGTGAAACTTTGCAAGCGACCTCAGCAATACCTGTTACGAGACAGGTGGGACTTTTACTTGTGTAGTGCAATGAAAATGAAATTAAATTAAATAATGGAAAAGTGTTTATTTATACAGGCAAAGTTAGGCCTCATGGCCCTTTCTTACACTTAACCTGTCTGAACAATAATTATTAACAAATATTAACCAAATTAATATTAACACTGATCTACTTTACTAAAGACATTAAATTAAACATTAATCTAAACACTAAAAATTATAAATATGATACTTCTAAAAATAAAATAAAAGTATAATTATACAATCATGACACAAAATAATATTAAAACTTCCATTTTTAATAAGAACCAAAAACTATTAATAATACCTAATAACAATAATTTATAAATAAATAATAAGAATATTTTATAAATAAATAATATATATGGTGTTTTTATCTCACTCACACTCCTCACACACAATGCCAGCACCACACCCACAGACCTCTAGGACGGTCCCGCCCCGACCAACCGTTCTTGGTACAGACGTCTCAGTGCCGCCACAAAAATAGGAGGGAAGAGTGCCAAAACATTAATTCCAATTATTTAAATGGTTTGTAAACTATTCATCAGTTACCAGTCAATTATATGCCATTTACCTAAACTATTGAGTTCCTTACATTTATTAGTAAACAATACTTTATACAAAAATTCACCTATTCTTTTTATTATACGAAAATATTTATAAGACGTTCCTGTTGTATGTCACCCGGTCGATCCACACAGAATGGTAGACGTTGTAATGACTTGTTGTACGACTGCACTTGATGACTACTATAAGTTACAAAGATAGATACAGATAGCTACTGCCGAACCGTTACCTTTAAAGTGTAATCAGTGAGTATATATTTGTTTAACGTTATTTTATGAGTAAGTCTTATATCCTTGCCATTTGAAATTGAACAAACTAAAGTAAGCCATTCATTTTTAAGGAAATCGCTTTAATATAAAAAATCAAAATACATCCTATAACGGAGAACCTGTTTATTTATATACCGTAAGTTACGTAGTGCCTTCAATAGGCAAATCGTAACTAATAACACAATAATATTCTAAATGAAATCCAAAACGCTAATCATTAATGCGGGAAAGCGTGGAAGGGGTCGAGAATATAGAGATGGAGCGTAGGTAGCGACAAAGTAAAGCATCCATCTCCGCTAGAATATAATGGAGCTCGTTTGTTGTTAGCTCAGTTCAGCGCCCTGATTTATTTAGTTTGACAGATAACTGACACAAATCTGCACAGTAATGATTCCAAATTTAGATACGCATTTTATTGATTATCGATACAGAAATATGTGTTGATTTACATCATTATTATGTTATACATTAATATTTTGTATTATGTAAATATTGGTTTACTTACACAAGAAGAACCTTTCAAAGCATATGAAATTTAAATATTGTAAGAAGTATAAAATTAACAAAATTACTCCATTTGTTTTAATCTATAAAAAACCAAATTTGGAGAATAATCTTTTTCAAGTGTCATTTAGCTTTTACGTGGCACCTGGGCGTGAATGGAATATGATGTGTCAATATTTATTAGCTTACTCGATTCTGATGAAAGTAAAAAATAGCCAGAAACTTATTACAAGTTATATTTTGGAAATTAAAATAAACGCAATCAAACTGACAATGCAATGTAGTAGGAGAGGTCGTCATCTCCTTTTAATTATTAAAATCTTCTACCGCCCTATAACTTGTGCCGTATATGCTCAAATTAACATTTATTTATAAAATAGCACATATCCGCAATTTCGCCCGGAATATCTACGCAAAACTTCGTGTATTTATTCAAACATAGCTCACACGAACTATTAGCAACACTTGAACTATTTTAGATCAATCTAAAGGAACTCCAAAGTAGAAGTTCATAGCTTTCGCAGTGAAAGCCCTTCTTATGTAATACGACAAGGTCCTATGATAGTTTTAAAATTTACCTAGTATTATAACATCAGATATCAATTTTTTGTGTTCATGATTAAGAGGACCAGAAGTTAAGCACAGTTCGCGTGTAATTCTTATTTTATGTTTTGGTCTTCAGTTCAAATTAGTTCTACTTTTCAAACACAAAATTAGACTTTGATATGTTTCCCCGAGAAGAAATATAAATAGAACTGTACATAATTTTTAATGATGTTGGATTAAAAATAACACCGTTTATTATATTGAGAAGACTGTAGTGTTCTAAAAAAAATGCATGCAATTTTTTGTGGGTATTGTTATTTAACATTGCAAATAAAAACAACGTCAAAAATACCAACACAATTGTAAAGATGATACATGACGCAGTAAAATGGATGTTTTTGCAATATTTGGATACTCTATGCGTGAAATAAAAACTAAAAAACAAAGGCACTTTCGCATTTATAATATTTTTATGATGTGAAGTAATTAGATCACACTTGTGTCGTAGGATCTCGCGTTGTTTCACTTTTTATGAATAAATATAGAAAGATCAAAATGATATTATCACACGGTAAGCCAATGTGATAATTCTTAGGGGTTGAATAGTGCAGGATAGCCTTGCACTCTTTGTTAATTGGATATAAGCCAGCATAATTTGGCTTGAATGCCGCTACAGTTTTTTTTTTTCTACCAAATTGACAAATTATTTGCGATATAAAGCCTGTCAATATTGGTTCGAGCCCTTAGGACGCGTTGGCGTTTCCTTCTCAAATATTAGTCTTCATACCGTTAATATTTTTTTTGTCTTTCCATCTTAACACTAGCATCCAAGCTAGCTTACATACTTCTATAAACTTTATATGATGCAGTTCAAGATCATAATTATCATACATATTTGACATGCACATATATAGAATTCAAAAGAATTAAATCATGATATTAATCTGCTATAGCCTATTGGTAAAGATGACATTATTTATATCAAGCGTTTAAAACTATTTTAGAACATTAAACTATTAATGTTACATCTCCACGTTAAAACTATAAACAATTAGCTTTAGAATAAAATTCTAACTTTCAAAGAATAGCAGGATTGGGATATATATTTTCCACGTGTAATGAAAAAAAATGAACCACGTTAACGAGTTTTCCATGCTTGTCTTAGGATAAAATTTAAAAGAAAACGTGGGGGTGGAAGTGCAATGAATTATGCAAAGTAAGAAATACAATACTAAGAGTATAGCACTGTGAGCATCACTAATATTACTATGAGTACCGGTACAGCACTAAGAGTATAACATCACAACCATAAAATTATAGTTATTTGGTCACAGGTGGAGGAGTTACGTTTCCAGCTCATTACTTCAACCAAATATTGCGATTAAGTTTATCATGTTTAAATCCCAAGGTCTAGGATTTTAGTTGGTATGGATTGATATATTAATCTCAATCTCAATTTATTTGATATATTAATCTGTTACATAAGTAAGATTTCTTTAATAATAAATAAAAAATTACTGAGATTAAAATCCAGGTATATTGCAAAGGGCTACAGATGCAAAACCATTCATGTAGAAAGGAAATTACATAAAAAAACAATGTTTAATTCCAAGTGCAATTAAAAAAGTAGTTTATTTCCTCCCAATCAGTTCAATTTATGATTGTGTAATTTTTAGTAGAAAGAATGTATTATCTATATAGTGATATTAGGTTTTGGTTAGTATAAATATTCAATCATTCAACAATTTTGTACTGCAGCCCCACTTTTAATAATTTTGGTCATATGTTTAACTAGTTTCCCTTTTGTACAAAACTTCAAATTGGCTGTTAGTCTTTTCCAAAAACAGTTGCACACATAAACAGAAACAATCTGTTATTTATTTAAGCACAATATTAGATTATTCTCATAAATTATACCGATTTTTAAAGAAACCCAAAACTATATTGAGTGGGTTAGTACTTAAACCTTGTAGTAAATTATTAACTGAATTGACCGTGTTGTTTTAAATAAATTTAAATCATTTGAGGTGACATTATGTTCAATTATGTTCTACTGAATACAGTCAAAGATATTATCCGTTTTTTACTGTGTGACTTATGTCAAATTACAATAAAGGAAAAGCAGCTTGTATACAATGTCTTACAGTAGATTGAAATAATATCAAAATGACCAAGATGAAGCACAACCTGCAATAAAATTATAAAATATAGATTGTGGTATATTAATAAGTTATTATTTCAGATAATATAAGTTATTTATCAGAAAAAAGTAAACAGATCTTGACCAATAACTTCTGTGACCACAACACTACCTTTCAATAAAGTCGCTGTAATATTTTCTCTGGCATTGGGCTTTCCACTCGATATAATGTTACATGATAATACACTTACTCAGAATCAATCTACTTTGACTATGTTCTACGGCTTGTACAGGTTTCCACCTCAAGCGGAAAACAAATATTACTTACGGAAAGGTAGTGTTATAGTTATGCTGTTTAATGTAATTATAATATGATTGAAATGTCCCCCAACATATAGTAATTGCTAAATTAATATCACTGCCCTTGTTTACCGATAATAGCAAAGTGCCAACCTCTTTGTGCAATTAGTCAAATCTAATAGAATTGCGCTGGAAGTACGTCCAAGAGAACATTACCTCTTAAGTGTCAATTATCCAGGAGGCATTACTGTCACTATTGTTCGTTGTGGTCATTGCCTCTTAACTTTTGTACATACACATTTAAAAAAAAGGAACTAGTTATCAATTTACATATTTTTAAAGGGTACATTTTGTTATTTTCCTTAGTTATTTTTGCAGTGTTATATGCATTGGGAATCGTTATAACTGTTTGATCACCTGAAATCAATATTCCAATAAGAATTATGACGTGAAGAAAATCTAATATACTGCTGCATCTGATCTGAAAGTCTTACCATGGGACATGAGGAACTCTTTTAGAAAATAAATTACAGCTCAATTCATTGTAAATACGCTTCTCTCGTGTCCATTTAATCAACGTAAGGTTTTTTAATCTTTGTTATTAATTTGCTACTGTTATAGTTACTTAATAATGTTTGTTAGATGTCAATGCCTCATCTAGAATGATGATGTATGAATTATCCACCATATAGAGGAAGGTTTCCGATTACTCTTATTAATGGGCCATCCTAATAAATGGGGCATAATTAGTATTCAATGTCTAATTAATAATACCCTTCCACCCACAGCAGGATAATGGAGGGGAAACTAAAGAAAGAGTCGTGTGACTAGATTCAATTACCTTATATTGTCATCAAACAAGTTGTAAGTATAAACATGCCACTGTATTACATCGCTGTTATTTAAGTAGAAGCAAATTTTGCCTAGCATTCAAGAATAAAGAGTGTTTTTAAATATAAAATAAAAAGGGATTACAAATTTATTTAAATAATATTTGGAAGAGTTAGTGAAATGGCCAGAGAAACTTTTTGTATTTAATGACAAATACAAGAAATAATGACTTGAATACAAATTGAAGTACCGATATAAGGAATAACTTTTGTATTCAAAATAGGTTAACTTATACAACTTTCTAGAAATTATATTTCTACTACCAAAATTAAAGTTAAACTCATTTGGCAAGTAATAATCACTCAACAAGGTGAGAGGATCGAATTCACGTCCCTGTCAAAGCATAAAATTTTGTTAAATATTTCTTATACTATTTATAAGTTTTCTTGTTCTTTTCTAAAATGAATCAGCAAAAGTTTCACTGTGAGGAAAACATTATTATATAAATTGTTATTCACAAGCGGATATACAAGCCATGACCTCTTGATTATATAGTCGCTACCTTGCCCTTTGCTCCGGCGAAGTTCTTTGAAATACGTTAAATAATTTCTCCTTGAATTCATAGTAAATTAGGCATATTTTAAAGTCTTAAATTAAACTGTTCGTGATGCCTTGCTCTTTAATAGAAAGGGGCGGTATTAAATTAGTTGTTAACAAAACTAATGTTTTTATATAGAGTAATTATTTTCATGCTTCTTATAAAAAAAATCCCAAGGAAAAATATGCAACACTTTGTAATAAAACGATGTAATAAAATTGTGATTACAGTAAATGACGTTAATTAGGGACTCGTCACGTTCGCGTATGTGGCAATCAGTGTACAATTAAAATATTCTCTGAGCCGTAAGCCAGGCATTAAAACAGCTTAGTCACTGATGAGAATGTTAATGTGTTAATTAAGGGAGAATTGATCAATATTGGGGTAGTATTGGATTTT
The DNA here is from genome assembly GCF_021130785.1 of Homalodisca vitripennis. Classification (NCBI taxonomy): domain Eukaryota; kingdom Metazoa; phylum Arthropoda; class Insecta; order Hemiptera; family Cicadellidae; genus Homalodisca; species Homalodisca vitripennis. The sequence continues at coordinate 35,857,301 of NC_060209.1, forward strand.
TAACATAGAATCAAAAAAATATCAAATACATAAAATGTATGAAAAAGGGTTGAAAAATAATTTTGTTTTGTTTAAAAACATTCTAACTGTAAAAAAGTAAATCTTTTTATTTTTTTCTATTTATTTTTCTATATTTTGAATATAAGTTAATGATTTACCTCAATTGCATTTAACTATTGCAAATATACTGTTTACAATATGACGCCAAGTGGTATAGAGGCTTAATAGCCCTAACTCCGCCTCTTTATTGAGGGCATTTTTTATTTCATTTCAAATGTTAAAAAAGCAAAATGCATATTATATATAAGCAATATTAATAAGATCTCTCTATTTGAATACTGATTACACACATTGGTATACGATTTGGATATCAATATTGAATTATCATTTGGACACCAAAATGCATCTGTAACTGATCCACCATCAAAAAACTTTATTCAATGAAGAGTTGTTAGTAGACGTTGAACTCTTGTTATTAGGGCACATAATCGTCAACGGACTACATTATGTCTCACCAGACAACGTCAAAAGTCTGTAACCTTCATAAATCCCAGAAGAGTCATACACCTACTAAGTAAAAAAAAACAAATGTGTCATTTACTTACCTATGAATATTCAAGATATGCATATAAATAACCACAAACCTTGATATATCGAGGTAAAGTTTTTATAATCATGCGGTAATACCGCCCCCTGCCCGCTTTAGCTGGAAGTTGCTGGAATCTTATTATCTTCTTCCACAGTGGCAGTCACTCAGAAAGCAGCGCAAAGATTGTTGAAGTTGTAAGTGCAATATGAGATTTTTCCTTTCTTAACAGACCAAATAAGAAACTCCAATAAAGGAACGTTATAAATATCACTTAATATGTCAAGACTTTCGCAAGCAACCTATCCGATCGATAGGTAAATGATGTGGCATTTGGATAGTTTTACTTATCCGATGGAATGTCTCTGAATATGACTTAAGTAAGAAAGCTTGCAACTGATTTGTAATTGAAAAGTAACTGAAATATTCATTGTGTACGTTTCAAATGGTTTATAACGTTATTATGGTTAGTTGTATATATTTATATCTAGTCTATTTTCAGTCATTACTAAACTCGGGACGTCCTACAGAGAAGCCACCAGGAGAAACTATCCTTTATGTCAATTATATCCAAAACTTAGTAATCATGACATTGAAAATCTAAGATTAGTGGCCGATAACAAAGAGTTATTTGAACTTATTAGGAAAATATCAGTGACGAGAGATACCTAATAATATCAGTAACAGTTGCTACGATAAACATTTGAGCTCCAAAATAGGTCATCAAGAAACCCATATCAGAACAAAGTAACAACACAGAGTTTACCTTCGGTAAGTTATATTTATTTGGAAAAATTAACTGCTCAGGACTTATTTCTCTGTAGCTCTAGGTCCTTTGCCTTTTGATCTCAATCAGGGATTTAATTTGAAAATCATCGCTAGGTTTTCTTGCGGTCTCTCATTGAAACAGAATCTTATTTACAGTATGATCTCAAGTAATCCTTAAATTCAATAATACTATTGGGTAGAATGTTAAAACATTTTAGAAACTTTTACTTGGCATGATATTATAAATGTATTGTATTTTATTTTTTTGTAGTCGGAATTGATATACATTGATGTATTTTGCCATAACATTAGATTTACTATATTACAATATTTTTGTTTTTACACCATTACTTCAAAAGTAACTTTCTTTTTTACATGTTTTGTGTAATGATTGTTATAATCTGATATTCCATAATTGTACAAATTACTTTTATTTACATAATATTTACAATTATTTATATTTGGAATAGGTATATTAAATGTAAGTTCATATACCCCATGCCGTATAAAAGGCTTCACTAAAACTGAGTTAAACTCCATGGTGGACTTCAGAACTCATTCTTGTCTACGTAGAAATAAAGTTTGTGCAAAATTTAAAGTCTGCAGATGGTATTTATACCATGGTATTTATTTTTTTGCTGAGTTACGTTTCATAACAAAGTTTAAATAATAAAGGTTCCTCTGAGGTACGGAGCGTACTACAACGCAAAAATGCTCTTACATCAGACATTGTCACCGACACAGATTTTCACTCTATTATTTCCTTTTTTTATATATATGAATCATCTAATTTTTATGTTACATGTTAAAATCCCATATGTTTGTACTCAGGATGTTTGCATATTTATTTACTTTGTGTTTATTTCTTTGTCTCAGGGCTACTAACAAGATCAATGTTACAATATTTTGTAACATTGAGTAAAATTCTATCGAGTGACGCATGCACTGTAATCTAACTTAGTGTTTTTAATATATTATAAATCCAGCTTCATTTAAAATTACTAGTCTATTGATCAGTCCGTTTTCGAGATATCATGCGGAAAACAGATACATTTTTTCCAGCCCCTCGAATGATAACTTTGTTAAAATGGCTTTGTTAACTTTCAACCCATTATAGACCCCATTGAATTTAATACTGATAAGTTATTTCCAAAATAGATACACATGAGATACAATACCATAAAAGTGTATACCAACTATGTATAGAACATAATGTATACCGTGTGTATAATATAGCATTACAGCACTGTCATGTGTTGTTACCGTTATCGCGGTCTAGTGGGATGTGGAGGTAATAAAACCAGTAATAAAGCGGAGGTAATGTAATTGTGTCCCGTAGATAAACTGAAGAAAAACTGTATCAGCTTACTGAATCATATCCTTCAATGACGATGAGCCAAATTGCACGCTTGTGTATGCACCATTACAGAACTCTACTTATCTATGTAGAAATAAATTTTCACGTAAAATTTAAAGTTTATTTGAATATTGCATATTTCTGATGTGGTTTTCCACACAATTCGTTCAAATGTTTGATGAATAGATTAGCTTTCATAGCAGCCTTCAAATAACAAAAGTTTCGTTAAGGCTACCTTCTACAACGCAAGAATGTGTTGAAATAAAATCTTTTCACCATTTTGTAACATTGAATTTCCACTGGATTTCTTGGAATAAATCACATTTTGAAACGTCTAACTATTGGATTCATCTTGTTAACAAATTTATTTATTTAGATATTTTTTCATTACCACCATGGCTACCCATAAGACCAATAAAAAATCATTCACTAAAGCTAAACCAAATCTGATGGAGTGACTTGCAACACTATTTTACTCAGTGTTACTAATATAAAGCTGCATGCAAACTTTTAATTATTTATATCAATTCGTTTTCAAGGTCTCATGTAGACAGACAGACAGACAGAATTGAAATGTTTTCAGTCCCACAAGTAATAGGTTTCACTAAAACTCAGCCATTTATATGAAAGGAATAAATCGTAACTTCTTATAGCTCACTTTTTTATCTAATATCCTCTTATCTGTGTTAAAAATACTTGAATTCTAGCCAACGCATAAAATTCACTTCAGCCAATCATTTAAGTATTCTACTACTACCAATAAATTATTTTATAAAATAACCAGAAGTGAGAGAGATAACTTATTACTTATCCTGTCTGTACAAAATACAAAATGAAGACTAATATTTTTTAATCTTCTATAATTTTGTGATTATCTGAACGTAATATGGGATAAACTAAAAATTTTAGTAATGAATTAGAGCTTTAAAGATGCCTATCACTTGAGAGCTGTGAGACTTTCATTTATGTCTACCTGTCCGCATGATATCTTGGATCATATATGAAACAAAGTGCCCTATATACTTGAAACTTTGCATGAAGCTTCCTTTCTATACATTCGATACTGAGTACAATGAAATTGCATGTCGCTAACGAATATGGCTGAGCGTAAGTGAATATAAAAACATCAGTCACAGGTAACAATGATGGCAACGAAAAATAGCAGAGTAAATACATTTTTTGAAATCATAAGAGATTTTTATATGTGCCATTGTTATAGACTGGAAGGAGAACGTCTTGGAGTGGTAACTGGATTTAAAATTCAGTGAAAATATTTTATTTTATCGCATGTTTTCATTGTAATACCCTCCCTAACTCACCGGAAATGTTATTGCTAAGAGACCCAATTTAATGAAAAAAGTGAACGTGTCAGCTGGAAAGATACCTCGAGAAAAACTTCATCTGAAGACTTTAAAACTTTCCATTAAACCTTCATTTTTAGAATTGAATTTCACACAATATCTCAGTGAAGCCTGTTACGCAACACATAGTGGGTCATATTTTGTTGTCAAACCTTGTAAATAATACAAGTATTTCATTTATGCAAGTCAGGAAAAATTTCATTGTTCTATTCACAAGAAAGAAGAATGCAATATTGTTACAGTTCTATGCGTCTCATGCCACCCGCGCCGCTTTGACGCCTTGTGAATAAATTGTATCTGCGAAAAACAACAATTTACGTCCATTGTGCCGTGCGGAGGGGGAAAATGTAAAATAAAATATTTTTATTATATAAAATTACTATACTTTACACTTAATAAAATTTGACTTTAACTATAATTGTATTTAATATAATTTATGAAGATTTGTTAGGTTGGTCTAACACAGCTAAGACGCCTAAGACAGCAGCTAAGAATTAATTATTACTTAATTGCTTTATTTTAGTAGCTGCCAATTGATAATTTAATTATCTGTTTGAAATTCAGGAGCAATATTTTTTAACTTGAATATAACCCAACCGCTAATAATAGATAAGACATTGGTTGTTTGAACTATTCTTTATATACAAAATAAATCGCAACTTTTTGTAATAAATCAACTACTATTGAAACTACTTAGTATATGCGGAAAAGTTGATAAAAATATCTAGTAAGAAAATAAAATTATAAACTTTGTTCTTGTCCTGAATTTAAGCACTTTTAACTGCCATATACAATAATATTATGGAGGCATTAATCTTTAGATAATAAATTGGAGAGATATACTCCTGTGAATATTTTTTTGGAACAAATACAGCCGAAATGAAAATGACAATGTCAAGTTCACTCAGAGAAAGGAACGGGGGAACGGAACCTCCTTCAGGGACCTTTCAATTTAAAAGTGCTTCTAGACGGAGACACTTTATAGCACAGACTAACATTCCAGTGTTAGTGTTTTGATGGGTTTTTACAATTATTTTGTTTCTCTTTTTCATAACTAAACTAAACTTTTAGGTTTCTAAACAAATTGAGTCTGTGTTTAAATGTTTGAAAATTAAAACAACTTAAAAATATAGTGTGAATTGTAAAAGATGTACTTTTAATTAGATGCCTGTAACTGAATAGGAAATATTAAACACTGATTGACCATGATGGCAATGTCAATATTGCAGGATAAATAAATGTTCAAACTAACTGAATACTGTCACCAGATATTTAGACTGAGGCATAGTAACAAACAAGGACTAACCATCGGTGATATATCGCAGGATTATTTTATGATTATATCTTTATATATAATACTTAAATATTAAATTAAAATTCATCTCTATATTGACAAAAAGAGTTCTATGACGGTACATGTTCATCCTTAGCTTTTAGCAGAGCTTCACTGAAGCCTATCACTACGTGTTCTGACAAGATTTATTTTTTGTCTGTCAGATGGATGTAAACATTTCTTACTGTATCCGCGCAGAACTTCTCAAACTTGAAATGAAGTAAAGACTTCAAAATTTCGCAGGCAACGTCAGAAAAGCTTGCTACGTGACATGTGATGTGTTTTACTATAAATAGTGGGTTGTGGAAAAGAAAACTTTACTAAAAATAGTGCAAATTGAAGTAAAAATCTTGGTACAAAAATTGATCTTATACATACATCGGCTAAATTTGTTTCCTATTTCGGTACATAACTTCAATCCAGCAGAGTGGCCATTTAAATTCACACCTCCGTTATTCAAACTAGAAGAATATTATTCAGTAATTTTTAAGAAATTTTAAAACTGTTTTGTGGTAAGCAATGTTTTTGTGTCTACAAAGATTTGTTGTAGTATCTATTACACTTAAATTCGTATTAAATAAAACATTATAATTTCAGCAGTCGCAAAAATGTCCTGCTAGTTCCTACTTATCTGTAAGGGCTTTTTTTTAATTAAATCAATATTCTAAAGTGTTTTAAAACTACTCTACCTTTTTAATTTAATTGTAATGGTTTGGGTAAAAACTATTATTCATATTATTTCTTTTTTTATACAGAGATACCAGAATATTGACACTGTATACAACAATCTGGTACCGTCAACAATCATACCATAATTGTATTCCCTTCCAGACTCCAAACAATACTTCATCTACATATATCATACATTAATGGCCAGCACGCCAGTCCCCGCTAGGAATAAATTGAAATAATATTCCTTAAGCGTTAGTAAAAATAGATATATTAATCGTTTTATAATAAATAGCCACGAGCTAGTTCTTTATCATTCTATTTTTGTAAATTGATTGAAAACGTTTTAATAATTGCATGATTAAAATCGTTGACAACAAATAGATGAAAGAACTGGAGAAAAAGGATTTACAACGGTTATTAACCCGTGGCGTTGAATTCTTTGATCACTATTACAGTTCTCAATTCACACAGTGGAACGGTGAGCGAAATAACTCCTTCCTCCTCCAATAATAGTTTTCCATTTAGTAATAGTGATCTGAATTTACCCTGAGGCTAACAAACCATTTGCCAATCATTCCGTTAACTTGTCAATTGACAAAGTTAGATTCCGTAAAAATTAGCGTAAACGAAGAGAAAATGTGCTTTTGACATATCCATCTTTCAATAAGCAGCCTGGTTTGATACCTTGAAATGTGAAATTACGCTGTCAGTTTTTATTTAGTGTTATAAGTTTCGCTATCTTTGTTTCCGCCTGTTCATTGCAAACTGTAACGTTTCTTTGAAATGGATGTGATTATGTATTTATGTCAATGGATTTTATGTAGTTACATGTGTGTTTTGCAACAACACAAAGCTTTCTACAAGCACTAAGATCCAAAACGTAGTACAATTAAGTATAGTATAAATTACAAAGACACCGCTATAGAGTATGTTGCAATAAATATCTATCTACAGAATCAACTCAAAAATGCTACTTAAAGAGCTATTTTTTTAATTTCAAAAATTTTGTTATAAGAGTAATAAATAATAAAGTACTGCTTGCTTTGGTAGCTGTTTTCAAAGGTTGGAGAAAGTATAATTTATTACTTACGTTTATCGAAGACAAAAATAAACCAAATTTATTAGAGATCTGTAAGTAATTATAAGTATAATTAAATTGTTCTCCTGGATTAAATCAATATTCAATACTCTGCTGCTCAGTAATGGACTTATTACTCTATTTTATTGTAATGTATAAACTGAAAGGTTTTGGAAGAAAGCCTGTTCCAGTAACTTCCAAAATTTGAACTACAACGTGGAGAGAGAAATGCTTTCTTTAATGTTACGAACTGTAAGTAAAGTGCTTTTATTTATAATACTTATGTTTTTGTTACCACAGTTACATCACACACAGTATAGTTTTGGAGTTAGTTTTTATAACTAACATTACTATAAATTATAAGTATAGAATTTAAGACATTATATAGGTATTTCAGTTTGTACAATGGTTATAATAAACTCACAAACACTCAATAAAACTTGGCGCAATGTCTTTTATTTTGCGCCAAAAGTCACTCGTAGCAATCCATAACACCTTGTATTTATTCGAGGGTAAGTAAAACAATATTAAACTTTCATTGTAATAAAAAAGTACATTTTACAATGACATAAAGAAATAATACAGATTTTACAACTAGTATATTTAAGAGGGAGGACACTAAATACGATATTATTTTCTACTAGATACTCTAAAACTGGAAATTCTGAAAACCTTAATAACAGGTTCAACATTTCCATAGAGTTGAAGTCGGGAATGGGGCATGATACTTAAAAGTTTTTGAATCCAGATAGAATACACACATTATCCATCGAGTAAGGAATAAACTGAAAGGTTGTAATAGTAAAATATAATTATGTACCTGTTAAAGAGCTGAGTGTTGACGAATCGTATCTCTAGAGGGACTTGATAATGTTCATTTTATAAATTTCATCGTCTGTGTATATTTCTGTCTATACCGCACGGTATCTCGCAAAAGAACTAACGTGTAGACTTGGAAATTTTTATGTGGAACATTTCTATATATGAAATATGTATTATTATGATTTTCACTCTATATGATTTGGCTGAGCTTTGCTGGAGAGTTATACGTTTTTACATAACATCTATGTGTTATGTACAACTAATATTCTTTAACCCCCAGCCAAATCCTATATGAACCATCAAGGAACCCGATGTCACTTATCGAAAAAAATATGTTTCAAGTAAAATTCAAAGTTTATAGATTAGTTCATTCTCGAGATGTCGTGCAGGCGGTTTGTTATTTAATAACAAACGAAAATTAAATTTTCCAATCCGTCCAGTAATAGGCTTTGCAAACGCTCAGCAAATGAATGCAGTTGGGTTTTAATAACATTAGAGTTTTGAAAGTATCTTATTTTTTCTGAGGTCATAATCCAGATGAAAACATTTAAAAAGTGCACAAACTTAGCATTTTCAAGTATTCGTTGTATAAAATATCCCGAACTCAATTTTAATTAATACATCAATCTGGAACAGAACTACTGAACGATTGAGGACACATTAAGATATTATTAAAGTCAAAAATCGGCTTAAGCATATTGAAGTTGGACCAAGAATAAAATGTAATAACACTAATGTGAAGAACATACGATTAACATTGTAAAATTAAGAAGACGATCAAGAGATATTTTATCGCATGCCATTGTAATGTCCAACCGTTACTCGTTCTTCGAGGATGCAATGTTGCAATTTTCCAAATATTCCACCACTTCTTACTTGAAGGAAAATCATTTTATTCAATACAAAATACGCTTTTGTTTGTTTAATAGAACGTATAAACAATAAATGCATTTATTAGTTCAGTTTAGGATAAAGTGTTTATTAGTAACTTTAAAACAAGTGAACGTTAAAAACTTTAATAGTCCAAGAAAATATTTTTATTGGAAACGATCATACGTTATAACAAAACAGATAGTATAGTTGATAGCATAACAACCGTGGTGAAGGAGGTAAACGTTTTTAATAATTTTGCTTGTTTTAAATTAAATTTTAATTGGTTGAACCTTGACGAAAACTATAACTCGAGGGGCCGGAAAAATGTTATTTCTGTTTGTTTGTTCGCACGATAACTCAAGAACAAACTGACTTAAAGACTTGACATTTTGCATGCAGCAAAAATTCTTAAGTAGGTAAAATCGAGTTAGATTATGGCGCATGTAACTCAATACGATTAGGCTGAGTGTTGGTGAACACTTTTACATTGTTCTTGAGAGTGACCATGATTGGAATGAAAAAATTGTAGAAGAAAATTGAGTCATCATCCATAAGAAATTGCAATATGTGACAGTATAGTAAGCACGTATCGGTCACACATATTGATGTTTATAAATTAATTATGAATAATATAGATTATTCGATTCCACAAAAACAGTGGGAATTACAGGTTATTAATGTTTTAATATCATACTGGAACATGCCATAATACTTGTATATGTTATTTACACTTTTTAGAATGTAGAATGAAGGTCCAATTTTATTAAGCATGTCGATATCGCAAAATGTTCGAAACATCCGATATGAATTACGATTCCGTAATCCCGTCACGTGAGAGAAAAATGGAAAGGTCTCCGGGTGAACTAATGAGATTTAACAAGTTTGCTGAGCGCCTGCAGCTAACTTGTGACAGTTAGGTTTGAAAGTTGTGAGGATTGATTCGCGATTGTGACAAGCGTTACTACACATTTTTCCTATATGTCCGTAAGATAAAATAAAATAATTAATATTTGTCTACAAAGGTCATATTAAAATATAATGGCCAGTATCAATGTTTATAGTATCAACAAATTATCTTACAAAGCATCGGTTATATCTATAGAGAGCTCGTGAACGAATAGAAAAGCAACTAATTTACAGTGTTTTTTTATAATTTGAGAGAACATGAAAATATTTTGTCACAACTCTATTTAATTTCAAAAATACTTAAATGTACTGTCATTACATCTACATACTAATATGTAATGATACTCCTAACAGATAGATTTTACAATAAATGTCTATGTGGAGGAAGTCCCGTTTGGGGACCTGCAGAGTACAAATTTCTTTATACACATCTTTTGGACGTGCTTTTTGTCGGTGTGCACCCAGATCAATCCACCATTATTGTGTCACGGTATAAAAAATTAAATCATTCTTCATTTCAAAATAGAAGCTCACTGTACAAAAACGTATTTTTACTGATTTATTCATCACTAAGCGATGCAAAATGTCTATAAAATATCCGTAACATTCACAGTAAATTAAAAGAACTATTTAGGAATTATCCTAAGCTTTATTTCTTTCAAAAGCACTACAAATACGGGTGAATGCAGCGATTTGACTTAAGTAGCAACTGTTTGATATTTCTGAGAGAGCAACTTTCCATGATGTCATATGAATGCAGGTTCCATGTTTATTTCTGCTGTCTGTAATAAGAAGTATGAGCAAGCTTAGGGTTATGAACTGGAAAGTCACCACTCGGCTTCGTATACGCGCGATCTAATGTTAAACAACCTAACAGTATGTTGGTTTACAGGTATTTATCAGCTTCTAAGAAAATGGCCCGAATCCGGATCATGGGAAAACGTAATACTCAAGTTTATATCTACTGATAATTTTTACTGAGTCGAAAGAATTGAATACCATTTAGCTAGTTAATATTTTTATCAGGTATGTTTTAGATACAATGTACCAATTACGTGTATTTTAATCGAGGAGGACATGAATGTAAGAGGTATAAGTTAAACACGGGTTGATTGGCCTTCGTAAAGAAATCAATCAGTCTAGACTCAATTGATGCTAATTACTGCGGTCAATTGGTTTTGTTGACTCAGTTCAATCTATGCACTCACAACAAGCTTTGCCGTTTGTATTTTATAACCATAGTGGGAAATCGGTGCTTTAAAAATGTTTCTAAAGAACTGTAACTTATGATGTTAACTCATTACCCTAAAACAAGTTTTAGTAGACCTGTGCCATGAAATCGAACAATATTTATTCCTATAGAAAACACGAAATTCATCATGTAATTTCTATTCGGGATACTCGCAAATCTTTATTTCAGATTTATGACGATTTATACGAAGTTTGAAGATCGAGACTGCTCATAAATTTCTACTTAGTCACATGTGATGCTACATTTACTTTGAATATATATTGATTCCTTTTCTGATACAGCAGTTTTTGAGGCTTCGTTTTGTGTAATTATAGCAAAAATACTTAGCCAAGTACAATTAGTAAATAATAAATTAAATTTCTTGCTTAAACTTCGTTTTAGACGATGGAAGGACTTAAAGGTAGAATGTTTTCGGAGACTAGCGATTGTAATCAGTGATTCTACCTTTTGAGTTATACCATCTGATTTATCTCTCAGGTGATTTACTAACCTAACACACAACTTAGTTATACTACCCACCTGAGGGAAACATCAAATTGCAGATCTCGAAACGAAGTGTCGTTGTTTTGCTTTTACCCACGACAAATATGCGAAAAAACGTGTTACCCTTACAGTAAAATAGCTGAAATTTATTCAAACAAACGTAAAGTTCCCGTATTCTGATGTAACTTAAATAAGAATATTACACTTTTACTCTATTGCCTAAATTTTGCTTATACAATACATAATGAACTTATTATAGAAAAATGATATGCACTATACGATAGGGGTTTGTTGTTTGATGTGGTATTTCTAAAGCAAACGCAATCTAGTATTAAATAATGGTAACAAGTATGTAAAAGTTATATCTTTCTATGCCTTGGAAAATTGAACTAAGAAATTGCCGGAATTACTGCTCTCGAATTCGTTTTTATTATTTAGTGAGTGTTCAATAAGTTAAGTTGCCCATAAATCTTTTACAAGGAGGTTACTTTCATCCTCAGTTAACACTTCATACGGCATAAAGTAATGTGAAAACTGTTTCTATTAAGGTTAACAGTAGAAAACAATATAAAAAACTATACGGCATTAAGTTTAATGTCACAAAGTTTACAAACATTACTTAAAGAGATGCAGTTAGCGTTTAAATAGTTAGAGGAAACTCAATAACAGCCTTGTAAAAGTTGGAGAGGACAAGTCATTATCAGCTCTAGGGAACGAGGATATAACAAATATAAACTAAGTTGAGTGTTAAGTTAGTTCCATGTGACTGCATTTGGCGAGCTTTATTATAATTACATCATTACTCCATCATAATTCAATCATCACACTATAACAACTCTAAAACTATTTGGTTGAAGTTTTTGTTACGAGACAATGGAGCCTATGGCACAAAATTAACTAAAACCTACTGTTTAAAAAATTGAGTACCAGTTGAAAAACATGATCTGAAATGGCGTCTTTGCAATAATTAGTATACCAAGACGATTGGAATGAATGGATACAACGGAAAATCGAAGGATCCGACAGAATGTGAAGAAATAAGGACGGACACAAGGGCTTTGAAATTTCAACCTCAATATCAATAGGATTCCCCCTTGGACCAAGAGGAAACTATGTGCCAAGATTAAAGTTTCCTCGATCTTTTTATCACCAGTTATTGCACAGATGGACAGAATGGCACTAATTTAATAAGAATAAGTCGTATCTTTAATAATTTTGAACTATGTAAATAATTTTATTATTAAAAAATCAAACCAGTTACAGAGTGAAGGTATGTTTGTTATGGTTTTACGGATCATTACTATTTTAAAGATACACTTCACTTTATTGATGTTTAATTTGGAATACTTTCCATTTTCCCAATATTTTAATGCATACTAACTAGTTCTTAGTTTTCTAGCTGTAAATCCGAACCTCAATAGTCTTCCGCCTAGTAGTCCTTAGTGTGTGCTCGCTATTTTTACTCGAGATACACTTCATTTTATTGATAATTAATTTGGAATACTTTCCATTTTCCCAATATTTTAATGCTTGCTACCTAGTTCTTAGTTATCTAGCTATAAAATCCGAACCTCAATAGTCTTCCGCCTAGTAGTCTTTAGTTTGTGCTCGCTATTTTTACTCAAGATATAAGTTTGGTAGAATCTTGAGTGTGTTTTGGGAAGAATTGAAACTACCATTTTTGGTTATTTGTTGGCGAAGGTTTGTTTTGGATTTGTAAGAATTATAAGACTTACCTTTTTCGCCTACAATTTTAAAGCTATTTAATAAAATGAGTAGTTTTGAAAGATAAATAAACCAAGTCATGTAGTTTGTTTGTGTTAGGTATTAGCTTTATATGGTGGGAAATACACAGTTTTTTTTTTTAAGTACAATATAATATTAATCCTAACTCTTTTTAAATACATCATTATCCTATGCCTAAGACCTCCAATACGCAGTCATATTTCTTTAACAAAGGTATTGTTCCCATTACAAAAGTCTTTGTTAGAGAACCATGAAGATTGTGATAGAAATGCACTTCATGTAATAAGAGAGATAAAGTACTTGTTTTCGTTACATGTCACACTTAATTTATAACTATAGTCTAAAGTTGTTGATTAATTCTACTTGGAACACATTACAAATTACAATACGTGTAGCACTAATATTAGTGTTAATTTAAAATATAATAATTGTCAATGAATTTTGTTTTATTTACGTAGATCTAAGTTGAAGATGTTTTTTACCATTGACCAAAATATTACGGTGAATCTCCATATTTTTAATAGTACCTCTTGTTTGGATATTTCTGAGCACTGAACCGTATGTATATTGAAATCTTTTGGTGTCAGTGTGTATGGTAGACTGTATCACATCTGGACGACCTAACCTATGGAAGCCTGTATCATTAAATTTTAAGGTTAATATAAATATAATTAAGGTATTTCTCCAATTGGGCTCCAAAAACCTTTAGCCTATTAACCTGGCCTCTTACGCACGGAGACGCCTAATGCTGTTCGTGCCTTTCAGTGTATCTGCACTAAAGTCTGTAGCAGATAACAGTTTTTGAATTCTGGTAAATGCCAAGTTTTACCTCTGGATCTTCTTGGTCTCTGAGAACAACATGTGACGAACACCTGCAGTCACTGTAGAGGTAACAAATGATAATTAAGGTCGATTTAAATCTACAGAACTGTCACATGACGTGATATTGAGTGATAATCTATCTAATGAGTACGTCAGTTCATTTACTTTGACAAACCAACACATTATTGACGTGACAACGTCTTAAATTAGGTTGCGGCTCGGAGTCACTCATGAAAAAGTGTAACGCCCGGTAACGTTACGATGCCCGTCCAGTGGGTCCGCCGCACGGGATAAAGCAGATAACTGTGGGTCCGCCGCACGGGATAAAGCAGATAACTATGTTTATTCGTGAAAATGTGGAGTGCTTAGATTCGTCATTTACAACAACTACAACAATAAAGGTAAATAATTGTACACTGATATTTCATTATCGTAAACTATGATTGATTGATTAATTGTTAGATTGACACAAAAGTTGAGAAACTGAGTTTATAGGTTATGTCATACTATTGACAAATGTTGATAGTGTTAAGTAAATTATTAGTTTAAATCACTCTGCAATAAATCGTAATTCAGTCGATTGAGAAGAAACAGCGCGTATTGCTAGTCAAACATTTAAAATAACAAATTATAACCTCTAACCTGTCATAACAGTGCGACCAAACAAACGAACTAAACCGACCAATCACCACGCGCGGAGTTAGAATTTAACTGTGTTTAGCAAGAATTTCAAATTCCAATTTTAGTAAATGTTTTATTCAACTTTACCATTTACAATAACAAATTTTAATTAATTTCAAATTATGTACAATGTTTTAGTAAAAAAAAATATATTTCTATAGTTAAAATTTGTGCAATTCTTATTTTCATTCAATTCCTTGTTCCTATTGTGCAATTTAATAATATTCATATCAATAAATATTCTACCGAGAAAAAGACGTTGTCACGTAAAATCTTCGCCCGTAAAACCGACTTTACAGGCAACCATAATTTTTTTTTGTTATGCATTTTCAATACCATTTGCTTTTACTTTTTCCAACAGATGCACCTTAAGAATGTTTCTTATAAGTTCAATGTCAAGATCATAACTTGAATATTATTATATTACATGACTTGAAACGTCTTGTATGTTCATAGGCAATAATGAAAACAAAATAGAAATTCAACTTTCAGGAAGATGCTTATTTCCACATGTATATTCATACTTCGTGAAGAACATGTATTACATTTAGATTAAAATAAAAATCAAGTTCATTTAATTATTGATTACCATTGTTACTACTTTGCACAAAAATAAACGTCAATAACATAAAATAAAACAAATTTTCCAATTTTAATTTCAACTGCACACTTACATTATAAGCCGTGAGCAATGCATTGTTTACAAACCATGTGTTTCATTGCTAAGCAGGAGGAGAAGATAGAATGGAAAGAATATTTAGGCAAGATCAAGCAGGGCTGCTTCTATGCTACCACCTATAGCTGTAACTGCTGTGTGAGCACCCAGAAGCACATTCATGAAATATCTACTTTTATTCTAATTTACGTTTAGTTTAATCATGAATGAAATATAATCCATTTGTACCTGAAGAAGATGAAAGAATTTATTGATAATTTAAACACACATTTTAAATTATAGGATAGCGACATAATATCAGGACAGCATACAAATAAGATGACAAGATATTTTATACCAAGAAATTAATAGAGAAATCTAATTTGATTGTCAATGCAACCCCCTAATTGACAATGTCTTTAAATTTATAACAATAATCTTTCTTATAAAAAAAAAACTAATTCAATTGGCATGGTTTGTACAAGTTATGAGTTTTACCCATTTAGAATCATTAAAAAGTGTACTTAAAATCAGATTATTTTCTGATTTATTCAATATATCTGCTTGTTATCTAATATCTTATTAATCGTGATGGGGCAAATTTATTTTATTAGGTTGTTATACCAATGAGTAATTCCGAGGATATGCCACTGCTGGGACAAATAGGATGATTCTTTATACCAAACTTATGATGGATCGTAAAGAATATTTCCCTTAGACTGACCATTTGACTTCTCATTGCACAACCGAGTTGCAGATACTGCCTCCAGGTGCGCCACCTGGACCACATTTTTACATTCACGATTTTTTAATGTATTAACTTATAATAATTTTCCCGATGAATCCATGACAGTTAAAAAGGTGTTGTGATGATTGTGGATACCCTTAAAATTAGTAAAACGTTTGTAACTAAACAATTTTTTGGGAAGAATGAATCAGTAACGATGATCATGTACGACAGTAGAAGAATATTAGAAGCCTCAAACAAAATCGTAAGAGTCATTTACATTAGAAAACTGTTGACCTCGCCCATAGCAATACTTCTTTCGAACTGTGCAACAATAACCTTTCTCAACACTATTTCTACACTGATTCGTGTGGAGTTCATATTTAGAAAAATGTGGTGTTGATATCTTGTAAACTCTTTTAGTAGAGTTATATTTTGTTATATTGGCTAGGTATTGACTAACTAAGTACTGTTTAGATTATTATAGTTTTTATAAGGTACGTCCTATATGAATTGTACGTTGGTATATTTAATATAATTTTCTGTCATAACATTATTAACACTCATATTCTAAGTTCATCGTTTTGTATATACCAGTAATTTATTTTTGAAGAAAATCAAAATTTTTTAAGTAAATCATACTATTGTAAAGTTGCATAATGATGATGTTTGAGTTGCACATGAACACAGTGATGTTTGAGTAAAGAACACGTACACAGTTACACCCTTATTTGTAATATATGAAGCGATGTGTGAATATATTTGCGTTGTCCACACAGGGACATATGCATGTTTTCTCGTATATCTTCCCAATGAAATGCCTAACATTTGTATAAAACAACGCGAATATTATTTTATAGCTGAAATACTATTTATGAGTTTATATTTACGATAAAAGTAAATTTTATAACAAAAAGCTAAAAAGGTATTTTTGGCTTCTTATTTTATATAATAAGATCATATTTTTTAAATATTTTTTTCTTTCATTAATAATGAATCGGTGATCAGTGTAGTTGTTCATTTCATGAATAATCAATCAGTGGTTAGTGAGTTACTAATTTCATGAATAATTATTAAGTGGTGATTAGACTAATTGTTCATTTCATGAATAATCAATCAATGACTATAGTTACTAATTTCATGAATAATCAATCGGCGCTTAGTATAGTTGCTCATTTCAGGATTAATTATTCAGTGATTGGTGTAGTTGCTCGTTTTATGAATAAACAATCGGTAATTGGCGTAGTTGTATTTATACGAAGATATCAGTAAAGATTTTCACTCCGTATGTCTTATTTGATTTCAATTTGAATGCGACCATATTTTCTAAATATACTGTCTAAAATCATTGTTCAAATCTGTTTAAGTGGGTATTGTGTTCATAAAACAGAGAAATACATTGAATCTGTTACTTTTCATTCTATATATACCACCCCACCAAATAGTTTGTATAAAATCAAGCTATTTTCGTTTTTTGTAAAAATATGATAATAAGAGCTGTAAAATGTATCCAGGAGGGTTTAATTTCGGCTGGTTTGTATCTACCAGTAGTATTTATACAACAAAACAGTTGAGCCACTTATATCTGGGCAAATATTTCAGAATCGTCACGTCAATAACCGCTAATATCGATTTAGTAGAAATAAAGGATAACTTGATCCAGGGGTAAGTCTAGTTTACTGCATAGAATTATTGATGTGGGTTTGAATCCCTCAGTTTTAAAGGGTTTTGAAAGCCTAAACGTGAAGGTGTAACCCCTCCCCCGCCCGCTTTCACTGAGATAACCTGAAACAGAGAGATTTTCTTCTTCTTGGCTGAAGTAAGGTTCATTTACTGCCTCTCTGACCTTCATTTGCGTTTTGACCACTTGTCCCGTTATCGCGAGGCTGCCCACTTGTCTCCTATGGAAGTCTTATAGAAGATGCTGACGTGCTGCATGGTCTACAAAGTCTTCTCTCTAAAGGAGTCGCAGTATCTGAGTAAGAGACTTTGTTCCTTGGAAGAGGTTGCTGAACGATACGTCCATCAGAGCATAAGGCTGCACTTTCCCAGATTTAGGCTAGAGGATAACCGGAAAAGCTTTTCCTACTTTGAGCCTACCATTTATATTAAACTTCACGAAATATTAATGTGTTGTAGCTTTTATAGTCTTTAAATTTAAGTAAAAACAAATGTCACACAATTGTATTTTTGTGTTTTTACTTTGTTTAGGTTTCTAAATAGATTGTTAGTTTTGAATGACCTATTAGTAAGCTAAGTTAGTTTTAATTTGACTTGTAAACTATATTAATTCACGAAACGAGTTATTCTAAAAACTTTGTTCAATTAAAAATTCACTTAAATAAAGCCATTTGTATTTTTTTCGTTCTTCCAAAGAGGAATTACTATAATAATGCGCACTATTCCTCCAGTATGGGATCTCTGTAGAAGGCAGCTCACTCCCCAAACCCTTACTCACCCTTCTTAATACTAATGTCACTCTAGAAAGCCGCGCAAAACTTCTAATAGAATTAAGTGCAGTGAGAGGTTTCCTCAGCTTTTATCCTTTTCAATAATTAGATAAAAATATAAATTATAATTAAAATATTTACGAGTTATGAACTTATAATCAATAAATTGAAATATACTGCATAGAAAGATAGCAAAGTGTAATATGCCTCTATCGTATTGAATCTTTATCTTCTTTTTCTGTTGAAAAGAATTTAATAATTGAATAAAATTTAAAACTTCTTAAATTCGTTTAATTTAAATATTTGTAAGAAGTAAAGTAAATCAAACCACTTAGTAATTATATTTCTTAAACTCAACTGCATCTTATGAAAAGCTTTGCTTTTCTAATGGTTTGACACACACAAACACAAACACAAACACACACACACACACACACACACACACACACAAAAACACACACACACACACATACACACATATCTATACATATATATATATATATATATATATATATATATATATATAATTTTTTCAATAAACATTGAATCACAAAAAGTACTTGCTCCGCCGGGACTCGAACTCCGAGTGAATGTGCTACCATTACACCACAGAGCCCTTACTTTTTACGATTCAATTATTTTGTATTTTTCCGTATCTGTCACATATGCGTTTGAATAACCAAACTAACATATGATCGGAAGACCAAACACCTGTCAAACGACTTTTATTTAAATTCAATAAATTTGCATAAATGGCAATAGCCTAGTTAAATTTTTTCAATAAACATTGAATCACAAAAAGTACTTGCTCCGCCTGGACTGGAACCCGGATTTCTCACTTGCCGGTTGAATGTGCTACCATTACACCACAGAGCCCTTACTTTTTACGATTAAATAATTATGTATTTGGCCGTATCTGTCAGATATGCGTTAAAATGTTGTATGTTTACTATTTATAGAAAAAAATAAATTAGGCTATTGCCATTTATACAAATTTAATGAATTTATATATGTGTGTATGTGTAATGATCCACGGAAAATCAAACTCTTTTATATCCTTGAGCATTGGTGAGAAGGTGATTGATATATTGGAAATTGTTGCATGAAAACTTTGCTTTTAAACTTTAAAAGCGGAAATGTTCTTATCCTCGAGAGTCCAATGATGAGTAATTCAAGCTACTTCTATATAATGTACATATTGTGAATTCCTCACGTTATAGCAACTGCACGGTTATCAAGTACGGTGCTTGATATCCCGGTGATCTTTGTGGCAGAAGTTTTTTTAACCAACAGCAGAGCATAATTGTGCGAGAGAATTAATTACTACTAAGTTGGCAGAGACCGTCTTAATATGTGTTTGCGGCCGTATTTTCAAATTATGATGTTACAGAAAATGTGTTTATAATGAGTGACATATTCTGTACTGTGCAACAAATTCTGACAGAGCGTGCAAAAATTATAAAATTATAAATTATGTGGTTGGTGCTTTGAAAATTGTGTATGGAAATGTCAATTGTTCTTATTCTAGTAGTGTTAGTGCCTACTTTTAGATATTAAGAAACCGCTTTTTGTGGTAGATATGCAAACTATGTTTTGGCTGAGCTTCAGCAGCACAGAGCTGGAAATATTATGTTCCTGTATATTTCTCTGTTCGCATGTTATGTATCTCAAAAATAAACTAACCTTCACTCTAGATAATGTGCAATTTTTTTTCCACTATTTCTGTTTTGTCTGATGTAGGGATGTAAAAATGTATATTCTGTATTTTTATCAGCAGAACATGTCAAGAATGAAATGAGGTATGTATTTAAAATTTTCAATGCAACCTTAGGGAATTGCAGGTCATGTGGCATGTGGTGTGGCGTTCTCCTATCGTGTTTAAAAATATTATGGACTATATCATTCATCATAAAAATATTATTGTTACAGTCTATGCAATTTACTCGTTTTGTATTTTTGAATTTTGAAATAGAATTTCTATTTATGTTCCGATGATTAGAGAAGTCTACCTTTAAGCAAAAAGTTGTGTTCCACTTATACAAAATCCTTGATGTACTTTAAATACTCAAAATTAAATAAAAATATACTAAATCCCTTACATTGTACTTATATCTGCAATAAAACTGAGAAAAAGTTGCTTTGCACTTGTATTTTAAATGGTTCTATTTAGAGATTTTATGATTACATTATAAAATAATCACTAGAAAAAGTGTATAACGAGATGATCATGGTACTTTCAAATAAAGCTGGTTTTTCTGATTACACTAAACGTATTTTTAAGAATTTGTTTCTTTAGATTTCTTACAGGAAATATGAATGAATCTGTAAGACGTTGAATAGCATGTTGTTTATTATTAGGTTTTTTTTTCTTTAATTAAAAAACCAAGATAGTTTCAACGGGTCGGTTTTACGTTTGATTTAAACCAATAATCGTTCTATGACAGACATGTTTCATAAGGACTCTTATTAGTATTAAAAACATCACAAATCTTTTATTAAGTATAATAAGACAATTTACACGTAAAATAAAATACGGCATACTGTTTTGGAATTGCAGATTAGCAGGTTTAGCTTGTAGTAGATAAAATGCATAATAAATAAATGACTTGAACCCGAGCTCCTAGCCATATAACAAGATTGTGTTGTCAAGATTATTTCAGGTTGTTTATTTCACTGCCTACGCCTGTCCGCAAACATTGGAAAAAATATCGCACAAACATTGTTTTAATTTTGCCATTTTGCATAAACTTCCGTTTTAAGAATTAAGTACTTCTTCATTCACAAAAATACTTCTACTATTTTGTTACCAACAATGATGAGGAAGAGATGATGAACTTTATGTAATAGTTTATCAAACGTAATGGTCGAGGCATGCTTTGAAGGTTCTCAGTAGAAACTCATGTTAGATATGTAATAACCTACGAAATCTTGTTCTGGAACAAGGAAAGGTGATACGTTACCTAATACTATGCTTTATGTGTAGTTCATGCATTGGGAACGTATTCATGATAGTTCTCAAGGAAATACTAAACAATTATCAATAGAGGGGCTTGAAATTTAGTCGACACTGTTCGTGATAGTTTTGATTCGGATAGGATTGTAAGAGCTTTAATTACATTTTACACAGCAATGTAGGGCATTTTTAGAGAGTACTACTTGATCATATGCAATTTGAATACGTAGATTGTTTAAAATAACTTTACTGTTATGTACAAATTTCTTTTAAGGATTAATGCAATTGCATTTTTCCTGATTTTATTTCATAATCTAAATTATAATTTTCAATTAAAGATAAGTTCTTTGTATAGACAATTTGAAATACTTTAAGATAAAAAGCCGAGTATCTTCTGAATATAAGCCCAAAATCTAAATCTTGAATATAAATACTTATACATCATGAATTTCAATATTATTAAATTTTAAGGTTTTTATAAACTTTGACAAAATACTAGAACTTATATCATTACTTTAAGGCCTTTGAAGACAGGTTTACGTGCTAAAAGTGTCAATTGATGCCCAGACATGAAAATATTCTATGCCAGTGTATATCTAGTTTTAAAGAATAACTTTGACTTATATAGTTTTAAATTTTATTTAAATATATATTGTAAATAACCCCGTTTATATTTCACGTGTATCATTTTTAATTACAGGAAAGTGGTTAAATTAATTTAAATTTTTACTTACTATATTAGAATATGCAAGCTTTTTATTTGTATTAAATTCAAAGTTTGACATTATATTTTTCGATTTAACAAATTTTAATAAACATACTAAACATAAATAAATAAATTTAATTTCTTAATATATTCAGATTTTGGTATTTATGTCAACCCATAACATTAATATACAGATCTAAAAGTAAAGGTAAGTTCAAGATATGGTAACTCATTGAACAACAAAAATAAACTGGCATGTTAAGTTACCAAATCTCTCAAATTTATTCCATTGTTTTCATATTACTGTAGTTTAAAATTAAAATACTCCTAAAAATATCTTGAAAGAAATGGAAGTACATATAAGTATTTTCTGATTTCACTGAATATTATCAATGGAATGATATAATCGTTTATTGAATAATTAATTTCTTTAATACATTTCTTAAAATAGTATACAAATTACTTTTTTAACACCTCATTAATAAGTATGTAATACAGTCTGAATATATTGCTATATATCTAAACCTTCTGTTATGTTAGTGTTCTTTATAAATCTAAAGTGTATGTTTTGAATGAAATTTTAATTATTCATATATTTCATTTGGCTTGCTCTATTAGTTATTCATAAGTTACTTGTAAATTCAACGCTAAATGCATTATAATTATCTGCCAGTCATAAGTAACAGGACCAATTACATTCGCCTACAATATAATTAAAATATCCTAAAATTTCAATGAAAAAATCAGGTTATTAAAGAAATAAAAATATAATAACTCTATCTATATAAGGATAGATTTAAAAAGCCTGTTAAAAGTAACAAATCATTTTGTGTAAACATTGTTTTATAACAGCCCAACCATATGTTTAATTTATGTAACCACTATTTTCAATGCGTTTCCATTTGTTGTCTTGAAAGCATAATGTAAGATTTATAGTAACAACAAGTGTAATAACAACCTTTATGCAACGACTGTTGAGTGCAGAGTAGGAAAATATTCAAATAAGAACATTAAAAATTTTCAAACAAATATATTTGGAATGGTATATTTTACCAAATGTTCAATATGCAGTGTTTGGTTAATACTATAATGCACATATCAAACAAAAAGTTACGATATAATTTTTTATATTAATTTAAAGAGTAGTATAAAATCCCATCTTAGTTGTCTTTGACAAAAGTAAGCTTCTTAGACATGTATACGTATATGTAATTTCTTGATTGGGTAAGTAAGGCAAATTCAACTATGGTACAAAAATAATGACTTAAGTAAATATAACGGTATTAATATACACTTTCTGATAGATTTACTTGTTCGTGGCGGTAATGCAAACCCAACGTTAGCGTCGGAAACATCATACGAACTAGAAGTGCTCATACATGCGCAGGCTTTGTTCGCATACGTTCGCACGAAATTGAGTGCGAATCCGCCGGTAACTGCTAGTTTCTCTTAAATAAAAGTGTGTTCTATTATTGCTAAAAACTATATTTCACATACTCCTTAAGGCAATCTTGTATTACAATTTAATTTTGTTTGTCATAATTTGGCGAAATCAGAACCATTATAAAACCTAAGAAGCTTAAACTAGCCAATCCGACAAAGTTACTTTTTAAATATCTCCAGCAATACAATTCCACAAATAGTATTCTAATTCTATTTGTGGCACGCGCCAAACTCATTTTTCCATTCAATCGAATATTCACAATTACTCGTAATTGCCATATACCATTGATATGATTATATCTTTTGTACGTTAGATCTGGGTATTTAAATGTATTGCCTTTTCTGAAATTGTTACTTATTTATTCTTGTCACTTAGACATCAGACGAATTATGATAAGCTCAAAAACTCTTGTAAGTGCTGTAATAAAATACATTTACCAAATCATTATATGATTAAAAAAATAATATAAATTTAGTCTTTTAATTCGTAAAGGAAAGAAGTTAAGGAAACAAAAATAACTAATTAAATTTCCAGGGCCATCCATCAGTTAATCATGGAAATCATCCATCAACTTTGAGTTAGTTAGTTAACAAACAAATTCTACTGATACTGATCTATCAATACTTTTTTGTGATAATAGCGATTTCAAATTCTAATGATTTTATTTGTATCATATATACAAAAGGGCAAATTTTGATAAATGGAGGAAAAATATTTGTCTCAAAATATATAGTATATTGTATTAAATACAACCGGTTTTATCAAATTAAAGTGTTCATAATCATGTGACTTTTGGTTAAATATAATTGTAAAAAAATTGCTGTTGAAAATTACTAAATAGGTAACATAGGTTGCACAACTCTGTTATTTTCAATGAACACATTTTAAAGGCAAGGTTAGTATTTATATCAGCCATTAATAATCATTTTACTTAAAAAGTGTTGGATTGATTTACCTGAAAGTTATATTTAGTCTAAAATATGTTATCGCGAAATAAATTAAACACAATTTCTTTTAATCGACATATTTTTTCTTTTATTAAAAAACACCAATTTGCTAACAAATATTCTTTTTCATAAAATTAATTTATGTAACCCATAATATTCTTTTTAATATTAAATTAAATTCATCTGAATATATTATGCATAAATGTATATCTAATATATTTCTTTAAGCACGTTTAAAGATAGAAATGAAAATCAGTTCTAAATTATGAGCAGAATTAAAATATTTGTCTACATTAAGTAAAACTGAAAATAACATTAAATAAAGTAACCAAATACACAGAAGTATAAAAATTAATTAAGATGATAAAACATCTTTAGTTATTCTCTATACAATAATCTATTCCAAGACTATTATTGTGTACAAAATGAACACAATTGTTATGTAGGTGTCAAATCTTGCAACACATAGATTAATATATTAAAAAATTATACTTATTCATAATACTTCAAACAGCCCTGTCAATATAAATACTAAACTTTTAAAAAGATTGCTAATAATGTTAGTGTTATGTATTATTTAGTAATGGAAGATTGTTAATTTTATACAATTAATTAACAATATGTCATATAATTGAAAATCGAGTCTTTAGTAAGCTTCGAATAGTATTGTGTGGCTCATCTGATATTTCTACAGTAAGTGCTACTCTCAACAGATCGTGCTGAAAGGAGGTAAAAAAGGAGTTCAGATCCTGTGAGGTTTCTGCGTTCTCAGCCCTTTGCTGATCAGAGAGGACCCTTCCAGTCCACTGGTCCTCAACTAGATTACCGTATAAAATCGCGTAACTCCTCTAAATGTATTTTGAACGGTAATAAAAGTACTCATTATAAAATTACATTGACGAAAGTGATCAAGGATTGATGTGTGAGTGTGTTTTTACAACTGATAAAATATGCCGTTTTTTACAAACATTTACTTTAAGCCGAAAAAATTTAAAAAATTCTGGTTTCTTCCCGATCTCAAAACAACACCGAAAAAATTTCAAAACTTAAAAACTTGTAAACTAAACAATACAATAATATAGATTACATTTTGCCCATGCAATTTTGGTGGAAATAAGAGCACTGATATTGAGATTACTGTGTAGAGGTACGAAGTAGCAGGTTGTTTGTATAACGATATATAATTATGTGTAACGCTCGTTAGGCATAATTATGTCTATCTTACGCATCAAACAAGAACGGCTGCCTAAGTTAGTGTAATGGTAATCCATATTCCGACTTGAAGGCCTTGTATTAAAAAGGTCACGACGAGGCGCATAGAAGTGTTTTGAGTATTAACAATGTTCTTATAGCGTCGTCAAGAACTGTTCACCGTCTTTTTTTCAGTGTAGGAATCAATTTTATAGTACTATGCAATTAAAAATATAAATATGTGTATTCTTTGTTTTGTGTGTACTTAAATTTTATCTTGTTCATATTCCTTATGTAATCATATATAGATGGGACTTTTCATTAAAAACACTTCAACATTTACTCATATATATTAATAACAAGGTTTTTGAAATTTAAAATTTTGTCGACGGACTGAAAAGCCTGTTGATATCGATATAAATTTAATTCGATCTTACTAAGTTTTTAATTACCAAGCTCACAGTTAATTATTACTAAGCCATATTACGCCTAAAAAGCGTTATTGAATCAAAACTTGATTGTTTACCAAACTCAAATTTAACAAATATAGTCAAAAGTCACCCAAGCTACACGATATTAGATCTTCGGCATGTTTGGATTCTAAAATTTAGCTAATTTTATAATACTCCATACTACTAACTTAAACATGATTATTATAAATAACAAAAAACTGTAGACATTAGTTTATTTTTAAAAATTATTATTTTATTACTTTATTATTTTAAACAAATGAAGATAAAATCTCATGTTTCAGAGAAATTGGCTAGTATCATTTATAATGCCAGAAATTATTTTCTGTTATGAAAATAAAAATAAGCACCTGAACGAATATTAAATTAAATAGTAACTTCTAACCAACTGACATAATTAATTTTGAATGCTAAAGCCAAATACCGAGATCAGTTATAATTATTATTATGTTTCATAGAAATTATAGTAGGCAGAACAATTCTTTATGACTTAACGTTAATTTTTAATTGTGTACCTTGTAGGTTTGACAAACTACATGGCTAGCTGACGAAGGAAAAACAGACAAAATGAGCCCAACTACTATTATTGTCTGGGGTCTCGAACCTTTCATGTAACAGACACATTTCCTGGCCCAATACCTAGCAAATCAACAAAGATGAAAAATTACACAGATAGTTCCTTAAATTAATATTAAGAATATTCCTTTTAATTTTATTCCACCTATGGAATATATTTTTTATTTTGGGCACTTGTTTCAATGGCGGTCTTTAACTTTAGAGAAAGTCCTATAAACACTTTTTTTTAACCCATCAGCAGTCCGGTTTTGTAAGGTTTCGCTGAGATTCAAGGGGTAGTATTTATTAAAACTATTAAACCAAAATATGAACTGTTAATCATGTATTAAAATAATAACAAGAATCATGTTGTTTTCAATTTAGTGAAAGTAAAAGATTTTTTTTATATTGACCATAAAATATGCAATCACCGTACCTCAAACGATTATTTTAAAAGTAAAACATTACTTACAGTATCATTTAGTATACTATTTAAACATTAACCGTTTATAATATTTATAGTTAAGGGCCATAAAATACATGATATAATAGAATGGTGCGTTTTTTTTTTTAATGAGAGAACTGTTTTGGTTTTGGAGTCAAATAACAGCCCGTATGTCTGTCTGTCGACACGATACAGACAGACAAGCAAATTAGCCTTTGTTTTTTGGATCTAAAAATAATAGGATTCTTTTTTTAATTGAGAGGAACCCATGTACTAGGTTTCAAGCCTATGTAACCTTTCTATAATATTATCGTACAGACAGACGGATAGCCCTTCGACATTTTGACCCCAAACTCAATAAAGTTCTTCCTTCGACCAAGTTTCAAGAGAACGTTTTATTATGAGATATTGCTCAGATGGAC
Source organism: Homalodisca vitripennis (assembly GCF_021130785.1). Classification (NCBI taxonomy): domain Eukaryota; kingdom Metazoa; phylum Arthropoda; class Insecta; order Hemiptera; family Cicadellidae; genus Homalodisca; species Homalodisca vitripennis. The sequence goes on from NC_060209.1 coordinate 35,885,006, forward strand.
GGACAATGATAAAATACAATAAGGTCCTGCCGAGACCTTAATAATAAGACAGTATGGGGGAGGGGGGCTAATAGAACCCCACCAGCATAAATGCTGTATCGTATGACCTAGTTGTAGTTCACTCAGACACTAGCGTCTACTGTGGTGTTTTTGAAGTTAAAAAACAAACATAAGAGAATATTCATCGCAAGAATTAATAAATACACCATCTTACTACCCTTTTAAATATAGTCATACGATGTAACTGATAACTTATTATCACAAAGACAATTCAATATAAACCTGAGACTTAACGTATTCTAAGTAAGTTACAACTTAAGAAAATATTTTAATATTTTTGTTTTGTAATTTATGAGATTTCACAAAATATAAGTTTATATACAAATAGTAAATGATCTAAGTAGATTCTTAATGTATTTGTAGACACCTCTTTAAAATGGCGTAATAGTTGAAAGGAGGGCGATTTTATTCATCGCTATGGTTTTACAACACAGCTTGAGTGTAAATTTTTAAGTAGCCCTACACTACGTTACTTGTGAATCTGAAGTACCAATTAAGATTTTTTAATAGTATTAAAAGTTATTTTTTTACTTATACTTGAGTCGTTTTATTTATCTAAGTAAAAATCTGTTAATCAAGGTATGGTGAATAAAAAATATTACTTTCTTCAAACCCGTAACTGATCTCGATATCCCCAGCTTACTAGTCATGGCTACATTTTATAAAACATTTTGTGTTTCAGTGCATTTCCAGTTGAATTTATTACAATTGAATTTTACAAAAATAACGAAAAATATCTCACTAGTTTATGTTCCCTTATATAAGTTACTTAGAACCAGACGTGCAAGTTTTAAACGTATATTGTACTAGTTATAATTGCAATGGGCATTAGAACCAGCCTTATCTATATATTATCGCGTGTTTGATAAATTTTTTAGGGAATTTGAACGAAAGCTTCTTGTAATAAGAAGGTAATCATGCTATAACAATCGCATAAGAATATTATTTTTAGTAGATATGAAGACTCAATGAAACGATTCACAGTCAATAACGTGACTTAATAAGTGAATGGAGGATGATTTTATTCATGTTCCTGTTAATATATTAGAACACAGCATTAAATATAAAGTTTTAAGTATCTGAATTACCAATTAATTATGATTTAGATAAGATTGATAAATCACTAAAATTTATTTTATAATCTGATAAATGGTAGAAGTCCCAATGTTCTTAAAGGCCTTTAATCCAAGAATGATGTGTTTGTAACATACATAGATTTTATTAGAGTGTTAGCAATTATTGCTTGTTTTTCTGAAACAAAAATAAGAATTTGCCAACACAAAGATACAAAGGCATACATACATGCATTAGCTCTACAGACCTGGTAAAGTGTCCAGCTCTAATGCGTGTTTGAGGCTAAGTGGTGGAGAGGACTAAAGCCTGTGATACAATCAAAGCCTGTGATACAATCTTAGTCCCTAATGCTGCCAGAATATACTACAGCACTGTCAATGATTGTTATTTATTGTTTCCTTAAGGTAATACTGTGAAATTAAATTTAGATACAGGTAAGGTGGTTTTCTGCTTTGTATCCTTGGTGGAAGTAGGTGGGTTTTAATGGAAAATACATTTCTTAGATACTTCCACAATAAATTTATTAAAAATAGCGCTTTCGCCGGTTAAGGCATCATCAGTTTTTACATTGTTTACAGAAAACAACATATGTGTAAAATAGAATAAACATATGGATAAAAAGAATAAAATTTAAAACAAACTGTAAAGACCAAAAACTAATAAATTATAAAAGAATTATGTAGAAAAATATGGTTTGCAATTCATAATTTTGGAATGGATTTCTTTTTTTACTAATGGTATAAAAATATCACTGAAATTTACGGAAGGTTGGGAAATACAATTATCTTTTAAAAACTGTCATACACGCACTTTCAATTTTATTTCTTTTAGTCCAGGAAGATTCTTTAAACACTACACTAGACGATTCAAAATTTGTTTCGTGTTTTTTACCACGTTACAAAAAGGTAAGGTGGTTTCAATTAACATCTGTCTGAAAAATAGGTGCTAAAATAAATCTGCTGATCAATAATATGATAGCTCAGCTACATCGATACATTAGTTTTTAAGAAGAATATTGATTTAAATTTTTTGTTTAAAATATTGTCCTGCAGAAAGACAGGAAGGATGAAATAATAAAAGACATTGTTACATACCCATACAAGATAAATATAAATTGTGTCAACCTACTGATTGGCTTCAATGACGCTAAGCCAAGTCCCGTGGATTGACTTGCACAATTGTAGAAGTTACTTTTGTCTTTGTAAAAATGAAGTTTCAAGCTAAATATAATATTCAAAAGAAATATTTCTACATATATATTTCGGATAATTATGTTACGTTTGTTACTATGCCACATATTAAAATTTAATATAATATTACTCTTAGTTTATAAACTTATAAGGATATTTTTCTCATTGCCATAATGTTTAATCAATCATAAAACCAGTTTAAACATTTTGGCTCGTGCTCAGTTTAATGAGGAGTAGTAACATGCACCACAATGAAATTTGAACTTGCCTATTTAGAAATAATGCTTCAAGCATAGTCTTGAATCTATAAGTAACTCATAAATTAATATATCGTGCACACAGATAGGTAAAAAGACACAAATGAATATTCGGCTTCACTAACTCAAAGAAAAAACGTTTAGAATAAAGATCGTATTTATAACGTATTTTCAGTCATATTAACCAGAAAACCAACCAACCGATAACGTTCGTATGTGTTTTTCTAACCTTCCGTCTTGGTAAATTTGATTCTCTCAACCACTAATTAAGACCAAAAAATATATATAAAAAATTAATCTAATCTAAAATTTATAAACTTAAAATTTTTAAATAAAAGGACTACTTATTTAATTATAATCACAAAATTATTAAACTTATTACAATAATAGCTTTTTTATTTTAGGAGGTAGTCGAACTAACAAAAAACAGTAGAGGTCATATTATTTATGTCATTACAGTTTTTATTAGCATTTTATGCGCAGTTGAGTGAAAGAGATAATTCAAGTTGTGAAATTAATTAGATTTGGTAAGCTAGTATAAATAGTTAAATTAAATAAATAAACTTGTAATGAACTCAAATCCTTTAAACTAACGTAACAATTTTGGCCAGCAACTCATCAGCGATAATTTGTTATCTCTTAGGGTCCGTAAAGAAAGATGTCGTGACCGGTAGACACGCGATAATCCAAATCCAACGTTTGATAATTAAAAGTACAATACTAACTTGTAACTTTTCAACAAACTATCAACGATGCTTTGTGTTCTCTTAGGGTCCGTAAAGAAAGAGAAGTTGTGACCGTTAGACAGGCGATAATCCAATCCAAAGTTTGATAATTACAAGTACAATGTTAACTTGTAGCTTTGCAGTCATTCAACAAACTCTACCAATTCCAAACTATCTGTAAATTACAGTTTTTATGGTGTTTTAGCAGTAGCTACCAGGAGTGAATAACTTTAGGATTTAAATATGAATAAAAACACAAGATTATTAACATATTCTTTTCTCTATCTCATTGGCTGATTTGTAATCAATTATTAGCTTACATTATCATGCTGAATAATAATATGGCTAATTGCGTACCAAATTCTCAAGTAGTATTCACTGTAAGATATTCTATAACCTAATTATCTTATTATTTTAGAATAATTAGAATGTAAGTTTGAAGAATGATTTTGGGACCTTCAATTTGGAAATTGGCAAAGTATTATCAGGCACAAACGAAATAACTAAAAACTCTATAATATTCTATTGAATAGTTCAACGATTTCAGTCACTTTCAAACTATTTTAACCAGTTTGGAGGAATTCTAAACTCGGAGATCATATTTGTGATGCCATATGATTATTTCGCTGGCAATGCAAAGTTTCACAAAGTTCTACAGAATAGCCTTAGCGGGATAAACGCATACACTTCCACCAATCACATGTACAATATTTACGTATATTTTAATTTCCTAAAAGGAGACATACTCTCTGCACGTAATTCTCATGAGAATATTTTATTCTACAAAAAATCAATTGACTTAGAAATTATTGTTTACTAATAGTTCAAAAGTGACAATGACGTTTATTGGTGTGACTGTACCAAATAAACGTTAAAATTATTGAACTTTCCTGAATTGGTTCCACATTTATGGCAGAACTACAAGCTGTCGAGCAGATCTCAAGTAGAATACCATATTTCATCTCATTCAGGAAACTGATTTGAAAGCTTCTTTACACGTTGTATTAAGGGGTTTTTGTAACGAAGTGAAGAATGTATACTTATTTAATTTTATTATTATTCCATCACACTAATGTCAAATACAGTTGAGGTTTTATAAAATAGATCCTCAGCTAAATGGATAATCAGGATCGTTTGAACCAATGAGTCAATTTCTGGAACACCGCCACGAACAAGAGCTTAACTGACATATTTTTATAACATTCCCAGTAATCAATAATGCTCCATGTTAATATCAAATAAAATAAAAGATAGTTTAAATCGAACAAATGCTTTGTTTTTAAACCCTTAACAAATCAATCAACCATCATTTTAATGAATATCCAGTTTCTGTCTAACAAAGAACTATAGATTCTGCCGTTGATGAACTATAGCAAGTAGAATAAAATTCAAGCGCCATAAATATATACTGCCTTGACATATTTTATATAAAGCTTATTTGTACCTTCAGTTTTAATGCTTAAAAACCATAAAGTTCGCAGAATTTGATATAATACAGAATTTCATCTTTTTAATATTTTTTAAATTCAGATTCTGATGTAAATATTAACTTTTTTACTATTGCAGCGTACATATATTTCCTTAAGGTTACAAAAAGGAATGAATTTGTATCAACTATGTATCACCTGTTGTAACGAAACGATTGATGAATATTTATTACTACACTTTTTTCCATTGATGCATAATTATCTTTGTGATTTCTAAATATTTCCTCTCGTGAATATTAATATGCACTAAATGAAAATCAGATCATAACATAATCTATATCATCTTCATGTAATGTAAACGGAAATTTTGTAACTCAATCCATATACCACATTAGCAATGTGTGCAAATTAAATAAGTCGGTGGCACAAAACAATTGATCGATGGGAATCGAAATTAATGTAGATGAAAATCAATATAATAATAGTGTTTTTTTTTCAGTAACTGTTGCGATAGTGACATTTTAAATCGACTTCACATGTCTGGTGATGAAATGTTAATAAACCATTCTCCATCTTTATTAACCTAAATAGAATTCACACAGAAGACCAGTAATTTTAGATGACATCCAAGAAATAAATAATTTGTCATTGATCAAAAACGAACTGCACTACTTCAGAATGCACTAAATGCAGGGTAACTCATATTAATATAAATTATAGACTTCCATTTCAAACCAAGTTTTGTTTTATTTTATTAACAATTTAATTTTGTAATTACATTTTTTCAAATGTTTTCCTTATATGCCTGAAGTGCATTATATGTTGTAATGAATTTTCGCTAATATCTGTGCCAGCACTCATATTATAATTCATTTATTGTAGTTTAAGACGGATTAACCGTATTTTATTCCAAAAGTGATATAGCTACGTATATTAAATAAAATGGAAAGATTTCTTAAGATTTTTGTGTGAAAGTTTTGCTAAGTAAGGGAGTGGGAGTGAAGATGATGTTGGGGCTAGTACCATAATCAGAAGAGTTCTTGGTAACGTATCAATTTTGCACAGGATCCTCGCTATTACAAGAACATTTACCAAGTCTGAACTGCGAATTCTCTGTTGAAAGGCTCTTAGAGGTCTTGCCAAGATGTCTTCTTTGAATGTCTTCTGTTACCATCTAAGCGATCTCATGAAACGTTATAGCACATTTAAACAACTTTGTCCTTCCAAAAAGGTACCTTCATTTATAATAGTTGATTCTTTGCAAAAAAAACATTACATGTTTGTCATTTAAGTTGTTTGTTTTCACATAGGTTGTCCTAATACAACACAATTTGTTAATGGATGTTAGAAGCATATTAATTACTTAAAATACCCTTACTAGTAAATTGATATATAAAATCTTTTAAATCCATTTCGGAAAAAAGGTTGATTAATTTAGCGTCGCAATGCATTTAGTATTGAATTATTTTTATTTTATGACGATAACAATAAAGCCGATTTCCTATTTAAACATCGTTATATTAATCTAATTTAGGAATTAAGATTCAGTAACACATTAAAATACAACTTCATTAAATTCTTTGTCATTCAAATAAAAATAACTAACCTCTTTGAATAGTTGTGATTTTAACATAAAAATAACTTTAAAGCCTTTTTAACAATTTTTAAACCAATAAACGTTCAAACATGTGCACCTATAAATTTATATGTTGGTGTATTAATTTGTGAATTGAGAATTCAATATTCTTAGAATGGATAAACTAAATATTTTTCCTCTGAAAATACATAGTTTTCTTTAATAAAGTCACAACACAAAATATGAAAGTAAATAAAATAGTTAATTATGATAACAATGACTGACAAATAAATGCGAAGTAAATTTGTAATGGATTTTGTCCTATATTCCAGTAAAATGAATAAAACAACAAATCCTGAACAGAATAATCAATATTATGTAAGGTAACTTCTAAAGTACTAAATAATGTTTAGTCATATGCAAATGTTTTTCTACCCATATCAGCTAGCATGGCGGATAATTAGTAAAACACTGGTTACAGTGGTATGGTTGTGTTTATAATAATTTACTTAGGAAAATACAAAACATTAAATTATAGAACTTCAATTAGTTTTATTTATATTTTTTATCCTTTTTAATGTAAAAATAAATAACTTCTAGTTTTTATATAAATAAAAGTTATTTTAAAAGACAGAATTAGAGCGACGCTTTCCAAAGTCTCGAAAAGCTTGGATTTGAAAAGAAGAAGTAAGCGAAAAAGAGTATTACCTGTTCAACTTAGTTTGAAGTAGTAAGAGAATATTCTCCGATTCCTTTTAATGTGAAATTCTTTGCTTTTACTGATAAAAAAGAAACAACTAGCATTATTACTTAGAATACCAATTTCCTTAATTCTTTTTAATTTATCTAGCGCACAATATTGGAAATCACTCTAACACGTCATTCCAAACTTGCAAATGCATTAGTTTTTATCGAGGAACTACAAGACCTTATTGAAATCATGTTTTTATCTGTCCATCCGACCTTCTACCTGCGACGACTCTTGGCAGAAAGGTCGTAGAGCTTGAACTTTGCTCATAAAACCCAGTTGACCATGGAAAGGAAAGATCTGTGCTACCTCTTTCATTACAGTTTGTCGTTCCTGTACACACACACACACACACACACACACACACACACACACACACACACACACACCGTTTTATATTGACTTGAAGGTAACGGAGTTATTGGTGACCACATGTAAAGTGTTATGACGCTGTGGTTGTGGTTAACCGATGGTAGTTGTAATATCACACTGAAGTAAAATATGATGAAATTTGACCTTCAAAGTGCTTGTACTGAACATCTAGGATGAACTAATGAGGGTATTATCAATCAATATTTTCCGTGCTTTCTAGTCATGCTGGGTTAAGGAAGGATCCCCCCCCCCAATGGATTATATCAAATGCAAATAATATTACAAGTTTTAAGTTAGGCAGCCGTATGGGAACATTATTATTATTATTATTACTACATGCTCTACCAAAACGGCTTTACATAAGGGATAACTTAATATTATGGGGACTACCCGATAATGCAAAAGAAGTGGAAGAAAAAGACGCTGTATTAAAGCAATAATACAGGTTTGGAAACATAGCTATATGTTAAAAAGTACAAGATACATTCTCCAACTTTTAACTAGAGTGTATACATTCTAAAACTGGCTTCCAGGATAGATATATTTTATTTGAAAGTATGGGCGTGTATATATTAAGTAATATTTATCTTACATTTAAATTTTGTTTAACATTAAAAATACCATCCTTGATAAACTACATTAGGATATAAATAAACACGTAGTTTTACAGAGGATATTTTTACTGCGTATTTCGATATATAAATTTGTAGACATGAAATTGGAAATTGTACGTTTTTTACCGCCGCTGAGCGGGTGAAGTCAACTGCGTGCTTTGCGCATAGTCGCGGTAGACCACGGTGATGAACAAATATACACATATAAAATATGGACTTGAATTGTGTGGACTTGTGAAATATATTATTCAAAAAGCACAATATTTAGTTTCTTTGGTTGTGTAATTTTGAGGTTTTGTGCACCAAGTGTAACAGAAACAAGAAACTTTATAGCACTCGGTAAATTAGTATCGCAGTATTTAACGAAGTACATGACTAAATCAACGAAAAATAAATCTATTTTGTTTGTTGGTCATAGCAATTTTATTCTACCAGTCACAACAAAGTGTATAATGCCATATTAGATCTTCTTTTTGTTTAAAGTTTAAGTCAAACTATTACAGACATCAACCTGAGATATAACTGTGGAGGGTCAGTATATACAACATTTTTTCATATAATAAAACCAGCCCTTTATTAAGCAGTTTCTTTAAAGCTCATAAGTTGAAACTGAAAAAAAAATTTACATTTTTAGTAAGACAAATATCGAAAACATTGCATAATGAAAATTGAAAAAGCGTGTCCAATAAAAAAGATATAAAAAGGCAAACCATTAATTTGTATACGCATTATTAGAGACTATTTAAACAAAGGGTCATTTTAATTAACCAAAAAAAAATCAGTGTATAAGAAGTCAAGTTTGTTTATTACAAAAATTAAAAATAAACAGACAAGACTCGGTTGCTCCACCGTGCTTTGGGATCGTGTCAGTCAACATCGTAGTGCACTCAGTTGTGTACCTGATGAGACAATGAGACTAACTCTTCACGTAGATTGCACTACTTTTTTTGTAGTCGAGGAACACAGCTCGTTGAAAGTGTGTTTAAGAGGTGAAAAGTAATCTACTCCACTGTAAGACCATTTCGTGCGCTTGTTGAGCACTGCTGTGGAAAACTCCGACACAAACACCTTACATTTGTACTCAATGATATCTTCTACCACATTTTATCCCGTAATGAAGATTCAACTAACAATTAACGTTTATTGCATAGAAGCTTATGTTAATGAGAGAAAGTATATTAAATACAAATATGCATAAAAGAATTTAGGATGTTACAGTCACATTATGATATTTGTACTTCAAAAGCAGCCGACTATACCATAATCTTTTTATTTAAACTATCATATGAATTTGAATTGTTACATTGTGTTTACACTTTGCTCAGAGTGCCTTTCCTTCCGTTGTATTACAAATCATATGGAAAAAGCTAACATATACTAATATTTATAAGTACGTAATACCTGTACAGTTGTATAATACTTACATCGTGTAATTAAATGCAGTTAAAGTATTACTCAAATGAGCTACTCGAACTGGATATGTACAGACAGCGTGTTGTAAAGATCAGCTGATCGTTCTACTTGTCTCGGATTGTTCGTTGATCACATCATATTTTGTACACAATAGCCCGGGCCACTAACGGTCGAAATTGTAACGGTAACGGCGCGTATCCTGCTGCAGACAGCATGGTTGCATAGTCGCTGGAACTTGCTTCGCACACAGAGTATCTAAAGTTATTTTTAAATAAACAGGTCTCTTCATCAAACTGTGTAAGTTTTGCCTCCTCGCTCCCGCTGTGGCTTAAGTTTAACTCCCATAGCTATGCTGAAAAACTATGTGTAGAGTCTTCTCGGCAACTGGGTCGTAGAGTACCCCCTCTTAGAATCAGCACCACTTGAAGCTGTAAACGAACGAAAGAACTGTCGATGAAATTTAGATATATTTTGAACTGTTTGACTGTGATCTCCCATTCTATCAGGTGCCATTATGTTGGCCAAAACCATTGACGGTGATATCCTCGTAACCGTAAGTTTATCAATCAGCTTCTTTTTAAATTTCTAATTCGCAAACCTATTTTATGTTTAGAAACCCTCTCCAACCCAGCCCTCTTAAGTAAGTTATTGTGTGTATCTTCCATCTGTAACTTACAAACCTATCCGCTTATAATGAATAATCAACCGTACTACATACAGAGATAAAATTTATACAAAAAATGAGTACGATGTCAGGACGAACTGAGATAAGGCTTGTTGATAAAAAAAGTGACAGATATATATATATTATATATATATATATATATATATATATATATATATATATATATATATATACAGATATGATATATATATATATATATGTAATATATATTTACAATACTCTCGTCTTAAACCCAAATGAGTCGTCGGTTCGTTGTAAAAGAAAGTATTATTTGTTTAATTACGTTTGCAAACATATAGTCATTTATGTGCTATGCACAATATTGTCTACAAAATTAAACAATATAGTATTTTTGCCCGTATGTAAATATGTATGTAAGATAAAAATTTATAATTATTATTTGCATTGTTGTTGAGTAAAAATAAAATACTAAAAACCGTGTTGCTAATTTATTTGTAAAAATAAGGTGTAGTATAGTTAAGATCACACCATTCCACTTAAATCTTTATAGTATTATATAAATATCTAATGGTTTCTGTCTCTGTGTGTGTTTATTTTGTGTTTTATTATATTATGTCAATATTACCGTACCGTTTGTACTGAACTTTTACATGGACATTCTAAGGATCCCTGTTTAAACAATGGTATGTTCTTAATTTAAAACTCCCTCTGGAATACTGGTATTGAAATCCCCCTTAACACTCCATTATCTATTATATCTGTATTTATTTATCTTAATAAATATGTTTTTAAACACCTGTAAAAGTCAACAATAATAAGTTAAATAGTTTATACATATTTAAAACACGTAATAATAAAAATGTGTTGATATGTTAAATTCAATTATATTTTACAAATATCACGGTATGTGCAGGAGTTTCTCTTTTTCTGGGTTTGATTTATTGGGGTTCTAATTAACTAAATGCCATAATTTATTATATCTTAAATATTTTAGATGAAAAGCTATGGACATCGAATTTAGTTTCTCTTTACACTTAAGATATTTTCGCACTGTCCTAAAATACTTTAATTATTATTGAAATCGTTCAATATATTCAATAAATTATTACGATTTATTATATAATTTCATTTGCAATTCATTTCAATTTCATAATTCATAATTATTTCATAATTTCAATTTTTTACCCATAATTTCATAGGTAATAATTATCAAAAGCAGTTTCACTTTCCTACTTCAGACACTCATCTTTAAAACTAATTCTAAATTAATCAAAAATTTTGAGTATCTTCCACTGATTAGCACTTATCTCTTAATGGGATTGTTTGTAACCCCATTTTAAAAGAACGTGCTATTTATATCCGTGATTTTTTTAATTAAATTATATGTAGAGTCACGGAAAATTGCTAGATGTAAAATAAAAAAGTAAAAGTTAACTAATTTATTTTGAAATAGTAACGTAATTGTGTTAATGATACGGCACATGTGTTGAACATGTACAATCATTTTCAAGAGTGAAGCTCAAGTCTCCTACAATATCTTAAGGAAGCATTACAATGTTTTTCTTAGACCTAAGATTTGCGTTTAAAATGCTGGAACACAAAAGGTACAACTAACAAAGAATGTAATCAACAATGAAAGAGAGGACATTGTATAGCACCGCGTTGTATTGCCATTATACAAATTCGTCCCTCAGACCTGGAATGGTTTCCTTGTAATGAGAAGCTACTTCGTTTCACTGTTCCATTACGTCCCTTTGTGTCAACGTAAATAAAGCTGCTTTAAACCAATTGCTCTACTAGCCAATCAGCCCTTTATATAATCTATTCCGTGTTATTGTAACAGAATGCTGTAAACTTCCGGGTAGATTCAACCAACTACTGCACTAGCCAAATGCATAATTTATGCCAGTTTGGCCTCTGTTCCAACACCTCCTTTGTGTGTCAATACTGCTGTGCACTTGCGGGTAACTTCACCCAATGCTTATTATTTAATTATAACAACATTCTGAGGATATCTTTTTTCACTGCAAGTAGACCTATAAGAACTTTTGCACAGCGTCTAGAGTGACGCGATGTTGAGGATGTGTAAAAATGGGGAATAGAGCCACTTCCTGCCAAGATCCAATGATACATCCGAGTACATGAAGCCTGAGGTAGAATATTAGCCACTATCCCGGTCATGCACCTTGGCAGAAAGGGAGGCTTTCTCTGTTTCAGCCACTGTCAACCAAAGCAGGCTGGTATTGGCACTCACTTAACTTCAAGCTTGTAAAAACCGGAAAACACTAACGGAGCTTCACTCATTCCAACAATAATTATTCTCCGCTGTAAACGACCATTCACCCTAATATATGGACACTTGCATGATTTAAATGCCTCCTTTAGACATCCATTGGGTTTCTAGATACAGTTGACACCTCAGTTTTTTTCTGATGAATTGTCAAAAAGCGTTTTAAGCAAAGCATCTACAGCTTAACCGTTACGAGGCTACGGCAGCAGCACTTTACGAGGCGATCAGATCACATTCAAAAGTTTAACATTGTGCTATAAGCTTATTTGAAACGATTTAACATGTATTCTAATGTCGATGTTGTCGAATTGCAGCTAACGGTACAGAAGTTACCGATCCACACAAGAAATCATAGTACCTGAGCTAGAGATTATTGTTCCGGGATTAGATCTCCCCCTTCAGTACCCCTCATTTATCTGCTAAATTTTCATAAAGTTAGACGTAAATTCACAGAAAAACTCTTCATATTTTGGCCGTAAATGGTACAGAAACGTACCCCCTAGCTTTAAAATAATAAGTTGTGTCTTATTGAAATAAAACCCTTAAATACTGTTAAAATTGTAAATGGAGTCTTTAGTTGTTGTCAATAATTAACTTTGTTGAGTAATATATTAATTCATAAGATTTTTGATAGTTTTTTTGTAACAAACTTTTAACAACTAGATGTAACTTATAAACTTGTAGCAATCAAGCTGCAATTTTATTCCATTCTGTTTTACTTGTTATTTGGCATTATTATTATTAATAACATACTTTAAGTGCCTTTTATGATAGGGGCTAACAATTACTAATTTACTCACATCAATGTTCTTGTATCATCAAAGGGACACCTTGTAGGACATCCTGATAAATGCTGATAATGAAAGTGTACAGAACTTTAATTATAAGACTTTTCAACCACGAAAGGTGATATCGCTTACTCAGGATCAAATAAAATTAAAAATGGCGTATTAATAATTTTAAATTTTCTTACTAGATATATTTACATAGTAGGCGATGTATTCAATTCCAAGCCTATCAAAATCTTAGAAATATATGAAATTATACCTCTAGAAGGCTAAAATATATATTATAATAATATATTTATTATAATTAAATATTATTTATTTATATTATTTATGGACCAATTAATAATATATATATATATATATGTATAAAAATTATCGTTTTACTAAATTCAGAGTTATTCACTTATGTTTAGATCGGTAAAATAAAGGAGCAAAAAACATCCAACCTAGAATTCGAATAACTTCATATGTGTGTAATCTTACTGAGTGTAACTTATTGAGTATGTACTATTATATCACTCACCTAATAACCAAGATATTTTCTAAAACTTTCAGGACTCATTGGTAAGTAAGCATCACGTTCTTTAGTTTCGTAGAGTATAGTCAAACTTTGGTTAAAGATCTATTGTTTAAAAAAGTTATTTATTGTTCACTGAATATCAGAATTACAACCAATGGTAAATCTCCTGGCATTCATAACATTTTTAACAGATAATATAAGTAAAAAACAGGTGATGGAATCAACAATATACAAACAGTATACTTAATGATGACACATTATATATTGTATATATTATGATATACATTTTGATAAGGATAGCATTATATATATATATATATATATATATATATATATACACATAATTGTTAAATTAAACATACTGTCATTTAATGCTATTGATCTGTTAGTATACGTGCATTTCCTACTTGATGACCTAATCAAGTACATCTTAAAATTTATATGACGATGCTGGCATTTAAAAATTAGTGTTATCAAGTTTAAATTAACTTTTACTTTGAATATCGTATCAGGGACATCTTTCTTTAAAGTTTGCAATGTAATCAACGATACTCTTTATAATGAAGCTTTCACGAGAAGGCTCAGTTGTTGGTCTACAGGACGTCGACAAAGCCTGACGCTATCTTTGATCAGACTTGATTACAGAGTGAGTCGCCACCATGGCGTGTTGACCATCCTGTCATTTAGTGCATTTTAAAGAATTACTGTGATAAAGGTTCTCTTAATGTTTACTGTTCATCCAGAGATTGAAAATTTTAACGTATAACCTTTCAATATAAGTGTAACATTTTTAATAAATATAAATATATATATATATATATATATATACATATATATATATATACATATATATATATATATATATATATATATATATATATATATATTATAATTATATTCGCTTATACACCTTCTCATACAACAACATTCAATACATTACAATTCAATACATCATTCAACGAATAAACGTTTTATTATTTGATATTTATGCATACTGTCTACAACGTACTACTATTGCTCTTTAAATTAAAGAAAAATTACTTTGCAATAATAAGAGTTTATTATTTGTTGAAGAGCACTATTTAAATAGGTTTTTACATACCTTTAATCAGCAATCGAAACACAATATTTCGCTTACGTACAAGTACGAGACTGTCTTGATTGATTGTATTACTGTTTTGAAAATGATGCTTTAAAATCGAAACGAGTTAGTAAAAACATTTTTTATTGTTATCCCAAGGTATGTAAAAACCTATTTAAATACTGTTTATTCCAATCCGGGGGTGAGAAAATAAATTTTGATTGTTCAAGAGCATGTATTAGTTTTGCGCTTTAAGAATCAATTGAATGACTAATTACTCATATTTTTGGATACAATTATAGTTTAGGTTTATGTTTTAGGAATATATGGGATTTTTAAAATATGTTATGTCCTTTAATTAAAGATAGATTAGTGAAAACTAATATTTTAAGACATTATTATTTGTGATTTTACACTTACACAGCAAATCCAGGTACGGCATAGTGTAAGGAAAAGCCTACTCCTCGTAGTATGATTAATGATACAAATATACAGTTAAAAGCGTTCAATAATGCGTTTTCACAGAGGTTCTATGTGAACATAATCTGCTAATACTTTGAAATTATTACAAAAGTGAATAAATTAAACTAAATTAGTTGCCTCTATTGCTGTTTATCAGTTAATTCTATCAAGTTTCGGTTTTCAATCAATATTATTACTGATAGAAAATTTACATATTTTCAACAATTATAACTAATAATGCATATGGTTATAAATTATACATATATTACATCATAAGGAGCTCATAAAATATTTGCTAATTGCTGCCCAAGAAATAATTTAACAGTTATATTCTTTAATCCAATGCATTTTTACTAAAATATTCACTTTAAATGTTTTTTATTCTTGTGTACTGTACGATAGTACATATAAATCGTTTACAAGAGAAACGTAAAAAAATTACCAAAAAGTTACTGCAGACCACACAAGGGACAAGAAGTATACAAACATGCGCTCAAAACAACCAATAGTAAATTAAACATTGTAAAAGAGTAAAAACAAGAGACGCACACATTCTGTTAACATGCATACAGCATAGGCAGTGTTATGATTCTTGTAAGAAAAGATATTACATGTAATATGGTTGCTGAAAACACGCATTGATATTAGGTTTGATCGAAGATTTCAATCTTTTATCTGACTGTCTCATTCAAACCTTACAAAAATTATCAAAGTAATTTTAAAATGTTTATCTTTTTCTTTTTATTGGTAATAAAGAGATGATAGTTTTTTACGAAATCAAATAACTGCTATTATGACAATTTTTAATCAAAATAAAATGATTGACAACTATACAAATCCATGTTCCCTCAAGTAGGTTCAAAACACAAGTACATCTACCGTAACAAGTTTAGTAAGCAACAGTCAGAAATTACTGTACGTATCGTGGAAGGGAAGTGTTTTGGATTTTAGTTTCAAATATGTTTTGAATATTCTGCGTATTTCATAACTCTACATGAGGTTGCAATAAGGAGATCTGTATTTTAAATTATATTTCTCAAGAAAAGCTTCTTATATAATAGTACACTTAAAAA
This sequence comes from Homalodisca vitripennis, assembly GCF_021130785.1. Classification (NCBI taxonomy): domain Eukaryota; kingdom Metazoa; phylum Arthropoda; class Insecta; order Hemiptera; family Cicadellidae; genus Homalodisca; species Homalodisca vitripennis. The sequence goes on from NC_060209.1 coordinate 35,901,322, forward strand.
AAAAACATTTAAAGACATTACACTCTTAATCTTTCCGAAGATTGTAGACTTGCAACACGTATAATTCATCTACATAGTTAGTAGATGATAAATATATTTTCATTATACAGGAAAATAATAAGGTCCCGCACGGGCATGATAATTCCTGAACGATAATAGATACAACAATAACACTTGGTACATCATTACTGTACCTATAAATCTACTTTTTGAAATAACTGCCATATTTTGTCTTGTCAGGGGAATGAACATGACAAAATATGTTCCTTCTAACTCGGAGAAGTTAGAAGGAAACCTTAAATTATATCATAGGTCGAGTAGAATAGGGAATTTATTAACACTATGTACATTAAAAAATAATCATTTACCTTATGATAAAATAAGAACAAGCAAAAGCGTATAAACGTAAATTTAAATACTCTTTACTTTCATACATTGTTTTAAAAGTTGCTTATTGAAATACAAATTCAATTATTCCGTACTATGAAGGAAGTAACACTGTAAGGAAACACTGCGACTAAAGAAGCTGATGGTAGTCAGACACGCTCGCAGAGGTGGTGTATCAGGGAACAGCTGGAACACACTCAGCACGTGAGATACGCAGCAGCTGCGACATAATTCTGCTGATGAGAACGGAACACGCTGTTCTAGAAAGGCTAACTTAAAAATAGAAGGTTTCATTTGTATCAGTCTCAGCTTTACGCCTACTTTGTAGCTTAAATTATTTTGATTAAATTCTGCAAATAATACTTCCACTATGCGGTTTTTCTAAGTACACAGAACCTGTAGAATTCCTCACACCACCCCTCAGGTGTACCCGATTCGTGTTTGTTTAATGAATTTGTATTTACTCGTCACTGCGGGGCAATAATATCTCACTGGGCTCATGTAAGCCAGTGAGTGGTGCCGGAACACTGTACCGTCACTGGCTCTCTATCAGTATATTTACTCGTCACTGCGGGGCGTAATATCTCACTGGCTCATGTAAGCAAGTGTATGGTGCCGGAAAACCGAAAAATCACTGGCTCTCTGTCAGTATATTTACTCGTCCCTGCGGGGCGTAATATATCACTGGCCTCATGTAAGTCAGTGTATGGTGTCGGAAACACTGTACCGTCCACTGGCTCTCTGTCAGTATATTTACTCGTCACTGCAGGGCGTAATATCTCACTGCTCATGTAAGCCAGTGTATGGTGCCGGAAACACTGTACCGTCACTGGCTCTCTGTCAGTATATTTAACTCATCACTGCCCCAGGCGTAATATCTCACTGGCTCATGTAAGCCAGTGTATGGTGCCGGAACACCGTAAATTCACTGGCTCTCTGTCAGTATATTTACTCGTCCCTGCGGGGCGTAAAATATCACTGGCCTCATGTAAGCCAGTGTGTGGTGTGTCGGAACACTGTACCGGCCAATGGCTCTCTGTCAGTATATTTTACTCGTCACTGCGGGGCGTAATATCTCACTGGCTCATGTAAGCCAGTGTATGGTGCCGGAACACCGTAAATTCACTGGCTCTCTATCAGTATATTACTCGTCACTGCGGGGCGTAATATCTCACTGGCTCATGTAAGCCAGTGTATGGTGCCGGAAAACCGAAAAATCACTGGCTCTCTGGTCAGTATATTTACTCGTCCCTGCGGGGCGTAATATATCACTGGCCTCATGTAAGCCAGTGTATGGTGTCGGAAAACTGTACCGTCACTGGCTCTCTGTCAGTAATATTTACTCGTCACTGCAGGGCGTAATATCTCACTGGCTCATGTAAGCCAATGTATGGTGCCGGAACACTGTACCGTCACTGGCTCTCTGTCAGTATATTTAAATCGTCACTGCGGGGCGTAATATCTCACTGGCTTATGTAAGCCAGTGTATGGTGCCGGAACACTGTACCGTCACTGGCTCTCTGTCAGTATATTTACTCATCACTGCGAGGCGTAATATCTCACTGGCTCATGTAAGCCAGTGTATGGTGCCGGAACACTGTACTGTAACTGTCTCTGTGTCAATATATTTACTCGTCACTGCGGGGCGTAAAATATCACTGGCCTCATGTAAGCCAGTGTGTGTTGGTCGGAACACTGTACCGCCAATGGCTCTCTGTCAGTATATTTACTCGACACTGCGGGGCGTAATATCTCACTGGCTCATGTAAGCCAATGTATGGTGCCGGAACACTGTACCGTCACTGGCTCTCTGTCAGTATATTTACTCGTCACTGCGGGGCGTAATATCTCACTGGCTCATGTAAGCCAGTGTAATGGTGCCGAAACACAGTAAATTCACTGGCTCTCTGTCAGTATATTTACTGCGTCACTGCGGGTCGTAATATCTCACTGGCTCATGTAAGCCATTGTATGGTGCCGGAACACTGTACCGTCACTGGCTCTCTGTCAGTATATTTACTCGTCACTGCGGGGCGTAATATCTCACTGGCTCATGTAAGCCAGTGTATGGTGCCGGAAACACTGTACTGTAACTGTCTCTGTGTCAGTATATTTACTCGTCACTGCGGGGCGTAATATTTCACTGGCTCATGTAAGCCAGTGTATGGTGCCGGAACACCGTAAATTCACTGGCTGTCCTGTCAGTATATTTACTCGTCACTGCGGGGGCGTAATATCTCACTGGCTCATGTAAGGCAGTGTAATGGTGCCGAAACACAGTAAATTCACTGGCTCTCTGTCAGTATATTTACTCGTCACTGCGGGTCGTAATATCTCACTGGCTCATGTAAGCCATTGTATGGTGCCGGAACACTGTACCGTCACTGGCTCTCTGTCAGTATATTTACTCGTCACTGCGGGGCGTAATATCTCACTGGCTCATGTAAGCCAGTGTATGGTGCCGGAACACTGTACCGTCACTGGCTCTCTGTCAGTATATTTACTCGTCCCTGCGGGGCGTAATATCACTGGCTCATGTAAGCCAGTGTGTGGTGCCAGGAACACCGTACCGCCAATGGCTCTCTGTCAGTATATTTACTCGTCACTGCGGGGCGTATATATCTCACTGGCTCATGTAAGCCATTGTATGGTGCCGGAACACTGTACCGTCATGGCTCTCTGTCAGTATATTTACTCGTCACTGCGGGGCGTAATATCTCACTGGCTCATGTAAGCCAGTGTATGGTGCCGGAAACACTGTAACAACTGGCTCTCTGTCAGTATATTTACTCGTCACTGCGGGTCGTAAAATATCACTGGCCTAATGTAAGCCATTGTATGGTGCCGAAACACCGTAATTCACTGGCTCTCTGTCAGTATATTTACTCGTCACTGCGGGGCGTAATATCTCACTGGCTCATGTAAGCCATTGTATGGTGCCGGGAACACTGTACGTCAATGGCTCTCTGTCAGTATATTTACTCATCACTGCGGGGCGTAATATCTCACTGGCTCATGTAAGCCAGTGTATGGTGCCGGAAACACAGTAAATTCACTGGCTCTCTGTCAGTATATTTACTTGTCACTGCGGGTCGTAATATCTCACTGGGTCATGTAAGCCATTGTATGGTGCCGAAAACACCGTAAATTCACTGGGCTCTCTGTCAGTAAATTTACTCGTCACTGCGGGGCGTAATATTTCACTGGCTCATGTAAGCCATTGTATGGTGCCGGAACACTGTACCGTCACCTCGGGCTCTCTGTCAGTATATTTACTCGTCACTGCGGGGCGTAATATCTCCATGGCTCATGTAAGCCAGTGTATGGTGCCGGAACACTGTACTGTAACTGGCTCTCTGTCAGTATATTTACTTCGTCACTGCGGGCGTAATATTTCACTGGGTCATGTAAGGCAGTGTATGGTGCCGGAACACTGTATTGTAACTGTCTCTCTGTCAGTATATTTACTCGTCACTGCGGGGCGTAATATCTCACTGGCTCATGTAAGCCAGTGTATGGTGGCCGGAACACTGTACTGTAACTGGTCTCCTTGTCAGTATATTTACTCGTCACTGCGGGGCGTAATATTTCACTGGCTCATGTAAGCCAGTGTATGGTGCCGGAACACCGTTACTGTTCACTGTCTCTCTGTCAGTATATTTACTTCGTCACTGCGGGGCGTAATATCTCACTGGCTCATGTAAGGCCAGTGTATGGTGCCGGAACACTGTACCGTAACTGTCTCTCTGTCAGTATATTTACTCGTCACTGCGGGGCGTAATATCTCACTGGCTCATGTAAGCCAGTGTTAATGGTGCCGGAACACTGTACCGTAACTGGTCTCCTTGTCAGTATATTTATCGTCACTGCGGGGCGTAATATTTCACTGGCTCATGTAAGCCAGTGTATGGTGCCGGAAACACCGTACTGTAATACTGGCTCTCTGTCAGTATATTTACTCGTCACTGCGGGGCGTAATATCTCACTGGCTCATGTAAGCCAGTGTATGGTGCCGGAAACACTGTACCGTCACTGGCTCCTTTGTCAGTATATTTACTCGTCACTGCGGGGCGTAATATCTTTCACTGGCTCATGTAAGCCAGTGTATGGTGCCGGAACTCACTGTAAACCGTCACTGGTTCTCTGTCAGTATATTTACTCGTCACTGCGGGGCGTAATATTTCCACTGGCTCATGTAAGCCAGTGTATGGTGCCGGAAACACTGTACTGTAACAGGTCTCTGTGTCAGTATATATTACTCGTCACTGCGGGGCGTAATATTTCACTGGCTCATGTAAGCCAGTGTATGGTGCCGGAACACCGTAAATTCACTGGCTCTCTGTCAGTATATTTACTCGTCACTGCGGGGGCGTAATATCTCACTGGCTCATGTAAGCCAGTGTATGGTGCCGGAACACTGTACCGTCACTGGCTCTCTGTCAGTATATTTACTCGTCACGGCGGGGCGTAATATCTCACTGGCTCATGTAAGCCATGTATGGTGCCGGAAACACTGTACTGTAACACTGGCTCTCTGTGTCAGTATATTTACTCATCACTGCGAGGGCGTAATATTTCCACTGGCTCATGTAAGCCAGTGTATGGTGCCTGGAGAACACCGTAAATTCACTGGCTCTCTGTCAGTATATTTTCTCGTCACTGCGGGGCGTAATATCCTCACTGGCTCATGTAAGCCAGTGTTATGGTGTCCGGAACACTGTACCGTCCAATGGCTCTCTGTCAGTATATTTACTCGTCACTGCGGGGCGTAATATCTCACTGGCTCATGTAAGCCAGTGTTATGGTGCCCGGAACACTGTACCGTCACTGGCTCTCTGTCAGTATATTTACTCGTCACTGCGGGGCGTAATATCTCACTGGCTCATGTAAGCCAGTGTATGGTGCCAGAACACTGTACCGTCAATTAGCTCTCTGTCAGTATATTTACTCGTCCCTGCGGGGCGTAATATCTCACTGGCTTCATGTAAGCCAGTGTATGGTGTCTGGAACACCGTACCGCCATTCACTGGCTCTCTGTCAGTATATTTTCTCATCACTGCGGGGCGTAAAATATCTCATGGCCTTATGTAAGCCAGTGTGTGGTGCCGGAACACTGTACCGTCAACTGGCTCTCTGTCAGTATATTTACTCATCACTGCGGGGCGTAATATCTCACTGGCTCATGTAAGCCAGTGTATTGGTGCCGGAACACTGTACCGTCACTGGCTCTCTGTCAGTATATTTACTCGTCACTGCGGGGCGTAATATCTCACTGGCTCATGTAAGCCAGTGTATGGTGCCGGAACACCTGTAAACCTTCACTGGTTCTCTGTCAGTATATTTTCTCGTCACTGCGGGGCGTAAAATATCTCACTGGCTCATGTAAGCCAGTGTGTATGGTGCCGGAACACTGTACCGTAACTGTCTCTCTGTCAGTATATTTACTCGTTACTGCGGGGCGTAATATCTCACTGGCTCATGTAAGCCAGTGTATGGTGCCGGAAACACTGTACCTGTAAAACTGGGTCTCTCTGTCAGTATATTTACTCGTCACTGCGGGGGCGTAATATTGCACTTGGCTCATGTAAGCCAGTGTGTGGTGCCGGAACACTGTACTGTCCACTGGTTCTCTGTCAGTATATTTACTCGTCACTGCGGGGCGTAATTCTACTCATGTAAGCCAGTGTAGGTGCGGCGTACTGTTACCGTCTCTCTGTCAGTTAATTTACTCGTTACTGCGCGTGCGGTCCGTAATATCCTCTCTGGCTCATGTAAGCAGTGTATGGTGCCGGCTACTGTAAACACTCGTCACTGCTCACTTGGCTCATGTAGCCAGTGTGTGGTGCCCGGAACACTCTACTGTAAACTGTCAGTATATTTAGTGCGTATATCTCACGTATGTAAGCCAGTGTATGGTGCCGGGAACACTGTGTACTGCCTCTCTATCAGTATATTTTCTTGTCACTGTGTGGCGGATTAATATCAAAATTGGGCTCATGTATGATTATTTACAGATATATTTACAGGTACAGATAGAACAGGGCAATAACATTGCAACAACTGCATGAAACACATTAAACACACACACAAAAAAAAAGAAAAATTAAGAGAGCTAGGTCCCTAACAAGTTCCGATTACGTTTTCAAATAGTTTATTCTGATTTTGTTAGTGTTGAAACGGAATTTTACTAACCATTTTACCTGTTAAAAATTTAGGAAAAAATCAAAGCCCTACAGTTTCTATTTCAAACATTGTGTGTTTTCTGAGAGTATTTAATATAACTTTTTCAATTTATTGAACTGATTATTTTGCCATCAACAATTTAAGCGAAGTAGACTAAAACAGTAATCTAAATGTGAACGTTTTAACTGCTTTCAAAAATACAAAACACCCGTAACAAAAAGTAACTCCTTGTAAAATGTATAGTACAAATAAATAAACAATAATTTTGAAACTAGGTTGAGAGTGAATTTTCTTAATATTTAAAAACAATATATATTGCAATGCATTAATCTTTTTGGGGTTTCATTTTTACATATCCAATTAGTTTGTAGTTTTTATTTTTAAATTTTAAACAAATAGTTTATTACGATTATTATTAGTTTATTTTATTTTTATTTCCGTATGAGTTTACATTTTTTTTAACTGAGTGAAATTTCTATTTCAGAAATGTTGCTACCACGGACTCTCCAATTGAAAGTCCCCAGTTTACCTCACGAAATCTAACCGCATAAACCACGTGAATTCAATATTAAACTCACCATTACTATGTATATTACCACAAACCCATTATTCTGCTGATGTATAAACTTTAACGAAATTTCTCATCGGTTTTATTTTGTTTTTTATGAGTCATGTATTTAATGTGGTTATTCTACAGAACAAAAATTGGCTTTAGCACGACGATAGTACTAGTTACAAATGCATTCGTATTGGGTCGATTGGTGGTTCTATGTCTTGTGGAAATAAATGGGCTTTGAGAACCCGACTTACCAGTTTAGCATATCATTACAAAGTAAATTGTAGGGACCTAAGGAAACGAAGTCTTATAATTAAAAAAGGTACTATCATGCTATGGCTATCGCAAATCGCATAAGAACATTAGTATTAGAAAATAAGACTTGATAGATCGATCCATAGCCAATAACGTGACGTAATAACTGATTGGAGGACGATTTTATTCCTACTTCTGTTAGGGCACAATTTATAATATAAAGTTTTAAGTACCCTAAACTAATCTATTTGCGATTCTGAACTTCCAAGTAGTATTTTTTTGATAGATTTTGTAAATTAATGCTAAATATTTCTTTATAATGTTATGAACAGTCGAAAACTCGTCATTCTTAATGACCTATAGACCATAAATTACTATGTATTTGTAATATACAAACATTTTAATAGAGTAATAATAATTATAGGCTGATTTTATGCATCAGAAATAAGAATTCAACTACAAAGGTACAATGGAAATGGTGGCCGTTGTTAGACAAAGGGTTCAAAACGGACATTAACTCCTCAGACCCGGTAAATTGTCCCAGCTCTAATGTGTGTTTGAGGTTAAATGTGAGGTCTGCAGTGATTGTATTGTGGTGATGGGATGACTAACGCTTGTGATACAATCTTAGCCCCTAATTCTGCAAGAATATACTACAGCAATGTTAATAATTGGAGTTTAATGTTTCCTTGAGGTAATATTGTGAAAGTAAGGTATGAACTAATGGAAATCTAAATGCTTAGCAAAAAGTTCCAGAATATACAAACTGTTATTACGCGCAGAAATCATACTTTACTTTGTCTGTATGAACATTTACAAAATAATAGGACTTAGGAAGGCAATTAAAATTATAGAATTGACTTAAGAATCAGAATGGATATCATTGTTCAATCCAAAGCTTTGTGCAAACAAACAAGGCTTCTTGCAAGTTTGAATTGGTATTCTTTATAATTTACAGATCAATGGATACGAGATATTACTCAATCGCCTCTTTTGGTCAAAATAGCTATTCAAATATTTAACATAGGTTATATGTTGTTTATAAACAACACAGCATTGTTGTTAATTTTGTGTAACAGACACAAAATTAACACATGGGGAGAGAGGAAAATTGACATATTACAAGTGAACACAAGTGGAACTAATATTATTTTACCTATTCTTAATACGTCGATTACACTGGCAAGAAATAGGGAAAGTTATGAGTTTAACAGTAAAAATTGTTAGTTTACGTGGGCAGCGCTCACAAGAACTTTTTCATGAAAATTATTAGTATTCATATGTTTAAGGAATGGACAATTTCATCACAAACGCCTTTTTAATCTTTTTATATAAGGGTATTGTAATCAGTAAATTAAAAATTAAATTAAAAAAGCAATAATACCTCAATATTCAGTTATTTTAAAGGCATTTGTGTAAAAAAACAAATATAAGTGTCAATTTATATAAAAGAAAACAATTGCTATCTATTTTTTAAATGGATTAAAAGTTTGTCATATAATAGTTTAACCTACTGGAAGGAAGGTTAATAACAATACTGAGTACAAATTAATTTAAAATGAAGAAACCTACAAAGCTGTGTGCCACAAGTTTGAATCCCAATCAGAAATATATTTAGGCCATTACCACGTGTTGATGACGTCATACACCTATGATTACAGTAGCAAGTGTAATGTATTTACACCCAATGATTATAATATAAGATTTTAGCTTTATTTATATTCAATTTAATTCAATTCATCAATTTTTTCATAGAGTATGTGTAAAAATACAAATCGTATGGTATTCAATCTTCAACAATTTTAAATTACAATCATTTCTGGTAAAGCTTATACCTATTTTATCATTTTATTTCACTTAACAACGTTTTACAAGTTAGTGACTGGTAAATTTATAATACAGCGAATACATTGTAGTGTAATGGAACAAAGACCAAATCGAATCACTAATTAGAATCTAATTATTACTGGCCTTACTATTCTCTATTTCCACCAAGAACTTAAAGAGTTATAAAAACAAACATCTAAAGCTAACTCGTAGTTATGCAATCCTTCAATGAACTGTTAAAGATGCTCTGTGTTCTTTTAGTGTTCGGAAAAGAAGAGAAGTTATGACTGTTGGACAGGTGGTAATCTAATCCAAAGTTTTATAATAACAAGTACAATGCTAACTAGCGTTTAGCTTGGGAATCATTTAACAAACTATCAACATTGCTTTGTATTCTCTTAAGATTCCGTAAAGGAAGAAAAGCTGTGACTGTTAAACAGGTGGTAATGTAATGCAAAGTTTGCTAATTACAAGTACAATGTTAACTTATAGCTATGCAATCATTCAACGAACTCTACCAATTCCAAACTAACTGTAAGTTACTCTTTTGATGGTGTGCCAATTCTGTTATTACAGTAGCTATCTCAAGTTATTAACTTTGATTTAAAATATCATACATTAACATATCCTGTTCTTTATCTCTTTAACTGATTCGTATTCGGATTTATTTTCCGTTTAAGTGAATGGAGACCAATAATTTGAGTTAACATTGTCATAATGAATTTTCTTTCACTGATATTGTATTGGACACAATTATCATATCTCATTCTCCTTGTAATAGCATATGCTATAGTAATTTTCTGTGCTAATAAGGTAAGGAAATGTAAGTATAAGAACTTTGGAAACCTTTCTCTTTGTTCTCATCTATTTTTTAGCGTAGATTTCCTCTGAGTAATTCGTAAATACCAAATTGAACATCATTTACTGATTGTAAATTTTGTACTTTATTGTGTTAAAAATTTAAACCGTCTAATATAAAAAATAATGCATTTTAGTTTATTTATGACCACTGAAATGTATGCATCATGTTTTGTCACCAATCGTATATTTACAGTAAAAGCTGTAGCACATACAAAATGTGTCCCATAATCTGATACCGTTTCTGTAATATGGTTTTTATAGCAAACTGGGAAAATGAATTTGTATCATAATGAACCACAACACTGAATTGTAGTTCACTAGCAGCTCTATTGTCATACACCACACATCCAGAGACATGTGCCCTTTTATTGCTCTGCTGGCTCGCAATGATGTAACTCATCGTATCCTGCCACTGTAATAACTCGCCTCGCTGGTTTTCATCTCTATAACAATTACTAGTGTTGCTTAATTAATTATTTACTACTAAAATTAGTGATAAATAATCTTGTCATAATAAATTTATCCCATGTTGACAAAATTTCATTGATAATGTTGCCACTTGTGAATGGATTCACAATTGAGATAACTGAATCGGATCAGGTAAAGCTAGTAAGTTTATGACTATTCAGCTGCAAGAAAACGCATGTGTGGTTTGTGTGTATTGTTAAAAATCGTCAAAATATCAATATAATTAAATCTGGTCGAGAATAGATTTGAACTAGTTTTAATTTTTTATTGTTTCAACGCCAGAGAATTAGTGAAAGTAACCCACCTTGATAATCTTCTTATTATGAAGGCTTTTCTCATTTCTGTTTCTTTTTGGGTTATTAATATATATTTAAACAACATAAAGGCATAACACTCAAACTTAGCTCTAATTAAGACAGTTTTTTTTCTTCAGAAAAATATTATCTCATATTTCAAAAATTGCGGCCATGAAAAATATACAAACTATAACAACTCTTAAACACTATTATGAAAAACTTACAAGAGTATTCATACAAGAATTACCTTTATGTGGACATAATAATATTAAGTTGATGAAGCACACATTCAAGAAATAATCCTAGACTATCATTTTAAACCAAATATCATTTAATTAGATCTAGAGTTTGCTTTTTAAATAACCATTTTTCAAAAGTTTTCCTTGTATGTGTAAAGTATATTATATGTCGTACGCTGAGAGTTTTAGCTGTTACCTGTATCATAACTCATATTATCATTCATTTATCAGTAATCTAAGATGGATTAAACGTAATTTATACCAAAAGTTATATAGCTACATATATTAAATGAAATGGAAACAGATTATTAAGATTTCTCTGTGTGAGAGCTTTGCTAAAACTACTCTTAGGGAGAATGGGTGGGGTGAAGCTGGGAGGGGTGTTATGTTATGTTTCCATAATCAGAGGAAATCGTGGTAATGTATCAATCTTGTATAGGATTCTGGCTATTACATGGACGTTTTCCAAGTTTGAACTGCTGAGTCTTCAGTCAAAGTCTCTCAAAGGTATTGTTTCCAACAAATGTTTCCGCCATAACATCTTTGAATGTCTTCTGTTGCCGGCCTCACTCATAAAATGTCATATCATATTTAACGATTTGTCCTCCTTCTATTAAGGTTCCTTACTTTTATAATAGTTGTTTCTTTGCAAAAAAACATTCTTTAACATATTTTTCATATAAAATGTCCGTTTTCATACACGTTGTCCTTAAACTTTAAATGAAAATTTGTTTGGGGATTTTAAAATAATTTTTATTTCTAAACATAATCTTACAAAGAAGTAAATATATTAACTCCTGTAAATGGATTTCGACAATGGAGTCATTAAAATAAATAAAAAACTACCCTGTTTGAATAATTAAGATTTTGGCATAAAACATTATATATCAAATAAAAAATATCCTAAAAGTATCTTTTACTCGTTTTTTAACAATTCCTAAACCTAGAAACATTATTGAACATTAAATTCATATGTTGGTGTTTTATTTTGGAATTCGAGGGTTCTATATTCTTAATATGGATAGGTTAAACATTTTAGTTTGAAAATGTATGCTTTTATTTTATTAGAAATATTTATTAATTACGCAACATAATATATGATAATAAATCAAACATTTACTTAACAACACAATGGCAACCAAAAATATCGTTAATCAACTTTTAATGGATTTTTTCTATATTCCAGTACCGGTACAATAAATAAAACAGCTTATCCAGAACTGTATATCACTATATCAAAGTTATGTGAGGTAACTTTCAAATTGCAAAATAAGGATGTGTTTAGTCATATGCGAGTGATTTTCAATTGCGTCTCAGCTTGTGATGGAGGCTAATTGGTAAAACACCGGCTACAGTAGTCAAGTCGACTTTATAATAAATCATATCATTTGTAAAAAATGCAAAATCATTAAATTATAAGACTTTTATAATTTTGATTAATATTTTAAATTAATTGTAATATAAAAATATATGACTTACAACTTTAATATAAATAAAAGGTATTATAACAATCATAATTAGAGTGACGCATTTCAAAAGGCTCTAAAAGCTTGGATTTCAAAAGAAGAACTTAGTGAAAAAGAAGATTTATTGTGCAACTTAGTTTGAAGTACTTTGAAAAGTCTCCGACTCCCTTTAAAATGAGATCCTTTACTTTTAATAAAAAGGAGCAACTACCAATATCACTAAGAATGTTAATTTACTTATTACTTTTGATTTCCCTAGCGCACAATACTGTAAAGCATCGAACACGGAATTGCAAACTTGCAAATTTATTAATTTTCATTGAGAACCGACAAGGCCTTATTGAAATCAGATTGTTGTCCGTCCGTCCACCTTATGTGTGGTAACTCTTGAGAGTAAGGTCCTGAGACTTGGAACTTGGTAAATAGGTTCCTCTTTGTCCAAACAATTATTTCTTTGTCCAAAGGGCAACCGACAGGCTGAACAAATGTTTATCTGTCTGTCTGTCCATAAATGCGAAAAATCCTTTCAAAAAGATCCTAGAGACTTAAACGTGGAACATAGGTCCCTGTTGGTCAAGGAAAGGTCTGTGCTACCTCTTTCGTTACTTTCTATAAAGAAATTCTCTAAATAATATTAGTTAATAAGAAGATAAAATGGTTTAGTACAAAAATTATAAATTTACATACAATAACTTCAAGACGCTTATTTCTTACAGATTAATAGTCCATCAGAAGTAATAGTTACAAATTTAAAAGTTTCAGCAAAGCATGTTTATTGATATAGCAAAATTCAACCATGCCAGGGGCATGATTGTTGTTAGTGGCAATCCTTTGTGGGCAACCTGAAAGCTTATCACCAATTCTAATTTATAACATTTATAGTCTAAATGTAAAATGCCTTAATTTAAACTCAACAGTATTATCACGCAATATCACCAAGACATTTTATAGTTTCAAATACTAACTTTGACGACAGTTCTGCTACATTAAAATCTAAATCCTTTTTTCCAGTAAACGGGCCAGTCTTACCACTGTTACATCTTTCGTAATATTATTGTAATTAATTAAAATTAACGTCCACTAAATCTAGTTATTTAAATATCTGGATGCATTCTACTCTCTTAAAAAGAGGGTATTATAACTGATTTTAATTTTCATTTCTCACTAATAAAACAATATGTTTTGAAGCTATATCCTTACTTGACTAGTTTGTCAAAATCTTAAGACACTCAGGGTGTTTTAACAACCAACCAAGAAACAACCAATCCTCAACTGATTTTAAGATTGGTAAAGCTATCCTAATGCTAGATAATTGAAACGTTAATCTTGATAGATTGAGGTAAGTATCGATTGATCACTAAATTATTTTAATAATTGAGGAAATGATACATTTCTTCATAACGTAAAATCTAATGTACGATATAGTGTACTACTCTTTAAAAACAATAATATATTACGTTCATCTCAATCTACGTTCCCACATAATTTCCGTTGTTTCTTTTTTGGCTCGAAATCAGTGACTACCGTTGAGGCAAATGAGCATAGTTTATTATCTTTTTTATTTAATTAAGACTTTTGACGTTGTCGGCTAGGAAACTTTCATAGTGACTTAAGGTGGAATATTTGAGTCTAGATTGATATATGTTTTCTAAAAATTTGTTTCAGAGTTGTTGTTTTGTGTGGACTTGCTGGTCGTCTGGGGTTCGGACCGCAAGAGAGTTTCGGAGAACAGTGACATATTACATTTGTCAACTCCTACGGGTCGCAGACAGAATATTCTCTCTAAAAATTATAAAGCATGAGTGTTGTGTTTTACTATATATAAGCTGTTATAGTTAAGATATCAAAACAAATAAAAACAAAACTTAAATGTGATCGATTATTCGAATAGGATTCCATTTCGGTTTTATGCAAGGTAAAATTTACATTAAATATTTTTATAAATGGATGAGTTATAACATTCCAAACTTACCCCCTCGATACGCGTATAGTACTATATTCATATTTACACTTAAGCTGCTCAGAATTAATAATCCAGTTTATGGAGATTACTGCTTGAACATAAGATACAACTTCGAAGAATGGACTGAACATCGAGACTATATGGTTCACTTCTTTGTAGTATATCTCTTATAAGAATAAAATAGATAAAGATCTCCCAATTAATTTATCAATTTTTAGAATAACTTATGACTTTTAACCTGTAAAAATCTATCAATAGAATCTGGAAACGGTCCGAAATTCGTATTGTAAAATACTTTATTGGGTCAAGACATATACTGATAAATGTAAATTTTTAAACAAGTTTCTGATACGAATTATTCTGTTATTTATTATATAAAAAGTTAAAAAACTAAAAAGTATTTTAAGCTTATTATTATTTACTTCCTATGTATATAATTCTTATAGAGGCCTGAATTTGTGAAGTCAAAAATAAAGCTAACTGTTTCAAAATGGCACCCGGTTTTGTGATTTTCTATTGCTTAATTTAAAAAAAAATGTATACCAGTTTACCATTCAACATTTTCCTTTTTAAATTAAAATCTCAGTGGTATAAACTAAACACATGTAGGATTGGCATATTTAACTATTTGATTGACTGTTAAAACGATCCAGTGCGTGTAGCATCCAAAGATTGTTTAGCATTCTAAATAGTTTTTTTTTACGTGTACATGTAACAACACAACAACTGTTTTTAATTCTTTTCCATACAGTATTTAAATGAAGCCTTCAACTTTAATGTCTAAGAAAAAAACACCCTTTTGATAGTTTTCTTAACGTAAAAGTAAGTATTATATATATAACCAATAAATAACTATAAGATTAAAATATTTGGACTATTCTTGGTTGTTATAAAGTGTGACTCCTCGTTTTCAAAATATTCAAGCAAGTAATAAAATTGTCAACTCTAGAGATCGCTACTTTCTTTACTGAAATGCCCTAAAATAAAATAAAATTTTAAACAAGTCTATACCACAAACTTTTCTTATGTTATGTTTTCATATTAATTTATTTATTTGCTTTCGGATTATATTCCATATATTATATTGCATTTTTCAATGGCACGTGTAGTGGGCAAGACGGTTATCACGAGATAGCCAAATAAAGCAACGTCGAGCGTGCCTGCTGCTTGGATGGGTGACCGCTGAGCAATCCTGCCCTTGCAAGCAGCCCGCCTGCACGGCCTCTAGTGGTGGTTCGTAGGTTATTTTTAAACCGTCGCGTCGGTTCCCAGGTTAAGTATTAAAAAGGGCTTCTTAGCCCTATATTCATCTAGTAAAATAAGACATTTCTTTACTTTACTTTATTACTCATATTTGCATAGAAAATCTATTTATTTGCACAGATTAAATTTATAATTCATCTTTCCTTTCAATAAAATCTCAACGTTTTTTGTTTTAAATTCTTATACATAAACATTCAATTACAAAAAAATTCTCGTACCTGGGCTCAATTTTGAATTCGAATTAATTAATTTATTACATTTCTTTACCCGTTTCATTGTAAATAGAGGCTTTTATTCAATTAACTTACATGATAGATTTGTCTGAGAGAGTGAAAGTGCTTAAGTGATTTGTGATATAAAGTAAGAAAGCGTGGAAGACAGTTTGTCACAAGTGAGCTTAAGAGGTGAAAAGCAATCTACTCGACTGTAAGAGCGTTTCGTGCGGTTGTTTGGCGCTGCTGTGGAAAACTCTGACTCAAACACATTGCATTTGTACTGAATGAAATATTCTACCACATTTTATCCCGTAAAGAAGGTAACACTGACAATTAACGTTTATTGTATAGATACCGCAATTCATATCGCTGCCATTGTAGTTATTTTATAGGTTTTGGAAATATGTATATTATATGCAAACATAATAATAACAATCTCTTAATTGCATTCTTTTAACAATTTTTACACCATATCGCAATCGTCAATAGTTTAATTCAATTTACACGGTTTCATCTACACATTCACACACCTTCATACTCACAGTTCATACAATCATTCAGGACACAATCGCATTGTCCTCAGACCCAGCAATCTCAAATATCCCAGCGGCTTATCATGAATTCATCAGCAGAGTAGAAATCCTTGGACACCAAAAGGGTTTCAGATTCATTTCAGTCAAATACTGAATGTATGTGCTCAATTCCATGAAAGAGGTGATTTCCAGTCCTTTTAATGGTTTTATTTTAAAACCAAGAGTTGTGTCATTGGCAAATATTGGACCAGTTTTCCATGCTGGATAACTGAATTCAATCCGCCGACATAAATAAAAAACATGAGAGGCCCGAGGATAGAACGCTGAGGAACACCGTGGGCTATTTTAATTTTGTTTTAAATGTACAAAGAAAGCTTAAGGTGTTACAATCACTTTGTGATATTTGCTGTCTTATACGTAGTCAACGTAATCATAACTTTATTATTTATTTTATGTATCATAATAATTTGATTTGTGGCATTGTGTTAGACAATTTGCTCGTCGTGTGCTCTTTACTTCGGGTTTCATTACAAGTCACATGAAAAAAATAATATATACTACTATGTATATTTTTGTTTGAAACACAGTTATATAATATTTAAAAAATTTGTTTAATATGTACTTCAATATATAACTCAAGTTAGCTACTCTCACTGGCTACGCACGGAAAACTTATTGCGAGATAAGCTAATCTTACTACTTGTCTCGGATTGTTCTTTGATAACATCATGTTTAGAACGCAATAGCCCAGACTACTAACGGACGGCATTGTTACGGTAGCAGAGCGTATTCTGCTGCTGACGGCATGGTAAAAGAGTCGCTGGAGTTTTCTTCTTGTGCGTAATCTAAAATGAAATAGTTAATTATACCGATCTCTTTATAGAAGTGTGTAATTTTCCCCATCGCTCCTGCCATGGTTTATGTTTGCATCCCATAGTCATGCTGCAAAACCCAGTTTAGTATGGTTTTCTGTGTCATGTTTCCAAGAGCATCTCATCAATTATCTCATGATTGTTTGGAATCCCATTTTAAAAGAATGTGCTCGCCATATTCTTGTTTTTTATGGAATTAGTTGCGAAGCCGCGTCTATCTGCTAGTAGTAAAATTTTAATTTTAAATGTAACTAATTTCATTTTAAATTATAAAGTATATTTTTTATTTAATACGGTATGCTGATTTAAACAAATATATTTTTTTTCAACACTCTCCTGCAATTTCTTAAGGAATCATTATAATTTCTTTCTATAACCCAAAAATTGTGTTTCAAATGTTGGAACACAAAAGGTATAACTAACAAAGAACGTAATCAAAGTTGGAAGGGAGGGGCATTGTATACATTGGGCTCCGTATCGCCATTATTCAAATTCGACTCTCAGACCTGGATTGGTTTCCTTGTAACAAGAAGCCACTTCATTTCACTGTCCCATTACCTCCTTTTTTGTCAACAATGCTTTTTCATTGAAGAGATATTTGGAAGTTTACTGGCTCAATATATAATTTATGCCAGGTTAGTAATTGTTAGTACAAACAACAAAACCTCCTTCCTATGACATTCTGTAAACTTGTTAGTAGATTAAATCTATTACTTTGACTACAAATGCTAGAGTTAATGTCAGATTTATCTCTGTTATTAGCTCCTTTTTGTGTACATATTGCTGTGCACTTGCCGATAACATCAGCTAATATTTATTTTTCGCTTAGAACAAGAAACTAAGGACGCTTCTCAAGGCAATTAGTACTACAGGTATAATACCTTTGCACAGCGTCTATATTGACGGGATATACACGATGCGTAAGGGATTAGGGCTACTTCATGCCATTATCCAATGGTACATGCTAATACATGAGATCTGAGGTAGGGTAGTAGCAATCTCATTCACGTTACCATTGGCAGAAAGGAAGGCTTTCTCTGGTTAATCCTCTGTCAGCCGAAGCGGGCTGGGGTTAGCTCATTATTTTCAAGCTTGTAAAAGCCTGAAAACCCTAACAGAGCTTCACTCACTACAAAAAATTATTCTCCAAAGGATTTAAGACCTAGTAATCGAATTTTACCCAAGTATATGGTCATTTGTTGTCATTTATCTCCTAGATATCCTTTGTGGTGTCCAGATGCAATTGACATCTCGGTTTTTGCTTTAGAAATGTTACAAATTTAAAAAAAATAAAGTTTCAGCTCATGCGGTCAATAGGTTTCATCGTTATTTATTACTGCTAAACTTTCAAAAGCTTACAGAAACAATATTTCATGGGTGATGTGGATCATATTCAGAAAGTTCAAAACAAGAATTATAAGCTTAACTTTAAACTTGAAAAGATTTTTTACCAAGTATCCTCTAATCAATATCCTACCACACATTTTTTAAGGAT
This sequence comes from Homalodisca vitripennis, assembly GCF_021130785.1. Classification (NCBI taxonomy): domain Eukaryota; kingdom Metazoa; phylum Arthropoda; class Insecta; order Hemiptera; family Cicadellidae; genus Homalodisca; species Homalodisca vitripennis. Next base: position 35,920,201 of record NC_060209.1, read on the forward strand.
TAGATATCGCATTGTAATACCCTCTCATTTATCTGCTAAATTTTCATAACGTTAGACGTTAAGTCTAGATGGGAACTTTGAGTATTTTGTCATAAATTCTACGTCCACCCTAGCCTTAAAATATCAAGTTGTTTACCAGATTTATCATTACCTTATTACCAGAAAGATTCCAAACGAGAATTCGAGTTTCTTCATATGTATTACGTTTCGCTTTTCGAATTCTGACCTCCAACGCCATGATATTTTGGGCATATACTGGGACATAACTCACCTGTAAGCCAAACTAGTTTCTCAAAATTTAGAAAACACATTGGAAAGTAAACATAAAACATTGATTAAAATTAAATAATTAAATATTACAATTATTATTAGTAACGTATCTCTTGGTCATCATAAAATTTTAACTTAAAATAAAAAACATTGAATTACAGACACTTTTATACTTTACGAAGACCATTTGATTGAGAACACAGCTTTAACAAATATATTTAAATTAAATAGAAAGTAACTTAACGTTGTTACTCTAATACCTGTTTGAGTTGGAGGATGAAAGCATTTCACCAAAAACTAAATTTTTTAAGAAAGTGCTTAAGGAATGAATCAAGTGCATTTTTAAATTCATACGAAGATGCATACATTTCAATATAAATGTTAAAGGTTTTGAATTAACTTTTATTTTGGAGATCGTACCAACGGACAACTTTTTTTAAAGTTTACAATGTAATCACCGATAATCCTTTACAAGAAAGCTTTCACGAGAAGGCTCGGCTGTTGGTCTAGAGGATGTCGACAAAGCCTGACGTTATCTTTGACCAGACTTGATTACAGACTGCGGCGCCATCATGGCGTGTTAACCATCCTTTAATTAGGTAATTATAAAGAATTACTGTATTAGAGGTAATCAATGTTTTTTTTTTATCCAGAGATTGAGCTTTTAACGTATATAAACCTTTCAATATAAGGATAATATTCTTTAATAATAATATTTTCATATTGCTCTTGATTATACTATCTCCTATTACTTCTCATTGCACATTATTATTTTATGAATAAACTGTATGTTGTTTAGTATTAGGCATACGGTGTACAACATAATATTCTTGAAATTAAATTTTGTAATAATTTATTGTTTTATTACCGCTATTGTTGGATACACTATCGTTTAGGTATTGTTTTAGGACTTTCTGGACATTTTAAAATGAGTTGAACTTCTTGAATTAACCATAGATAATTAAAAACTATCATATTAAGACATTTTAACTAGTATGGTTACACCTTCATTGCAACTTCGGGTACAGTATAGTGTAAATATAATCGTACTCATTGATTTCTTTTATAGTATGATACAAATATACAGTTGAACACATGTTAGATTTGCATGTTTAAAACAGTTTTTTACTCAGTTCTTATATAAAAATAATCAGCTTAAAGGTCAGAATTCCAAAATAAATTCCAGCGTGCACATGCGTTAGCTGTCAACTAAAATTACTTATACAGATATACTATTTTTAACAGATAACTAATCATCCATTCTGGTATAAATAAGTTATCTACCACATCCTAAGGAGGTTAAATTTTTCACATCTTATAACTGTAAATATAAAATATCATGTAGTCCTTGTAGCTGATTGCTGCCCAATCAATCGATTAATTTAATACTTCTTGTATTGTTTCCAAAATCCAATCCATTGTAATAAAATACTAATTTTAAATTTTATATTCCTGAATTCGGCAATAAATATTTAATAAGTGTTCATAAAAATGAGTAGTATGTTTACTACAGAAACGACGCTACCAAAGGTTTTTATAGAATATTACCAAAGAGGTATGCTACTGCAGACCGCACAACGGACGTTAAAAGAAGCAAACAAACTTACGGGCAAAATTGACAAGTAATGAAACATTGAAGGTAAACAAAAACAGAAGACACACAAATTCAGTTAGCATGAATACAGCTTTGGCAGTGTTATGAATCAAAGTGAGTTAATCTGTATACGTTAACTTAACGCTTTACTCCTAGTACCCCACAAAACTTGTAGCGTAACAAGCTTCGCTGAGTTTGCATGCAAAATTAAAAGTCTACGAGTATATCTTATATACATATTTACATTTTTACATATATAGCTCATTTCATTCTCCAGATTTCCTACGGCCAGACACACAAAAAATAATAATTGTTGTTGTTTATAATTGTTTTTTTTTTTATCTATAGATAAAAAAACAATTATAAACTTAACTTTCGACCTAACGTAGTACAAATGTGTTGTCTTTGTGCGCTAGCGTGTGTCAGTGTGTGCGGTGTGCGTGTGCGTGCGTGCGTGCGTGCGTGCGTGTGTGTGTGTGTGTGTGTGTGTGTGTGTGTGTGTGTACGCGCGCGGTGTTCGAGTAGTGTGTATTGGGTGTATGTGAGTGTGAGTGATTGGGGACGTGTCATTAGGTGGTGGGTGGGGGGTGGGAGGGTTGCAACTGCCATAGTCTTCTCCCATGTAACCAAACAAATCTGTAGTATATTCTTTTTAAATTATTAAAAACTTAATCAATTAATAATTTTAATGTTAAATATTTTTATATTTATTTCTACAGAAATTTTAATTATTTTGATAGATATCCTTTTTAGTTTGTTGTAATTAAGCTATAAAGTATAAGTAACAATGCGGTACAGTACAAGACTCATTCTCAAAACACAAGTTCTTACTTAGTTTGGGAATTAATTTCTAAGTTTTATCTTATAGAGATTTACAGCAACGTAACTAGTTATTGTAGTATATTCTATTCACTTAAGAAAATACATGTAAACTAAATGTAAATAATTTTTTGATGAAGAAATAAATACTTTTTGACTTTGACTTTGACTTTGACACAGACAGATATCGTACTGAAAAGAAATGTTTACATTTTCCCACCAGGCATAAAATAAATTGTTTCATTATATTAAGTAATAGACCTTAATGAAGCTTAGCCAAACTCTATGATTGGTTATGCACCAGTGTAGAACTAATTTTTCTCTTTGTATAGTTTCATGGAAAGATTTATATTGCAGATGATTTTTATGGAGATATCTTGCCACATGATCTTCAAAGTAACCATTACTCAATAAAAGCTTTAGATATAATAGTTCATCTTAAATATAATTTGAACTTAAAGAACCTATGTTCATTACACATTAAGAAATACTCATTATTATATGGCAGTACCTTAGATAAGGCTGTAGTATCATAATAAGCAGAACTAGATACACGTAACTTAAAATACTCTTTACTTAAACAGTACCCTATACGTACTAATTGACATAAAAATTTGCTAAACTCTAAAGACTCTATAATTGGTTATGCACCAGTGTAGAACTGATTTTTCTCTTTGTATAGTTTCATGGAAAGATTTATATTGCAGATGATTTTTATGGAGATATCTTGCCACATGGTCTTCAAAGTAGCCATTACTCAATAAAAGCTTTAGATATAATAGTTCATCTTAAATATAATTTGAACTTAAAGAACCTATGTTCATTACACATTAAGAAATACTCATTATTATATGGCAGTACCTTAGATAAGGCTGTAGTATCATAATAAGCAGAACTAGATACACGTAACAATACTCTTTACTTAAACAGTACCCTATACGTACTAATTGACATGAAAAATTTGCTAAACTCTAAAGAAACTAGTGATGTTAAAGATTAGGCTAACTTAAAATGTAAAGAAGACTGTAAGGAAGAAGCTGATGGCAGACAGACACGCTCGCAGAGGTGGTGTATCAGGGAACAGCTGGAACACACTCAGCACGTGAGATACGCAGCAGCTGCGACATAATTCTGTTGATGAGAACGGAACACGCTGTTCTAGAAAGGCTAACTTACAACTAAAACGTTTCAGTCTCAGTTGTCCGCCGACGTAGCTTAGATTTGATAAATAATACTTCCACTACGCGATTGAGCTCATTTAAAGCCAGTGCACTCATATGATGCCGGAACACTGTACTGACACTGGCTCACTGTCAGTATATTTCAGGTACAGGTAAACAACACTGCAATAACGGAAATACATTGCTCACAAATAAAAGTAATAATGTAGATGCATAGAATATTTCAGGAGCCTTAAATTTCCAAGTATGCTTTAGAATAGTTTATTCTGTTCATGTTTGTGTTGAAACGGAATTTTACTCACCCAACAAATACCAAAATACTGAATATTTTTCTGAAATATCTCATATAAACCACTCAAGTTGTTGAACCAATTATTTTTAAATAAATCTATTTGGATTATTATCAACAAATTAGGTAATTTTGAATAAAATAAAGTGAACTAACGGTGAACATTTTAACTGCTTTCTTAAATAATGTAAAAAACCGTAACAAAAATAAATATCTTCTAGAATTCGTAATATAAAATAAATAAAAAATTATTTTGAAACTGGGTTAGGGATGAATTATTTTACATTTAAAAACTAATTTTATGTATCTTCTTAGGGGTTCATTTTTACATTTCCAATTAGGTTGTAGATTTTATATTAAAATTTAAACAAATATTTTATTACGATTGGTAATATTTTATTTCATATACATTTCCGTATAAGTTTTTATAACGAGAGAAATATGGGGTGGAATTTCAATTTCAGAAATGTCGCTACCACGGTCACTCCAATAAATTGTGGTAAGTCCCCAGTTTAACTCACCACATCTACCCGTACAAACCACGTAAGTTCAATATTAAACTCATTATTACTATGTGTATTTCACCACAAACTCATTTTTGTGCTGATTTATGAACTTCATAGAAATTTCGCATCAGTAATATTTTTCTCTCTATGAGTCATGGTTTTAATGCGGTCTTTCTACAGCCCATATGCGACTATGTTTAATTTATAAAGCCTTTTAAAGTCTTATAATGTTCTCCCGAGAACAAAATTTATCATTTTACTGTTATGTTAGTATTCAATACTTTTTAATTATGACTGTTAAAAAAATTATACACATTTTACATTTTTTTAGCACTGATACCAGAATATATTTAAAAGTAACACGAGCTTTGTTCTGAAAAAAACGTAATTTTTCTTCGATTATTTTTTGACCGTGACAACGTCTTAAATTAGGTTGCGGCTCGGAGTCACTCATGGAAAAAGTGTAACGCCCGGTAACGTTACGATGGCCCGTCCAGTGGGTCCGCCGCACGGGATCCGCACGGGATAAAGCAGATAACTGTGGGTCCGCCGCACGGGATAAAGCAGATAACTATGTTTATTCGTGAAAATGTGGAGTGCTTAGATTCGTCATTTACAACAACTACAACAATAAAGGTTAAATAATTGTACACTGATATTTCATTATCGTAAACTATGATTGATTGATTAATTGGTTAGATTGACACAAAAGTTGAGAAACTGAGTTTATAGGTTAGGTCATTACTATTGACAAATGTTGATAGTGTTAAGTAAATTATTAGTTTAAATCACTCTGCAATCAATCGTAATTCAGTCGATTGAAGAAGAAACAGCGCGTATTGCTAGTCAAACATTTAAAATAACAAATTATAACCTCTAACCTGTCATAACAGTGCGACCAAACTAAACGAACTAAACCGACCAATTCACCACGCGAGGAGTTAGAATTTAACTGTGTTTAGCAAGAATTTCAAATTCCAATTTTTTAGTAAATGTTTTATTCAACTTTATCATTTACAATAACAAATTTTAATTAATTTTTTAAATTATGTACAATGTTTTAGTAAACAAAGTATATTTCTATAGTTAAAATTTGTGCAATTCTTATTTTCATTCAATTCCTTGTTCCTATTGTGCAATTTAATAATATTCATATCAATAAATATTCTACCGAGAATAAGACGTTGTCTCGTAAAATCTTTCGCCCGTAAAACCGGAGGGGGGGGGGGGACTTTACAGGCAACCATAATGTTTTTAAAAAAAAAAAAAAAAAAAAAAATGAACATTATCAAGTTCCTCTAGAGATACGATTCGTCAAAAACTCAGCTCTTTAACAGGTACATAATTGTATTTTACTATTACAACCTTTCAGTTTATTCCTTACTCGATGGATAATGTGTGTATTCTATAAGGATTCAAAAAACGTTTAAGTATCCATGCCACATTCCGAACTTCAACTCTATGGAAATGTTTGAACCTGTTATTAAGGTTTTCAGAAAGTTTAGTTTTAGAATATCTAGTAGAAAATATTATCGTATTTAGTGTCCTCCCTATTACAATATACTAGTTGTAAAAATCTGTAGCCTATTATTTCTTTATGTCATTGCAAAATGTACTTTTTTATTACAATGAAAGTTTAATATTGTTTACTTACCCTCGAATAATACAAGGTGCTATGGATTGCTTACTAGTGACTTTTGGCGCAAAAAATGAAAGACATTGCGCCACGTTTTATTGAGTGTTTGTGAGTTTATTATAACCATTGTACAAACTGAAATACCTATATATAATATCTTAAATTTTTATACTTGCATTATACTTAAAATTTATATTAATGTTATTTATAAAAAACTGACTCCAAAGCCCCTCGATGTGTGTGATATAACTGTGGTAACACCAAACATAATTATTATAAATAAAAAGCACTATTTTTTTTACTTTACAGCTCGTAACATTAAAGAAAGCATTTCTCTCTTCACGTTGTATTCTTCAATATTGTGCAATTTAATAATATTCATATCAATAAATATTCTACGAGAAAAAGACGTTGTCACGTAAAATCTTCGCCCCGTAAAACCGACTTTACAGGCAACCATAATATTGTTTATTATTTTTAACATCAATACACTACTATATTTATAAAATATAAATAATTTTAGACTACCAAAAGTAGATAAAATCCATTTTTCGCCAATTCTTTTCAGTATTTAGGGCCAAAGTTTTTTTTAATCATATTCAATTACACATTCAAAATATTCCAAATTTAAAAAATTTTGTCAACAAATAATTATTTGGCTTACTTTGCAGCAAGTAGACATTGGCTATTTGAGTACTGTGATGTCATAAGGTGTAAAGAGATTCATGGTCTATGTATATATATTATACTATTGCTTCTTATCATTGTTTATTGGTAATGTATTTGATATTTATTAGTATTTATTGTTAATTATATTTGTGTATTGTATTGTGGTGTATAATTTATGTATTTTATGTATTTGTTTACTGTATGTAATTTTATTTTCTGAATTGTATTATTGCATAAATACTTTTTGTAGATACAAAAATGGCGGCTCAAAGTAATGTATGATGTTAGACTCTCGTAAATGTGTATTTATTGTTTTTTTTTCAATTTACTAACTGGCCACACTTACTTGTAAAAATGGTCAGCCAATTTCCAAAAATTATTAATGTTTATAATTATGTTTATATTGATTTGAAATAAATTCATTTATTCATTATTTGAAATGGTACGACAACATATGAAACACTTGTATTGGTATCAGTCTGGTGCGATGCATAGCTGCAAAGTTATCGGACATATCTCTACTAGACACTCCCTGAAAATACCGATACACAAATTATTTCTCTCCTCCTCCACAGAGTACAACATTATAGCATTTTAACTATTGCCAATGTTTCATTTTCCAATAAAGTGGTTAAAATACTTGAAATAACAACCTTTTTGTGACATAATCCAAAATAAGCTCACTGTTGACAAAAACATGCAAATGGTTAAAACTTACCTATACCACCATTTTTTTCAATACACTTTATTGAAGCGTGCAAGCGTGCTGCATTGAGACATTTATATCGAAGATTTCAAGATAAGATAAGGAATTTGAAGTCCTCCAAATGAGGTTAATAAAAGAAATTTAACTCACCACATCTACGTACAAACCATGTAAGTTCAACATTAAAGTTATATATCACTTCTAGAGCATGCTAGGAGGTTGACAAACACTTTAAATTTAGTTTCATGCAAATCATAAAGTAAATAACTTGTCCTTAGTGTTGGAAACGTACACCTTGCTGTTAGAAACGCACCGTTTTGTGGTTGGATATCGCAAACCATGGGGTGCGGCCTTACTGTAAGGACACGCGGCTAAAGGAGTGCTATGAGTTTGTCGTCAAGAATAAAAAGAATAGAAGCAGTCACCACCTCAGAGTGAACGAAATAGCAAAACCTATACTGATTAAAGGATTGTCAGATTATTTTAGAAATAATAATATATACAGAAATATACAGAAATGCATCTATTAATAAGCTGCTGGTTGGACTTTGAGACAGAACCTATTAAAGTATCGAGCGTATTGTATAGGTAATATGTGAAAGTGTGCAAGATCATAAAATAATTTAACTTTTTTGTACGGTGATTTACATTTCTTCTGAGGTATAAGTACATGTTATTCTTGACTTAATTCGTAATTTTATAACCATTTTCGGCATAAACTTTTGTTATTTTTTAGGTTTAACCGGCATCAATGTTCTATTTTAATTTGTTTGATATTGGATAGCAGCTGAGATCAAATTAGATTGCATAATAACTAATAGTTTTTACAGTAATAGTGTGTGTTTTACAGTAATGTTTATGTAAAAGTTTTAATTTTTAATTTTGTATGTTTAGTAAAAGTATGGAATCTATGGGATTTCAATTGTATTCTAACGGGTATTTATGTGTGAACTAACCAATAATCGATTCCTCAAAACAAACTTAGTATATAATACTAGCGGCATTATGCTGATGTCACTGGTGAACCATATTAGATAATCCTGGAACTATCGTATAATCAGAACAAGCGGTTCTTGTTCAAAAAGACGAATGCACACCAAATTACACTCTTTCGTATAGTTATTCTCTTATATTATAGTCTAGGGTAGTATAACAGAGGTAATATACCTGTTTGCTTCGTATATAAAGTGAACGTACAATATTAACACAACTGGCAAAATGTTAAATACCAGACGTATAAGGTCGTCATTTAGTGAAGCGGGATGAGTTCCTAGAATAATCATTTAATCAAAGCGCTCCTGGATAAGCGTGGCGAATGCACACGGAATCACCTTCTGACCTATGATTTATATATACACTCAAAGATATGATAATATAAATAGGGGATTTAAAAATAAAGAAAACGTAAAACCGGTATGACCCTATTGTAATATTGACTTCTGGCGGTATCACGTCTAAGTTCCTGGTGAACTGTTACTATTTTTTATAATAACCGTTTTAGAGTGAACTAATATTGAATCACGCTCTTTCCTATAAACTATGCATACTATATAAACTATGTATACCTGTATAACTGTGTATTGAGGCAGTAGGAACTACTTATATAGAGAAACCTGGAGTTAAACCTTTGTTGTTTTACAACTATTTAATAGTTACGATGGCTGCCCAGTAAGGTAAACTATGTATATTCCTGTATAACTGGAAATTAATTTAACCAATCACATTTCATAATGTAATTGGTTACAGATAATTAATTACTGAACAGAATTAATTTTCCGGAAACATTGAATTTGTTTTCTTACGTGGATCAAGGCAAACTAACTCAATTTCCACATTTCTTTCCAAATAATTGTGTGAATTAATGTGTCACTTCTAATGATGAACTTTGAGATATGAACATTGTTCATAAGGAATTTTGCCATACACCATTACATTCGAAAGCTACTATCCATCTTAGATATTTGTTATAGAGAAAGCAATCATTTTACTAGAGTAGTATTAATGTTGTATGTATAATTAGATTTTACATCATACGTAACGATTCGAAAGTTCTGACATTACCAAAAGAAAAGCAGTATGTTATAATGGTATTTTCCAATAGTGATTTTATGACTGATTGGTGACAATAGTGGATACCCCATTAAAAACCTTAACGAATCATGCAAAATTAGTTAAACTCAGTTTGCTTTCTATTAAGACTTTACTTAAGAATTTTATAAGCGCACATTAAAGAATCCGTATCGGAACATTTTTAAATTGTTATTTTTATAATATACTCTGTAGAATGAAATTAATTTTGAAGAAATCTTAGGTGAAGGAACAACGCAACTATATTGTTGCCCGATTTCTAAACATGCAAATTTATTAGAACAGAAGAGAAGAATTTTCTTTTGGATGCTCAAAACAGAGTTATTCGATACACACGCTCGCACTCGCCTTGTATATTCTTGCGGTATGTTTATTTTTGGCCAGAAAATCCTAAAACCATTTGAATATTGCTTTTATACAGCTTTTTTCTATAAAAACCACACTTTTCACTCTTACAATAAGCTAAGAAAAGTTACTTATTAAAGTATTTCTACTCTACGCTCTTGTAATGTTGGTGCAATGGGGTGACAGCCCACAGGAACCGTCAGTCTGAAACTGTCGTCAGGGCAAGATGACGTCACTTCACTTCACGTTACAGTTTTCCTCCTCATGTTACTTTACAGACTGTTAGTGGTTCGGTTACAATGTTCGGTTGCGCTTAGCTACTCTTAGAGATAAATGCACTGGCTTAACACTACCATTGTGAAAACAAAACAGCAGAGTCGATAGATTTTACAATGTCCTACAATATTGAGAGGTCAATTAGTTAAGAGTAGCTAATTAGTATAGTATAATATAACTTAAAACATTGCACTCAACACTGTCCCGATTGAATATTTATTTAAATATTTGATTCGAAACTTATTAACATTATTTTGAAATTTTAAATAATAACGGAAGTAGAACCATTTAGTTTCTGCAACAATTCACGGAATGCCTCGGTAATTAAATATTTATTTTCATATTGAAGTAAAGCAGTAATATTTCATTATTATCCAATTTGAATTTGATATTCTTTTCTGTGAATAATTTAAAGTATAGCAAGAAAATTAACAATCTTGGCCTTAATTAGCAATTAGGGTCATACCTTCGAGCATTTTATAAAATATTATTGAATGACCGAGTTATTGGGTTATACATTTCGCTAATTCATCCATTTACACTGAATGATTTAATACTGAATCCCACACAAAGGTTGAATTATTAATATTTTGAAATTACGCTTTAGTGACTTTAACCAAAATTTCAATATAATAGTAGAAATATTCCACCCAATTACGACATTTTACATTTCAAAATTACAATAACACCTGTACTTATCAAAAATATACTTGCTGTAAATTCATTCATATGATCACAAACAAGTACATATATGAAGTATTTAGTTTGCATTTATTTTTAATACCCAAACAGACATCTCAACATGACTTAACTGTGGCTAGTTATAGTTGGAAACTTTTTAATAAATGTTCACAAGCCCTCCTGTAGCATAGCATATGATTTATCAAATCAATTTATCTGAAATTGTGTTTCAATAATTTATGTATTTAAATTCTTAACGTAGCAGGCATTTTCAGACAGAGAAGAGAAGCTTCTGCAAATGACAAGCGATATCCTAAGATTACTGAGTGACATTAGTATCTCTCTACGGACTCGACTAAAGCCGTGATGAGCTACTTATTTTATGTAAAGATTCTTTGCTATTAACTTGATACTAACTCGGTTTAGGCAAGGTACAGCAGTTTATTCGAGTGTCAGACGAACCCATAGATTATCTCAAGATTATGTAGTAACATCAGTTTCTCTCCACTGACTGGGTTAACGTGTTAGTGAATTTCTTAGTCTATGAAGTGTTTGTAAGACCTTGAGGCCTATGATGTGAATACTAACTCCTTTCAGGTAAAGAGGAGTAGCTTCTACAGTGACAAACGAGTTTCTAGATTATCCCAGGATTAATTTGTACGTCAGATTTTATCTATTGACTGTAATAACGTAGCTGTATCTAATTAGTCTTTTTTCCGAGAGGGGAAAAAATTCCTTCGGATTTCCCATTTGGTCCGCACAATGGGAGTCTGTGGTGATTCCACTAAAAAAACCTCCCTCTATAATTCTACTCCTCTTCATCTTGGTACCACCTTTCAGTATTTCTTCACTATCTTTAGTCTCTACCACGATCTTCCCATATGAAAGGTTACTATCTAATTAGTCTGCACATAGTTTAAAACAATTCATAATAGAAAGCATAACGTTTTAGTTTTTAAAATGTATTATATTTTTATATGCAACAAATATATTCCTAAATCAACTTGTTTATTTGTAAACTTGGTATTAAACTTGTCTATTTTATAAGAATTAAGAATTTTAATTGTGACAATCATAATGCAATTTTAATATTATATTTAATTATTTACATTTTTAAATACTCTAAGGAAAGAATTCATCGAATCAAACAAATCCAACCGTGGGTTGAACGGCGGCATGGCGAGGTGGATTACTACCTCACAATGTTTTTGACTGGTCATGGCTACTTCCGGTTGTACCTACACCGAATGGGCAAGGCCGTTTCGCCGGATTGTATTTATTGCTCAGGCGTTCCCGACGACGCGGAACGCACTTTCTTCCGTTGCCCGCGTTGGGAAAGGCTCCGCCTTAAAGTGACTCAAACTTTCGGTATGATTTCGGTGGACACGGTCTGTGACCGGATGTTGGAGGGCGAGGACTACTGGTGCTGCTGGTCCAGCTTTGCACAGGGTATACTCCGCGCCAAAGAGAGTGATCTGGACCGGAACGCGGGACAGATCCAAGATACGAACGGCTAGATAGGTGCGATACCTCTGGGAGTAAACCAAAATTAGGCCTAGTCCAAAGTTTAAAGCGATAAGCGGTTTCCAGGCTAGAATCCTAAGACTAGAGGAGGTTTTTAGTGAGTATTCTACGTAGGTAGGAGTCCCACACTACAGGCTGGCCACCTGTGAGCGCAAAAGCATTTTCCTGCCTCTCCCTAAAAAAAAGGAAAGAATTCATAAGATGATGTCCATTTCAAAATGTATGTTTAATTCATTTGATACGAATCTTTACATTACAAATATTTTATTTCCTAAAACGAGAGTTACGCATACAGCGTGTATGGTACTTATTGTTTTCGTAGTAAATAAAAAACATTGTCGCATAATTAAAGTACTTAACATTGTTAATAACTTAATAACAAATTTTTTACAGGAACTGAGCAATTATTAAATTTTATCCTTGAAATATAAATGTACCGGAAAGCCAAATGTGACTTTTGAATTTAACCCCAAAAGGTTTTAGAATTTTCTCCCTGTTAGGAAACAGAATGAATGTATCTATAGTACATAAAATAATTGAAGAATAATTGGAAAGTGGCCGGGTGTTAAACTAGTAATTCACTGTGTCGTTGAATATCACACTTAAAAAACAAATTCGCTTCAAAATTTGAATATGTAACCGAAGAGGAAATTTAATGCGACATCTGGGTCAAAAGTATAATTTAATCAATTAGCTTACAAACAAATCACAGACGCTGCATAATGTTTGTGTATTTGTGTCTCGGTTTATGTCCTTAGTCAAGTGTTTGAGTTGGGCTCATTACTTACAGCTACACGTGTACACTCAAGGGCTTGCTAAGACTCAATGCTCTCAACTATCAACGACTACAGATCATCAAAGTAACACGAAAAAAAGGACATTTTTAATCAATCCATAATGTTTCAGTTTAGTAAGTGGTTATAAAATTACAAAGTTATAAATTAAGTATATAGTAAAAGAAACCATAAACAATTAAAATATTTGATTCTAAGTCAAGTTTATTTCAAACGACTACTTAATTCGAAAAAGAGATCCTACTATGCTATCATTAAGTATGAATAAAAAATTCAAATAGGAATTAGTCTAAGAATTTCATATGAATATATTTTAAGTTGTTAATTCACGTATGGAAGCAAATATAAGTAACCCTTAGGTAATGCTAATATAGCGATTTACTAGTGTAGTATCAGCTGGTATTGAAACCTAACATTATTACATTTTATTATTTATAAAAAATATTAGTATTAAGCTCTTAAACTTCTTTGCATGTTTTGGTGATATAATATTGAGTTATTGTGTAATATATTTTGCATTAACTATTTTCTATTTTCATTCACTCTAATTCTCATTAATGTTAACAATTGTTCAGTTTAGAGAGTGTTCATCGTGATTCTAAGCTGAATATTTCCTGTATAAACCTAAATACTAGGTTATTGATGAAAAATTACTGTAAATTATGTTTCATATAGTAAATTATGGTACGTTTATTAATTATACTTTAAAATATATGTTTTTATGTCTCTGGATAGAACTGCAACTGGAATAAGTAAATTTAGAAAGACAAAAAGCTTAAGACTAAGTGTTAGAGTGGAGATTATTATAAAAGGAGATATACTGACTAACTGACTGATTTATCTACACTCAGCAAAAAAAACGTTTAAGATAGTGACTTGAAATTTGCGACATAGTTTTAACTCGTGCCCTAGAAGCACACAATTAAATCATTTTCTCTCCGACCTCAGGAATCTATTCCATTGGTCTCTAAATTTGCGAAAATCTCTGTAGCAAAATGCGTTGTAGTAAACAAATATTACTAATTGAAAGAACCTGTTCCATTCAATCACTTATAATTAATGTCGCTATGATTTTAATTCTTTTACATTATTAAAGTCTTGCAAGCATAGATTAAGTTGATAGTATAAGAGTTATTTCGGCTCTTTCTAGAAATGATGTTGAGCACAGTGTTTATAGGGATAATAAAGTTAAAAGTTTTAGCGAAATATACATATCGGTACATTTTTTTCAAATATTAAGTATGCAGTGCTTGATCAATACTGTAATGAAGATATCAAAGTCATTTAACTTTTACTATAGATTTTAAGACTATTATAAATCCATCTTAGTGTTTTTGATCAAGGCAACGTAAGCAAACTCTGTACGTAAACAATACTAAGACTGGAGTCGAATACAATGTAAGTACACAATTTTTGACATGTTTCTTTGATCTGAGCAACAGGACAAATTCAACCTTGGCGTTGAAAATATAATTAAATTCAAACTATAAGTACTCAAGCACGTGCAAATAATTAAATAATACCATTTAGCAACTTCTCTTAACATCTAACTCTGTTAACCATACACACTGCTAACATAGAGCTGGTGAGGAATTCGAGTTATTTCACCGGTACTTATAAAAACTGTTTTATTATTGTACTTCAGAGTCGGAAACACTGTTCTTTAAACTTGGATTGATTAGTGGAACATCTTGGAGTGGCAATAAAGTATTTCAGTAGTTTTCAAATGTAATTTAAAAAGATTTTTCCTATGGTTTCCTTGTTTTCCATCAGACATTTGTGTCCGAAGTCGTGAAAAACTGCTAGTATACATAAAAATATCAAATTTTAAGTGTGATTGGTTGCACAATTACAATTACAACAAGAGCGAATTTGAGGGCGAAGAATATAAATATTATCCAGAAAATACTGATACACCGTATCAAAATAGAAGTGTGCGGAGCACTAATGAAATGCAAAGAGATGTTGCTTGTGATGTGGGTTGTGACATTTACATTTCATCTGTGGGAATTACCTGTAACAATCTCTGTTAACGTGGGTTGTGTAGCAGCTACTGACTGTACCACTGTAAGGGCAGATGTCATTAGGTGAAATTATTACTAACAACTAGAAACTACATGTATGGATTATTAGTTCTATAATTTAATTTAGTTCGATATAAAAATTGGTTACTAACGACTTTGAAAATGCAACTTTAACTTTACTACTGATGAGTTATCCGCATCATATTAACCGTCCCGTATTAAATTATAGTATGTATGATGAAAATTCTATAAAATAAATATAAAAAAATTATATATATATATATATATATATATATATATATATATATATATGATATTTTTATTATAATTTTAATGATACCTGATGTAATCATAAAATTAAAATGTTACAGAAATTTTAATTGATTTATTTTTGGCTACGGTAACTTTATTTTATTGTTTACAAAAAAATACTTCTTATTATCAGAGATTATTCAAAGCAAGCCAGATATGACAGAAATGTATTGTATTTTAATAAAACTTTGCGTACTGTTTCTGAATTCAAAACTAACACGAATCACTATTATATTTATTTGATCCTCTAGCTGCTCTATAGCTGTATGCCCCTTAAAGTATCGTGGTTGGATTATTATGCCAATAATTGCTATATTTCTTAGTTTTTTGCACCTTCAAAGAGGCGGTTTGATCGTTTGGTTGAAGAAAATCACTTCCAACAATCGATTCAAGCGAACGATTACTCGAGTTTACAACGATTAATGGGCACATCGATTCGGCTACAGTGTTTAACCACAATTTAGTTATGTCACAGTGTATCGTCACAGAATCTGACTCAAGTAGGCCTTTATAGTCACATGAAAATTGCCTTTACTAGTTAGTAGTATAACAGATTAATCAAAATTTGTGCTCAACGAGGTGAAACCACATCGAGCAAAATTATGCTTTATAACTTGTCACTCTTTTAAGTTCATACGTCCTCTAAAATCATAGAGGGCAAATGTTATACGAATCAGGTTTGAGGCAACGCAATGTATTAATTACCATGTATTTTGTATTTGTATTGTGTAATGTATTTTGGCTATTATGGAGGCTGCCAGTTTTGAAACAATGTGTAGATTACAGACCACGCCAGCAACGAGAAGTGTGGTGAAGGGAGGATGACAAAGATCCCCTCCTCCCACAAATAGTGTATCTCTCTCACGGTTTGTACGCACTATGTCCTATTTCTCTGCACTATATCTTATCTCAATGATTCAGGATGTAATAAATTTCGTCTCTTCACGAATGTCATCCAGAAACATAGTGTCAATTCTAAATGCTTCTTACCATTCCTGATGTAAGAGACAGATGATCGAGGAAAACACCATCTTTGCATTCTAGGCTTGGAAGAAACACTGATGTTTCACTGTACGTCATGTCGGTATTACAGGATTTATTAAATGTACTCTCCGTTCATTTCTAAACAGATTAAGATATAATATATGATAAAGAGACCTGTAACATTGGATAATACAATCAAATATCAAATTTACTAAAAATATTTTTTGTGCATATTTGGTGGTCTTTCACGCGGGAGTTTTGAAGGCTAAAATCAAATTTAATGGCCAAAAAAACGTTAATTCTCATTCTTTTTTAAACTAATTTGATGTTCAAAAACTTATATTGATAATATTTATTGTAGATACTCAATGGTGAAAAATTTGCAACTGTTCCTGGTTATTCTTATTTAAATACATAAATAATTATCTATACGATTTAGACGTATCAATTATTCCTTACAAGCCAGATCACCACAGATCAGTTGACAGCATAAAATGCTATCCAGGCTTTAAATTCTTAATTATTATAAATTAAACCTAAGCAAATTCTTAAATTGGATGCGTACCAATACACTTGATCTGTATTATTAAGTAGTCAAGCGTTCCCTTGTAAAGTAATCTTATCGCTATCTCTGTTAAATAATATTAAAATAAAACATACTAGAATAAGAATTCCATACATTCTCCTTACAAGTACACCTGAAACCTTCCTGCTACAACCTGCATTTTTTTGTAGTGACTAAAAAGTAAAAAAGTCTGTAAAAATCTATTACATCTTATAGTTAAATATGTAGTATCACATGACCCGTAAAACTCGCCCTTTTACATGAGTGGTGGGATTATTCTGCTATATAAATACTGAATCAACCAATATCAATTTCTATATTTTACCGTTAAAATGAAATTGCTGATCTTTAACACTGAAACCTGGAAGTATACTAGATTTCCGTCAACATATAATATTTCAATTATACCACACACACACACACACACACACACACACACACACACACACACACACACACACACACACACACACACACACACACACACACACACACACACACACACACACACACACACACACACACACACACACACACACACACACACACACACACACACACACACACACACATATATATATATTATATATATATATATATATATATAGATATATATATATATATATATATGTTATTCAAAGTTTAAAACAATTTAGCCAAATTAAATATGTATATTATACATTTTGTTCCTGAACTTTTTCATCTCCTAAAAATATGTACGAGTTAATTTACTCAGAGCGTGAAAAAAACTTCTTTTGAATTCTTTCTTACCAATAATAAAAAGGAATTAGCTAGTGAACCTAAACAAATTGTAAGAATCAAAGATACCCCCAGTTACCTGAAGGTATGCATGCCCCTTTAGGCAGTAAAGTAGCTATGCTTTTGTTTTATAAGTGCCACACCACAAAATTATAAAGTGAGGATATTGATGTTTCCCCAGTCTCCACCTACCTCAGAAGAGTGTGTCACAAGTGTTGCACAATGCTAATGCGCCTGTTGTGCAGTGTAGTTGTACGAGCGTGGTTCACCTGTATGTTGCTCTTTTATAAAACAAATGTTACTACTTGACTCCCAGACAATTACGTCGTTTATGTGGTTAAAATGTTGTTACGTTAAGTAGAACTAAACTTAAAAATTAATATTAAATTAAAATGGTAAAATTAGTGTGCATAAGATTAGTTTGTAAATTCACACACCACACACACACACACACACACACACACACACACACACACACACACACACACACACACACACACACACACACACACACACACACACACACACACACCTGTCACAGTGCCTGTCAGTCCACAAAGGGTAACTCCATTAAGTGTTTTTTGTACTTATATTTTTACATATATTTATACGTTTCGTTATATTTATATATATTGGGTATTGAATATTCCACGAATATTATGTTCTACATCCTTTGATCATAAGTTATTTTACCACTGTATGTCACTTTTTGAACAGCATCATGACTCTTGATTAGAAATACGACAGTACAGTTCGTAGCAGAACATGTATGACTAATCATTTATATTCTACTGATTACAACACGTTTCCCATTGAAAATTGTTACAGTGTATATTATTAGCAGATCAAAGTGTTATCCTGATTTTCACCCCATTGACACTTTGTCTGTCATTACAGTCAATTCAGAAGGGATAAAGGAAAAGTTGTTTTATACTTCGGATTTTCTATCACTATCGGTGGCTATAATCAAAGTAAAATATCAAATTCATTGGCCTTTCGCTTAATGAATCGTCTCTTACGCTTATTACTGTTTGATCCCCCAATAAATTTTTTCATATATTTAGAGAGGAAATAAAATTAAGTGCAAATAAAACGTAAGTTATTGAGTTTTCCATTCCTTCACCGTCAAGTTGCAAAGGAGTATAAGATACATGTTTAATCACATATGACAGTAGCTGTGGCACACTTCCAAATATTTAAACATAATTTTAAATTACTTACTCTCTACTAGAAATATTCCATCAGATGGAGAAAAAGTGTCCTTGTCGACGGAGAACTTCTGGCCCTTCCAATGATGTCCAGGCCGGGATGACGGATTCAGCGTTTTATTGGAGATGTAAATTTTCCCTATCGATGAAGTATATCTGGCCCTTCCAAGGATGTCCAGGCCGGGATGACGGATTCAGCGTTTTATTGGAGATGAAAATTTTCCTTATCGATGAAGTATTTCTGGCCCTATCAATGATGTTCAGGCCGGCATGACGGGTTCAGCGTTTTATTGGAGATGAAAAACTTTCCTTATCGATGAAGTATTTCTGGCCCTTCCAATGATGTCCAGGCCGGGATGACGGATTCAGCGTTTTATTGGAGATGAAAATTTTTCCTTATCGATGAAGTATTTCTGGCCCTATCAATGATGTTCAGGCCGGCATGACGGATTCAGCGTTTTATTGGAGATGAAAATGTTCCTTATCGATGAAGTATTTCTGGGCCCTTCCAATGATGTTCAGGCCGGGATGACGGATTCAGCGTTTTATTGGAGATGAAAAATGTTTTCCTTATCGATGAAGTATTTCTGGCCCTTCCAATGATGTTCAGGCCGGGATGACGGATTCAGCGTTTTATTGGAGATGAAAATGTTCCTTATCGATGAATTATTTCTGGCCCTATCAATGATGTTCAGGCCGGCATGACGGATTCAGCGTTTTATTGGAGATGAAAATGTTCCTTATCGATGAAGTATTTCTGGCCCTTCCAATGATGTTCAGGCCGGGATGACGGATTCAGCGTTTTATTTGAGATGAAACTTTTCCTTATCGATGAAGTATTTCTGGCCCTTCCAATGATGTTCATGCCGGCATGACGGATTCAGCGTTTTATTGGAGATGAAAATGTTCCTTATCGATGAAGTATTTCTGGCCCTTCCAATTGATGTTCAGGCCTGGGATGACGGATTCAGCGTTTTATTGGAGATGAAAATGTTCCTTATAGATGAAGTATTTCTGGCCCTTCCAATGATGTTCAGGCCGGGATGACGGATTCAGCGTTTTATTGGAGATGAAAATGTTCCTTATCGATGAAGTATTTCTGGCCCTTCCAATGATGTTCAGGCCGGGATGACGGATTCAGCGTTTTATTGGAGATGAGAGAATTTTCCTTATCGATGAATTATTTCTGGCCCTATCAATGATGTTCAGGCCGGCATGACGGATTCAGCGTTTTATTGGAGATGCAAATTTTCCTTATCGATGAAGTATTTCTGGCCCTTCCAATGATGTCCAGGCCGGGATGACGGATTCAGCGTTTTATTTGAGATGAAACTTTTCCTTATCAATAAAGTATATTTCTGACCCTATCAATGATGTTTCAGGCCGGCATGACGGATTCAGCGTTTTATTGGAGATGCAAATTTTCCTTATCGATGAAGTATTTCTGGCCCTATCAATGATGTTCAGGCCGGCATGACGGATTCAGCGTTTTATTGGAGATGCAAATTTTCCTTATCGATGAAGTATTTCTGGCCCTTCCAATGATGTTCAGGCCGGGATGACGGATTCAGCGTTTTATTGGAGATGAAAATGTTCCTTATCGATGAAGTATTTCTGGCCCTTCCAATGATGTTCAGGCCGGGATGACGGATTCAGCGTTTTATTGGAGATGAAAATGTTCCTTATCGATGAATTATTTCTGGCCCTATCAATGATGTTCAGGCCGGCATGACGGATTCAGCGTTTTATTGGAGATGCAAATTTTCCTTATCGATGAAGTATTTCTGGCCCTTCCAATGATGTCCAGGCCGGGATGACGGAATTCAGCGTTTTATTTGAGATGAAACTTTTCCTTATCGATGAAGTATTTCTGGCCCTTCCAATGATGTTCATGCCGGCATGACGGATTCAGCGTTTTATTGGAGATGAAAATGTTCCTTATCGATGAAGTATTTCTGGCCCTTCCAATGATGTTCAGGCCGGGATGACGGATTCAGCGTTTTATTGGAGATGAAAATGTTCCTTATCGATGAAGTATTTCTGGCCCTTCCAATGATGTTCAGGCCGGGATGACGGATTCAGCGTTTTATTGAGATGAAATGTTCCTTATCGATGAAGTATTTCTGGCCCTTCCAATGATGTTCAGGCCGGGATGACGGATTCAGCGTTTTATTGGAGATGAAAAATGTTCCTTATAGATGAAGTATTTCTGGCCCTTCCAATGATGTTCAGGCCGGGGATGACGGATTCAGCGTTTTATTGGAGATGAGAAATTTTCCTTATCGATGAATTATTTCTGGCCCTATCAATGATGTTCAGGCCGGGCATGACGGATTCAGCGTTTTAATTGGAGATGCAAATTTTCCTTATCGATGAAGTATTTCTGGCCCTTCCAATGATGTCCAGGCCGGGATGACGGATTCAGCGTTTTATTTGAGATGAAACTTTTCCTTATCAATAAAGTATTTCTGACCCTATCAATGATGTTTCAAGGCCGGCATGACGGATTCAGCGTTTTATTGGAGATGCAAATTTTCCTTATCGATGAAGTATTTCTGGCCCTATCAATGATGTTCAGGCCGGCATGACGGATTCAGCGTTTTTATTGGAGATGCAAATTTTCCTTATCGATGAAGTATTTCTGGCCCTTCCAATGATGTTCAGGCCGGGATGACGGATTCAGCGTTTTATTGGAGATGAAAATGTTCCTTATCGATGAAGTATTTCTGGCCCTTCCAATGATGTTCAGGCCGGGATGACGGATTCAGCGTTTTTATTGGAGATGAAAATGTTCCTTATCGATGAATTATTTCTGGCCCTATCAATGATGTTCAGGCCGGCATGACGGATTCAGCGTTTTATTGGAGATGCAAATTTTCCTTATCGATGAAGTATTTCTGGCCCTATCAATGATGTCCAGGCCGGGATGACGGATTCAGCGTTTTATTTGAGATGAAACTTTTCCTTATCGATGAAGTATTTCTGGCCCTTCCAATGATGTTCATCTGGCCGGCATGACGGATTCAGCGTTTTATTGGAGATGAAAAATGTTCCTTATCGATGAAGTATTTCTGGCCCTTCCAATGATGTTTCAGGCCGGGATGACGGATTCAGCGTTTTATTGGAGATGAAAATGTTCCTTATAGATGAAGTATTTCTGGCCCTTCCAATGATGTTCAGGCCGGGATGACGGATTCAGCGTTTTATTGGAGATGAAAATGTTCCTTATCGATGAAGTATTTCTGGCCCTTCCAATGATGTTCAGGCCGGGATGACGGATTCAGCGTTTTTATTGGAGATGAAAATGTTCCTTATCGATGAAGTATTTCTGGCCCTTCCAATGATGTTCAGGCCGGGATGACGGATTCAGCGTTTTATTGGAGATGAGAAATTTTCCTTATCGATGAATTATTTCTGGCCCTATCAATGATGTTCAGGCCGGCATGACGGATTCAGCGTTTTATTGGAGATGCAAATTTTCCTTATCGATGAAGTATTTCTGGCCCTTCCAATGATGTCCAGGCCGGGATGACGGATTCAGCGTTTTTATTTGAGATGAAACTTTTCCTTATCAATAAAGTATTTCTGACCCTATCAATGATGTTCAGGCCGGCATGACGGATTCAGCGTTTTATTGGAGATGCAAAATTTTCCTTATCGATGAAGTATTTCTGGCCCTATCAATGATGTTCAGGCGCCGGCATGACGGATTCAGCGTTTTATTGGAGATGCAAATTTTCCTTATCGATGAAGTATTTCTGGCCCTTCCAATGATGTCCAGGCCGGGATGACGGATTCAGCGTTTTATTGGAGATGCAAATTTTTCTTATCGATGAAGTATTTCTGGCCCTTCCAATGATGTCCAGGGCCGGCATGACGGATTCAGCGTTTTATTTGAGATGAAACTTTTCCTTATCAATAAAGTATTTCTGGCCCTATCAATGATGTTCAGGCCGGCATGACGGATTCAGCGTGTTGTTGGAGATGTAAAGTTTGCTTACCGACGAAACATTTATGGCTATTCCAATGACGTCCAGGCCGATGACTGGGATTTAGCGTGGTAAAGCAGATGACAATTTTCCTTGTAGACTGAGAATTTCTGGCCCTTCCAATGACGTCCAGGCCGGGAAACTGGAATTTAAAGGTATATTGCCGCTAAAATTTTCTTTTTCGACGGTGAATTCTGGTTCTTCGATTTATTTGATCACGGAGATTTATCGTAAGCATATCAGTTTAAACACTTCAATTGTGACGGAGGATTATAGGGCTACGAAATGAATCTAGTCTATGTTCACTGATTTGAAATTTGTAGACATAAAATATTGTTTCTTTTCAACTTTTACACTTAGAATTTTTACAAGTCACACTAACGTGAATTTTAAATGGAATGTTTCTGAATGTTTAATAACCATAGTTACTAATTTCAACAATCACATAAAAAAATAAAATGTTAATAGTTCACAAAACCCTGTGTGGCTGGACTTGGCTAGCCCCTGATTCCGGGTGCATTTGGTTGGGCCAGGTTTTCAGGAATTGGATGTTTCATTTAGATTTTTAGAGACTCTTTAACAGTTTTTAATTATTTGTTTTGTAAAAACAATCTCTCATGCTATTTATATTACGCTATAGATCCTCGTTTAACATAAAGATGAGTTGCGGCAGTTATCGTGTTCAGAAGCTCGCGTTCTATTGAATAAACGCGCGCGCTCGTACACACAGTTAGAGACAGATAATAGCTTTACTAGTCCTAAATAGTAAGATCATCTCGTCTCATCCGATCAACCAAACTGTCACTCGAGGGACTGGAAAATGAATTTTTCTGTCTTTCTTCGCCCACAAAACTAGCTGACCTTGAAATTTAAAATGTCTTCATTTTTTTTTATTGGCAAAATCGGGTTTCAGTGATTTTGCACATCACTCCATAGGGTTTGGCTAATCGGTAGTGAACATTTTTATTTTGCTCTTATCAGTGACCATGATGGAAATAAGGAAATAGCAAGATAATTTGTGAATACCCTGGAGTGCATCATATGACATTTTAACATGTAACCTAGTAACAAATGCAGCTATAGAATTTTACATACAACCTCAGCGAGCTTATTACACGACAAGTGGTGTGGCGCACTACGTCGTAATGAAATGCACTGGTTTAAAATATTGCAATGGGACGTCCTATCCCTGGCATTAAACTGGCATTTTTTTTTTTTTTTTTTTTTTTTTTTTTTTTTAAGGAGAGGCCGATCCCCTTTTAAGCCTTATTCTGTCCGCCCTCACTGGCCTGTGCGAGGATCTTATCAAACAGAATAAGAGGGAGAGTCGATACAGTACAAGGTCAATGGTACTGATAAAAAGTGCAATGGTCACAGACAGGATTTGAACCTGCGTTATCTCTAACTCAGACCCAAAGTCCAACGACTTAGACCGCTCGGCCATCGGCATCGGTTGCATATGGTGCATTGACTTGAGCACCATATGAATAGAACGATAACAATATTTATACATACGATAGCTAAAGCCTTATGCGATTAGAGCTATAACACGACTGGAGAAAGTGGCCTTATCCACTGACGAGTTAAAAAATCCTGGAAGAATAATATTGTCCACCCTTACATTTTAAGTCCATGACCCATTCATTACTAACCAGATAGGCTGATCTCAATCTCTCCAGTCATACCACGTATTATAGAGAGATTCTACGTGACATTTAATGAAGTATACGTGCTTCTAAAATTTTATTCCCGTAGGTTTTAGCAAAAGTACAGTAACTTAACTGCTTAGATGAACATTTTGTGATATATTATCAAGACTGTTAGAATAGGAATTTGCTGCGCTCCGCTCAGTCAGTGAGTCGCAGCACTTACATTATGTAAGTTACTAAATGAGCTTACGTCACATTTCACTATGACTGAAGTATTTGGCATGAGGTTTTGCCATAAATTCGGCAATTCCTCTACAAACATACCGTAATATGTGTGCTATACGACGCTTCTGGTGACGAGTTTGTATATAAAAGAATTGTTTAGGCGACTCAAGCATGGCCACATTTGAGTTGAGAGTGGTCCACGATCTGGCAGGCCTACATCCAAGAATGAATTCTATATGACTTCAGTCATAATAAATGTAACTCGAGCACATGCAATAACATAGAAAAAAGGTCTTTGTAATCACTGACTGAGTGAAGCGCAGCGAATTCTACATAGCGGTTGCGGAAGTATCCTTCTCCACATCCGGTCCGAGACGGTCGGTCACGTATAATTGGTCAAAGAGAAGTTAGCACTTTTCTACTAGACCTCGTATTTAGTTAAGCACGGAAATTCTTTAGATTGACATATTATATACTCCTTGCAAGCTTGGTCAACTTGGGAGAAGGTGTTGTACAGACTGGATTGAGTCTTATGTTACGGTGAATAAGGACAGATTCGCTACGGATTTAGTTATGGACTCATCATGAAAAAACATCTCACAGTAAGAAAAATGGCATAAAGCAAACACTGAGGATCGGTCTAATTCAGCTTCTACATTGTTCAGTGTTTTCTACATTCTACTGTGATTGTATATGCTGACTGATCAGTATGTATCTAGAAGAGCTTTATGATTCTCTTTAGTTTTACGACGGGAATCATACGTCACAAAAAGCAGCAAAGATGCTGTTTGCTCATATCCTAATGTTCTATGTATATATATTATTACTGACTGTTTCTATGGATACAGAAATAATATTTCGAGAAAGAGCATTGACAGAATTCAGAAAATAAAGCATATTTCCGCACTAAAAGCTGACACTTGTGTAAGCACATAATCCAGTAAATATATTAAACTTATGAGTTGTTGCTTATGTCATATCCGGGAGTTTATTTTCATTTCCCTAAGACGAAGGTGATATATTGGAAAATTTTTCCTACTTTATATTTAAAATTTTTGTAACGAATTTCCACTTTAACTCAAAAATATATAAACATACCATTGCATTAGGTACCCATCGTACAGTATTCACTTATTTTACTGTTTGGAAATATATTATCATAGTTATTATTATAAATATTTTAAGCAAGTTATTTAGCAACTTTAATGTACTAAAATCATAAGGAACCTGAGTTGTTTTGTAAAAAGTATTTATTCTGGGATTCTCTCAAAATAGTACAGAGTATTAAGAAGTTTGAACAACGGAATGGTTCGAATTTAGTCGCAGGAGATTTTGGTATTATCGATCCTAGTTGGGGGTTGTTGGATCGTATATTAGAGGCAGGCATATTGTTGGTGCTATTTCATCTGCAAGTTATTATGGGCTGAACAAAGGTGTGCGACTGTGCAAACTGCTTAATAGACGACTGAGTGAAATTGATTTGGCGGTTATGGTGAGTGGTCTGGAAATTGTTATGGCGAAGTGGTCTTGGCTCTTGGAGCAGTTTTTATTATTTATCTAGAACTTAGTTATTCTAGGTAAATAACTTTGTATTCACCCTGTATATTTCATGTGTATACGTTTTGATTTATTTAAATATATAAATAGCCTATTTGTATTATTTTATTATTGCAGTGTATTTTTGAACTGTACCAATATATGACTGTAATATACAACACAACTATCTGTAATAATTAGAAATGTCTGAAGTAAATAACAAAGGAGTTCTGAACCTTGACAGTTACTGCACGTAGTTTGATAGTTAGTCTTGACAACAACTAGTCCCCTGACAGATGTCGTGGTTTGTAGAATCTCATGTGCAGCTAGTGCTGAGTACAGAAAGCCACATTGTACCTCGCTTAACAACATGGTTAACTAACAACATGGCTAACTAACAACAGTATTCCTCTGTACAATACCAGTGACACACATGCAGTAACAGGTCCCTACAACGGTTACTCTCAGATTCGTAACGTACATCAACACTATTACTGCCAATTAACTTTTCTCTAAGATACGCCGTGGGAAAGGATTGCAATTTCCGCTGTTAAGGTTAATCCTACATTTCGTAAAATGTATGTCTTGTGATGAATCCTGAAGTGTCTTAGAATTAAATGTAATACAAAATTAATCTAACCTTTTGAACGAAGTTATACAAGTGTAACAGTGTAAAATTATTGAAAAAGGATAATACTAAACAGTAGAACTGAAATTTTCAGATAAATTGTATTTTTTAATAAGTTTAAATACATATACATTCTCTGAAGTTTTCATTGTCTTGATAATTAATGAATACTGCTATAAAATTACAATTTTCATATTATACTATTAAAACCGATATGAATTAGAATTACTAATTGGTGGTTACAATAATTAGTGTTACTAGCAATGTGTCTCCAAATAACACTATAGCGTTTTAAATATAACATTTTGTTACTGAGCACGTACTGTTTAAATATCAACGCCATGTATTTCTCTACCATCTTATAACTTTACCAGACAAAACTTTACCAACATGCTGTGTTTTTGCTAAAAAGTAAGCGAAGAAGCAGCGCTCCTGCAATTCTCTGTCGCCATATGCGGCCGTTAAGGCAATTCCACGTGATTTAAGTGCTGACCGAAATTATTTAAGATGGCAGAATTGGCATAGTCAATATATCCAGTCTTCCCTCTGCCAGTTTTTACTATTGTTTCTGCATACCATGTACTCTGATCAATGAGAGATATCAGGAGTTATTTGGTTCCTACCATGGTTCTGTAGTGGTGCAATTCCTGTCTCAGCCAATGCGATCCGATCCTTACATCTGGTGAAATAATCGATCAAATATCCATTCTACGATCAAATAACGCTAATGAATCAAATGTAAAATTAATCTGCACTAAACCACAATTCGTGTAGAATAAGAATATTAAGCATGATAAATCTCCTGAGGCTTTTACACTTTTAGCAACAGCTTTACCCGAAAATGCATTTAAAACGTCACCACTTAACCTGGTAAAATTAACATTTTCTTATATTTGTTATAGAGTTTATTGTAAAGGTTTGTAGAAATTACTTCTTCGTCATTAATTACGAGTAATTCAGTGATACCACCACAAAACAAAGTGGTATATTATTTTAATGTCAATTTACTTATTAAATGTTTAGATATAACTTGTTCAATATTTAAACGAAGAATAATGTAATCATAGGTTACTGCAAGCTTTAGACTTTAAATTTTTGGAATACAGAGACCAATCACTCAATAAAATTTGCAAAACACAATCAATTCCATCACTTGGAACAAAGATAGATCCAATTTACATGCAAATACGTTGGCCCAAACAATAATGAGGTCACAAAACCTGTGACTAGATGGCGCCTTACTTTTTGTTTGGGATCCGTAAAACTTTTACCATTGAATATGCAGCCTGGAATAGTGAAACATTTTAAATTGTAAACACCAGCCTTCGTATAGAGTAAATAATCAGACAAACCCTCATTACGTTTTAACAAAAATGCTTGTTACAGTATTTTAAGCGTTTTTTTCTCGCCTAGACTCATTCCCTCCTCATTAGTAGACTTAATTAAAAGTCCCCTACCAAAGTGAACGAATTAGAAACACACTCACTATTAATCTACGTTACAGTTTTATTTGACATATATTTAAGTAAAATTAATAAATTTATGTTTGAGAAGAAAGTTAGTATATAATGAACATTTAAAATAATGGTAATTGTTGGCAATAAATGGAAATTCAGTCAATAATTGTTTTATCATAAGAAAAGATCATGAAAGCTAAAATTTCAAACCATGAAATGTTAATCATGCACGAAATAGTAGTTCATATGAATGATATTCTAGGAATTTACACTTTTTCAGAGTACATTGAATTTCCTGAGATTTTAACTATTTATTTTGGAAGAATTCACTCTTTTTCGAGGACGTTTATCCAAATTTTCCGTACACCTTTAAGTGTGAAGCCTAAAGTCAAGTTGGTAATATTAAAACCTTAGTTTTTACTTTTTTCAACAAAAGTTAACTTTATAATTTTTGGAGAAGTATGAAACGATATCTAAAATGCTTGTTTCATAATATAGTATAAGTCGAAAAGTACTCTGACAGACACGACGACCCAACTGCCGCCAACGGTGGAAAAATTATCTCCGGCAAGTTCGTGGAAAGCTGTGTGCGGTATTCCCAGTCAGGGTTCCAAATTTTCCTTGGTGAGCTAATTCATAATAGAACCATAGAATTTTAATGATTGCCCAAATCGTGGATGGTATTGTTCAGGCACCTACTCGCAAACATAGGAAGCAGAGAATATTGTGTAGTGAATGAACCAAGTTTAAATCTAGTAGAATCTAGTAGCTGTTTTGTTTATGTAGTATGTTAAACACATTTAAGGAGGAAATTTCCTAAACGTTGGTACTAATGTTTTGACCTAGGAATTGAATGCGTGATTTTTTGTTAGAGAGCCGCATCCTAACCTGAGACTATACGAGAACAACATATCTTGCGCTACGGTTACGTCTAGTGTGGATTACAAGAGAATGTGTAACATGAAAAAGGCGCTTTATAATTACGTTAGTTTTCAATTTCTATAGTCTAATTTAACAACTATGAGTTATTAAAACTGATGAAGACTAATGAAGAGTAATAGAGCTTAATGAAAAAGGGTAGACAGAATGTCCATGGCGTAATAATCCAAGACGACTTTTCTACAGTATATCATGGTTCTATTCAAATGCAATGATAGAAGATGCAATGTCAGTAGTAAACTGAGTGTTTTACGGCCCTTTAGACGTTGTCATAAAACAAAATATATGGAAAATATTGTGTGGACTTCCCCTCAATCGGTAAACAGGAAGATTTTCCAAGATTTAGACGTTTTATTGTAGATTTTAGAGTCTAGTAAACATTTCGTTACGAAATCTCTGATGCATAGTTATTTATTTTTGCTGAGGTTTAGGATGATTACCTAATAAATAATCTGTTTGAAATTATAGTTTTTTGTATTTAAAATACATAATGAACAAGTTAGAGTGTGTATTTCAAGCCCTTTTTTAAACAGTGTAGATACCAATACAGATTTAGTGAAAATGGCAAATTAGGGAACAATAGTTTAATGCACACATTTCGTTATCATGTATACACAAGCTTTGATAGCGTTATAAATGAAAGTCAGTTAATTTGTATGTGTTAACACTTTCTTAACGCTTTTAGTGATGCAACGTCCACAGTTCGATTAACAGGCTACTCGAGTATAGATCAATGGAATCTTGACGCAACAAACATTTACATCTATTTTAACTCTTGACCTATGTTGTTAATATGTTAGATTTTTTAAAGCATTTTAAGGTTTGTTTTATTTGCTGTTTGACTTTTCGGAATAATAATTATCAAATTACGTCCTTACAAAAGAATATTTAACGTAAACCATAAAATATGAGACACGAATTTACTGACTGGGATATTTGAAATTCACGAAAAATTCCTGACAAGGGTCTCCTCACAAGGTATGTAGTGTTTAAATCGGTTTAGGTATATTGATAGTTCACTATTATATGCATAATGCAGTGGCACATTTTATTATGACTAGGTATTTCTCTGCAGGTGAACTCTAAGGTTAAAGTTATGATATTCGTGTTTTCCTGCTCGAGTAAAGATAGAGTCCATCAACATTTATAAGCTTTCCATAATAATATTCACAATATTTGTACTGTTTCGTTTGTTTTTGCATAGGGTTGTTCCACTTAACAGTTGTTACACTGCATAAAAAGCCTTTCAAAGAGTTACACTACGGTGTAATAAAAGTCAATATATCGTTCCTTTTTATTTCTAAAAATTATTTTTGTAATAATGGACCATAATGGGGCGTATAAAGTAATTAATTGTGAAAAACTGTTTTACTATACGTTTTATTTTATTTTAAAAACATGTTCATTAGTTTATAAGGAACCTTGTTCCGTAATATTGTTTTTTTTTCTCTTTTACCTATTTTACGTACTATATACTTTCCATTATATGAATTTTTTCCTAAAAGGCATGGAGTTCTAAAATGCCTTTATAAAAGAAACGTAAGTAGTTCACAATAGAAATCCTGCTTCAAAAGTGATTTATGACAGTTTAAGCCATCCATCAAATTGAGAGTAGAGTTGTGTTCAACAGAATGGCAGCCTGTAAAAGTTTCTTTATTGCATTGATTGAAAATAAATATCACAAAAAGGAAACTTTCATGAAAGAAGTCATTTTTATACGCCTTCATAGTTTCAATTTTGTCTACATTTTAGTTACACTTATACGTATTACATCTCTTTAATTTATTAAGTTTGTTCCTCCTGTTAACATATATTTTAATTAGCTGTAAACTTGGTAAATAAATCAATGCATTTATTGTTATTATTTTATATAACGTTCTAAATGTATCAAATTCTTAATTACCAAATTTTCCAAACATTACATAAGAAAAGGTAAACGTTGTTAGCAGAGATAATAAAGCTCGTATTCTCTTAACATTCGTTGAAAGAACGCTTTTCTAATTAAAAGCACCTCAACTATTTTCGTGAAGCTTACCAAATAGTTTTTGCTAATATAATCATCACTCTTTTCGTCTTAGGAAGTAAGAAACATGGACACCTAAAATATTTATAGTATACGCTACTTGTCATGTCGACGCATGAGACTGACAGCCCACAGGAACTGTCAGTCTGAAACTGTTGTCAGGACAAGATGACGTCACTTCACTTCACGTTACAGGTTTCCTCCTCATATTACCCCGGAGATTGTTAGTGGTTCTTTTATATTGTTCGGTGTAACCTCGGCTCTTAGCTAAAAGGCTCTTAGAAGTTAAGTGTTCTCTTTTACAACTGTCGTTATAAAGGCAGTGTTCAAAAACAAAACATTGTGGTTTGTTCACATAAAGTAGTATACGTAACATTATCCTGACTTGATTAAAAATTGAAACGTTTGATTTTATTCTTAGACGTCACTAAAATACCAAAACAAAATCGGGTACATTCGTTGAAATTTTTTGGATGGTTGATTTTATCATAAAGAGCCCTTGGTTTTGCAACATCATATTTTTTCCTATTTAACCTCACCCGGAGTTAAACATCATTTAGCGTCATCACTTCCAGCATCTCATAAAATATTACTTTCTGAAAACCTTATTGCGATGTAAAACTTGTTATTTAATTCATTTGTAATGAATCATTGAAGACAGCTTCCGGCACAAAGTTACAGTCAGCTTTTATTAATTACATTTTGAATCACGCTTCACCAACTTAAATCAACAAGTTCGTTGAATAGTTATGTGTTTTAAATTTTTAAATTTATGATGACTACCATGAATAAAACTTCAATGTATTTTATCTCTGCAACTTAATTTATATAAACTAATTCTACTTTACAAAAAGTTAGGTTCCCTTGAATATTCAATATATTGGATTTATATGAATTGTGTTTACTCCTACAATCGTAAATTCCTTTGTTGACGCTCTCATCCTCTTGTACATTACCTTATTTTCTTACGAAAATGGAAAATGGAGTTACGAAGAAATTCCATCATAAGTTTACTTCTGTTGAATAGACAAGAGTAGTATATCTAAATGACAAACTAGTATGTACATTATTCGTAAACTATGTATTAAATCAGTCTGTATGATACTTTATCTACACAAAAAGTCCCTGAGACCGATGTTGTGAGCATAATAATAACTCAACTATTTAGATATATAATAGCAGCTGCAAGAGTCTAACAAATTCAGTCTAACAAATTCCAAAGATTATCCGGATATTAGGGTGAACAATATGTCTCTCTCTTTAGTGACTAAGATACGTAGTAGTGAGCTACTCAGTCCACACAAAGAGCTGAGACCAATGGTGTAGAATTGATAATAGCTCTTTAGTTACACAGAGAAGACCAGCTTCTGCAAGTGACAAACGAGCTCGTAGATTATCCCGAGATTACGGAGTAACATCAGTCTCTCTCTACTGACTAGGTTTAGCATGATAGTGAGCTCCCTATAGTTTATCATTGGTAGAATTTTAATTTTAAATTACATTGTATATAAAATATTATAGTAATTTAAAACCTAAACTAGTCTTTTTCGGTTTCTCTGAATTTTAGAATTAGTACGCAATATTTTAACGTTGTATGTGTCAACTTTGGCAAGAATTTTTTTATTAAATTTAAGTGTCATTATAAGTGAGTCCGCACCAAACAATTAATTATACATTTTGGATATACTTCGTTAGGATCCCATCCTCCCCTCTATTTGGTTCACAATTTTGTATAAGGAGATTTCATTTGGATAGTGGTGCAGTTTGCAAAGTAAATTTCCTCTAGAGAACCAAATGAAATTTAAAACTATTTTCTAAGCCCCCAAAATCCCGCATTTTTAAGAGGCCACAATACATTTTCTAGAAAGGGCTTATAATCGTCAAAAGTTTTAAATGGAAACCTTCTCAAGTAGTTATTATCTTAAGGATCATTATTATCCAAATTTTAGCATTATCTTTTGGTTCTTACGTAAAGTGTTTTGAGAAATGATTTTAGTGTTAGTGTTACGATCATTAATTTTAAGTCGCTTTGTCATTCTTACTTTTAAATAATATTCCTAAACTATTAGGCCTACTGGCTACGAGTAGTAATGACTCGTAGTCAAGAAGATAAATTGGAAATGATATTCATTCTTGGGCCTATGAATTACAATTATCATAAAATAGAAAGGCGGTTTAATGTTGCAAATCCTGATAGAGCTGTGGCAAGGGTATACTTAAGAACATAAGTAAATAATTTTGAGTACCTATGTGAATACATTTCAGACGCCCTAGGTCCGCCTTTATTAGTAAAGGCTAACGTCTAAACAATTAGACGTATGCAAACAGTTTGAAATTGTACCATTTATTGAAGATCCGCAGCAATCCGCCGGATCAGTAGCAAATCTTTGTGGGGGTAGCAAACGTTTTCAGGTCTGTAAACAAGTGAATTACTGAAGAAACTCATCCTTATAAAATTTAGCATGTACACAAGTTTAAATTAAGACGATCCAGACTGTCGTGTACAATCCTGTAAAGAAATGGAAGCAATAAATTCTGCTAATCCATTGTTTGTTCAGTGATGATTGCAGTTTTTTATCAATAAGGCAAACACAACTGCAGGTACTGGGATAAAAATTCCCATGTTTTCCGTGAATCCTGCACTCAATATTGAGAAAAATTAAATGTGTAGGCTGGGATTTTTGAGAATCTCATTTTAGGACCACATTTTATTAATGGGAATCTTAATGGAGAACTAACATTTGTTACAGAATAAACTTTCCCCGCAATAAATACCATTATTAGGAAAAATGGACATGAATTTGATAAAGACATTGGTTACTTACATCAGGATAGTGCCCTAGCACAATTCACTATGCTGTAGGACATTTCCTGGCAACTCAACTACGTAGTTAGTGGATTAGTAGGCGCGGTCTCCGGACCTTATACCCATGGACTTTTTTATGGGGTCACATTTAATCCATAATTTTCAAAACATCACTATAAAACGTTGAAGATTAATGAAACAGGATTTTTGAGGCCTGCTACCAAATACCATTTCACACTTCAAAGCGTGAGGGAGGAGCTCACCCCAAGCTTAACTCACTGTTTTGGCTAATAGTAGGAGTACTTCAGTTTGAAAAACGCTTGATTTGACTAGCCAACGTGGTGAGTTATTAAAAATATTTATCTAGTAACATACATGTATATATATATATATATATATATATATATATATATATATATATATAATGTATCATTTCAAGGACGATTTGAAGATGGGTAGCATTATGGTCTGCTATTGTATTTGAACAGGGAATAAAATACAGAAGTTGCGTCAAAGGTATAGTTTAATCAATATGCATACAAACAAATCACAGAGGCTGCATAATGTTGATGTATACAAGATCATGTTTGTAATCATGTGTTGGAGTTGGGCTCACTACTCACAACAGCACGTGTACAAACATTGGGACTGCTATAACTCAATAGTTGTGGTTATTCATAGATCACCATAAACAACACAAGAAACATAGGTAACGTAATGTGTAAAGCGTGAAGCTACCTCATGCGTAATAAACTTAATTTCAATTTATCTAGTATATAAATTACATAATATAACAGATTTAGTTACTCGTAAAATTATTTTAAACCAAAACCCAAAATAGTGATTAGTTTAAAAAGAAACATTGCAGTTCTTAATGCAATTATATGTAACACATTGTTCATGAATATCATTAAAGAAACTATGATCTAAATTCAAACTTTTTTAGGCATTAATTTCTATAACATATTCTGTCATGCCAAAATCATTTATAAAACTTTATTATAATTAATACATCGCCAAAATTAGTGGAACACCAAGGATAATAACTACCGTCATAGGCAACAATCAATTACACATGTTTACCGTATAGCTAATAATAATACTTATACCGATGCTAGTCATGCCATATTGTGTATTTTTTCGCACAACACTAATAATTCATTAAAAGCAGTATTCATTCTTGCTTCACTTGAACTTACTTACACAATACTGCCTAAATCTGGTAAAATATGCAATTTTTAAAACATTAATAGGCTATAGCTTTTAAGCGAGTAAGTAAATACAAGTTTATAAATTAGAAGATCATTGCATTACTTCATCCTGTATTCAACATTACATTAAAAAATTGAGGTTTCCCTAAGAAATTTTTAAATTTCCAACATACTCGGAAATTGTAGCAATAGTTTACATTCTAAATCCCAAATTTAATCGTTACTAAAATGTTGGCGTTTTGTATCAATAATTTCAAATTAAAAAGGGACGCAATGTTATGAAGGAACAAAAGATTTGTTATTTTTGCAGTTTATATAAGTGATTCTAGATCAAATTTCTGACATTTGCAAGCAATAAAATAAAAAAAAACAGGTGAAATTGTATTGATGTGATCTTATTGGATGCTATTTACTTACAGGTTACCTTATATTCAAATAATATAATTAATTAATTTTTAGCCAAAAATCACTTTTACCTACGAATTAAAATCTAGCTTAATGCAATGAATGGTGACTAAAGTTTTACAATTATTGTGTGGTAACAGTTCAGTAGTCATGAGATTCAAGTCTCAATTCTTTATGTAAAACCTATTCATACTTATTCATTGTGTTTGTAATTAATTACAATATATGTTATAAAATATACATTAAGGTATCTTTTCATTCATTAACTCTACTTTTAAATTATACTTTATATATCTCTGTGTCAGAATACAACTAGCATGAATAGGTTTATATACAAAAGATCTTCACGTTACAAGAACTATATTGGCGAACCTAGTGTAAAAAAAACATTTATTCTGTAAGATGTTTACCTTTTTTTAAGGGAGAGGCAGGAAAATGCTTTTGCGCACACAGGTGGCCAGCCTGTATTGTGGGACTCCTACTTACGTAGAATACCCACTAAAAACCTCCTCTACTCTTAGGATACTAGCCTGGAAACCGCGTATCGCTTTAAACTTCGAGCTAGACCTAATTTTGGCTTACGCCCAGAGGGCTCGCACCTATCTAGCCGTTCGGATCTTGGATCTGTCCCGCGTTCCGGTCCAGATCACTCTTTTTGGCGCGGAATATACCCTGTGCAAAGCTGGAGCAGCAGCACCAGTAGTCCTCGCCCTCCAACATCCGGTCACAGACCGTGTCCACCGAAATCATACCAAAAGTTTGAGTCACTTCAAGGCGGGGCCTTTCCCAACGCGCGCAGCGGAAGAAAGTGTGTTCCGTGTCGTCGGGAACGCCTGAGCAATAAATACAATCCGGCGAAACGGCCTTGCCCATTCGGTGTAGGTACGACCGGAAGTAGCCGTGACCACTCAAAAACATTGTGAGGTAGTAATCCACCTCTCCATGCCGCCGGTCTACCCACGGTTGGATTTGTTTGATAAGTCTGACAGTCCAACGTCCACGGGCGTCTTGTTGCCAGCTGTTTTGCCATTGCTGGTACGTACGAGAGCGCTCCTCAGTCCTTGCAGTGTCCTTGCCGATTTCGCCTTGTCGCTGATCGCTGATCGCTGATAATTGCCTTCCTCTCCCCTGCCAAAAGCTTGATGGGGATGACTCCAGCAATAACCAGGACGGCAGGCTCAGACACTGTACGGTAGGCGGAAGATGTTTACCTTTGACAATTATGTTAGTTAAAATTTGTAATCAATCTGTATAGGAACCATAGAACAAGACTAAAACTAAATTACACTTAAGTTGATTAGTATTTACAACAAATTACAAAATAAATACGCACATCATATCATGTGATAATTGTTATATTAATTTATCATATTAACAATAAAATCAAGTGGTGGTACAGTCATAAAATGTACAAATAAAAATATCAAATTTTAAATTTGGTTGGGTGCACATTCACGCCAACAACAAGAGTGAATATTAGAACAGGAAAATATTATTCAGAAAATACTAATATTCCATACGAAAATAGATGTGTACGGAGAAGTAATGAGATGCAAAGAGGTGTTGCTTGAGAAGTGGGTAGTGACATTTACATATCATCTGTAGGAGTTATCCGTAACAATCTCTGTTAACTTATGTAGCGAACCAAGTCCTGAATTCCACTGTAAGTTTAGATGTCATCGGATGAAATTTATATTACTCTAGAACTACGAGAAACTACGTAAATAAAATACATTACAAATATTTCTTGAATGTTTATAATATATTATTAAAATAAGCTTTCAACATTCAAAATTCTTCAACAGACTGTCAAATTCAACCAAAGATGCTCCAACGCCAAAGGCGTTTAAGACTCGCCTAATGATTCTCGTTGTCTCAAGCATTTTATAATGCAAGTGAGTTTTTGGCTTTCAACTGGGAGGCCGCCCAATTAGAAGACTGACCCCGCTGTTCGAAGTGGGTTGCATTGGCGATGAATGAAAGAGGTGTGACTTTAAACATTGTATGTCTGTATGTGTATTATAGTATGAATGACTGAAATTTTAGGATATTATTATTAATTGACGTTGGCAATACGATGTATTATTGTCTCAGCAATAAAAAAATTTGATTTGATTTGATTTAAACTGCAAATTTTAAACATTAATGTGTTAATGCATTATACAATTTATTTATTTAATTACTTTATGTATTTTACCAGTTTATACTTTGTAAAATAATGGCACTGTAAATAAATATAATATTTTGAAATAATTTGACTGAAAAGTCCTTGATTACATTTTAATTTTAACACATTCATGCAAACTGTTTATATTTGATATCATTTCATGAATTACTTAATTCTATTACAGAATAAAAAATACTACGGTGTTATCATGATTTTTTTTCCTAAACGTAAGTACTATAGAACAGACTGTGTTATTTTTGGCGAAAGAAATTCCTAATGTTACTGAACTTAAAACGAACACGATATCACCATTACCTTTTACTGACCCTTCTCTTACCGCACTAAACATTTATGCCCCTCAAGGTATAAACCGGCTGTATAGTACTTCTGGTAAGATAGACGCTTCCAGAAAACAATACAAGCCAATACTATGTAGTTCTTGCAATCGGAAATGAATTTATCACCTATTTATTATTAGACTACATATTTTGCAATATTTTAAGTAAGCTGATATAGTTGCATCATGAAATCACATTGGTAATGAAAATAGAACTTAAAATAGTTACACAATGGTACGTGTTTAATATATAATTTTCTGTGCCGCTTCTGGAATTTATTGAATAAGAACAAAAACTTGTTTATCTATTACAGTATTATTTTTGAGACTAAAGAAATAATTGTATTAATGCTGGCTAAATAAACAAATACTATAGAACCGCCCTAATATGTAACCACCTACTACGCCCACATTCACTTTCTAGTCACAGTTCAAAGAAAATCATATTTGAGCACCCATTCGAAGTGGTTTATATTAAGTGATTCAAAAATGTTTTAAATATCACACCCAGGTTTGTAACCTATGCAGGGTTTGGTGGGTGATCAGAGTCTACGAAAATACATCGTTGTTGACTAAACTAAACGATTTTGCCAAACCGTTAAGTAAACTCGACGCTCACTTTGGTATTGCAGCATATAGAGAGATGTTCGTGATGTGCCACATATCGATACATTTCATCGTTCTCGTTAACTGGTATAGATCCAATCACAGCTTTTGTGTGTGTTTCAGAATTTTGTCGATAAACGTATAAAAAAGGTTTTCAATAGTCTGATAGTGGCTTAACGTCAGGGAAGCCTATCTATCAGTAGAGGGGTTCAAAAAAATTGTATTTATGTAGGTTTTTCTGCCTGCACGATGTCTCAAAAACGAACAGACTTATATACTAAAACTGTGCAGTAAGTTTCATTTTTATAAATGCAACATCGATTTTCAGGAGTCTGAATTTTACTCCATGAGATTTGAAGTAGATTAAAACCAGAACGTGAGTCAATAGAATTCCAGATCTGTGTCGTAGAGTGTTTTAAGTAATAATTCGTTGTATTTATTGTTAGGAATGGACATTAGGTGTGTTCTCAATAAAGACAACAATACAGGCTACTTTACGATTCAAATTTAAATAATAAAAGCCCGATCATAAATATTATGAGCAGAACTACACTTTTAAAGGTATTGAATAAGTTTTGCCAATTTTTATTTCTAAAGAAAATAGAAAAAGCCAAAATAGTCAACACATTACTGCAAAAAAAACTTGATTAACTATTCCAAGACTAGCTATATGTTATCTGTCGCAAGAGATATTTATTCAGAGTTTGTCAAGGTTGACACTATGCAAAGCAAACATAACACAGACAGTAGCTACTTCTCTTATTTTGGCACTCGCTCATCGTTATTTGAGTCAGCACCAACATAATCAGAAAGTGTGCAAGCTTTGTTTACAGCTCCACTTAAATATATTTTTTTAATGTTAAATATGTCGTGATAAAAAAATCTGTTTAGTTTATCAAATTGTATATAGTAGTATAAGTAAATAATATTTTATGAATTTAATTTTTTTTGCTTTCAGACTGACATCATCTCTTAAGCCAAAAGCTTTATACACTGGGGGCTATGTGAGGTTGGACGTTTCCTGAGTTAGAGTGTATTTTTCAGTTTATTTAATAAAAAATATCAAAATCTTATATTTTATTTTATTTAGTAACCCCTGATTTTAATTCTACTATAATGCTTTCAAAAAATTGTTATTTATTTTATTGACAATCCACAATCGCAATCTTGGTAAGAAGTTTTAGAAAGCAAGGAAGGATTCAAGAAACCAATTATTTTTAACCAGAAATTTATACGTCTGACTATGTGATATGTAATTGTTTTACAATTTTCTACCTATTGCGTTCATGTCTTGTCACATAAAATAGTGTTTATCTAGAGAATGGTGTTTAGAAGATGTATCTCAGAGTCGCGATGAGGACCTCACGGACCGTTATAAGACAGTGGCCAATGTGTGGGGCGATTGAGTGAGCACTGGCCGGTCCCCGTTCTGCAGCAGGATGGTGAAACTTTCCCGCAGGTGGGTGGTGGTTGGCAGAGCGGTCTTGGTGGTGGCTTCCTCTATCCCGGACACAGTGGCACACTTCGAGGGCAACAGCTGCAGCAACTCCTGGCGGATGTTGGAGTTCAGCCAGCCGTACACCACGGGGTTGGACACGGCGGAGGTCATGGCGGTCACGTGGCACACGGCCAAGGTCACGTACAGGTCCTGTGAGGACACACGGCTGAAGGACTCCTCTGAGTAGAGGACGTCAGCGAGAAGATACCTAGAGGCAGCCAGCTCAGGGCGAACAAGATCGCAACACCTGTACAGATTACATTCTGCTGTACATATTACATTCTACTGTAGAGATTACATTATACTGTACAAATTATAATTGAGTATTCTGTTGTTACTTTTTATAATTTCACAAAAGTGTTATTCAATTACAGCAATATTTGCATGATTTAAACTGTTAGGTTTTATTGCTGTGAAACAGTGGAGAACATCTTCCGTAGAATTTACGAGGTACCACAAAAGCTTTGATGTGGTATCGGTTCGGTAACTGCCTGCATCCGCACAAAAGGTACAGGTCGGACTTGAAATGGGAGACTAGAATTTATTTTGTTAATATTAACTAATTAATTAATTTGTGTAGTGTTTATATAAGCTCGTACAAGAATTCAAAACATCCCAGTGTTTGCGATAAAATTATATATATGTATATATATATATATATATATATATATATATATATATATATATATATATATATATATATAAAACGTCTGAGAACGCAGATATAAATACACGTTTTTTTACTATTTCTCAAGCTATTTAAATTAAAAGTATCAGAAGGCCCTATTTTATTTTACTTTATACCAGATTATTCCTTAGTAAGGGTTATTATTTTCACAAACTTTTAGAACACCACGTTGAAAATTTTATCAAATGAGCCGGACTTATTAATTATTCTGAGGCAGCATAAATATATCATCCTTACTAATTTAGTTAAAGTACAAATATTTACAATTGTAGTTAAAGTTACACATATTTAGGTTATCAAAATTCTAGATCTCACTATTTGTCACTAAATAACTATTCTGTTACAATATACTTTGTTCGCAACTGTACAAGTAATAACATTACAAGTGTTAGAATAAAAAACATTTAATTTAATTTAATTAGCACTAAAGTAATTTTTAAATTTGACATAATATGATTCTTATGTTGTTTTGTATTGTTAGAGAAGAATGGACATTACATTATCAGTTATATTACTCATAACAACGACGTAAATTTATTTTATGTACAC
Source organism: Homalodisca vitripennis (assembly GCF_021130785.1). Taxonomy (NCBI): domain Eukaryota; kingdom Metazoa; phylum Arthropoda; class Insecta; order Hemiptera; family Cicadellidae; genus Homalodisca; species Homalodisca vitripennis. Next base: position 35,962,144 of record NC_060209.1, read on the forward strand.
AGCATACAAAACTATTATCAAATTAAAAGAATATTTCAAAAATAAAAATATAATGTTTCTTTAAAAAAGTTTAACAATTAAAAAATGCGTCTAAATTAACAACACAATAATTTTATAAAATACCTAACATATCTCAATGTCTTTACCTTATAAGAATACAAATTTAGACATTATAGATACGTAATTTGGTTTTAATTGTCTCCTATGTCAAAAAACTAGCTATGATTGAGTTAAGAAAGGTCTGACGTTTGTCATGGACCTTATCCTAGACTCATATTTCATTGTTATGTTCTGTGGTTACCCATATTGATTTCCGTGTTTTGTAGTAAAGAAATATACTTCACCCATCTCAATTCTCTAATGACAATAAATTCCGTTCCTAATTTAATTTTCTTGTAAAAATATAGGAAGTTTTGTGGATGAGCAAAATAGTCTTTGAACATGTTTCATAGTGAAGTAATCATAGATACGAGATTTTTATGGAGAGACTGGGAGCAGAGAACAGAAATACAGAAATTCCATAAAGTAGGGAATTTTATAACATCAAGCATAATAACAGGTTTGCCTTATACGACGACATTGCGAGAAATAAATCCTCTAGGAGGAATTATATAATAAATTATTTCACAAAAAACCCTAATACATTAAGACTTCGGAAATTTACAATGACTGGGAAAAATATACACAATTTTGAAACCGTTTAAAACATCAAACTATATAAGTAATACAGAACACAAATATATTCGAAGGTGATAAAGTCTGTAAGTAACAACGAAAAGGCATATTGCTACATGGGCAAATAAATCCAAATACGTATAAATGGAATTCCCTTCCAAATAAATACTAAAGAAAAAGGGCCTGTGTTATGAAATAAGTAAAAGTAAAACAATTGAACTTCCAGGAGCTCAGGCAAACTACTATAGCTGTACTTTTAGTTTCATACACGTGGCTAAGAAGAAGGCTATAACGAGTAAGATGAAAACCTACAAAATGAAATGTAATGATTTCTAACAAAAGTTTCTGTACATTTTGTAGAACCTGTGAGTCCATGTACAATGACAAAAATTAGTGTATTTGTACCCTACAAAAAGAAAGTTCCCTGAATAATATACCATCATCTATGTGTAATACTAAAAAAATAACGATGCTAGGCAAATTTCAATTTTACCTGCATCAAGTACAATAATTATCTCAATAATCACGTCATACGACAGTCTTATCAAATTTGTCATCTGCTTTTATTAATAAACGGTATTATGAAACTCCTTAATTTATTCAGCAATTTCTATAACGGCAAAGACAAAGGAAAATGCAGTACAATGATCTCTTTGGATTGGTGTTAGTCTTAGATGTTAGTCTTTAGGTTGTTAGATGATGGAAGTATAACTAAAATGAAAAATAAATATTGTGGTGATGTAAATTTGGTTACATGGGTTGATTGTGTTGCCTCAGAGGCAAATGTCAGGTTACGAAGATGTGCTATTTCAGGACTTTTTGTTAAATTTGGGGGAGTTTTCTAGAGCACAATACGTTCATTATAAACTACTGACTCATGATGTACATGTCTTATGTCAGTTATCTTAGTTTACCAAATACATACAATGTGCTCAATTCATGTGGAACTTTGCTGACTGGGAAGTAGATCTGTGTAAGGTGCTATAAAGATGTAAGGATGAAAGACAATGATACACAGGCGGCACGTGATGGCAATAAGACGTGACTCTCCCATCCTTACTATCTTTGCAAACCGTCTACAAGACTGGAATATATTACATGGCTTACAAAAGTTGCCACGAACTGTCCTTGCCACAACTTGTTTTGTTCCTTTTCTGAACATATTGAAGAGAATTTTGTTCTCTAAGTTTATGAGAAACAGGATTATAACAAATATAAAGAAGTAGTTTTTCGAGTTTAGGACTCAAGAATGTAACGGAACAACGTTTCGTTTTACCAAACAATAAAATGTTTTAAAAAACAACTCGGTGTCATTGAATGTACAGTTTTAGAAACAAAATGTTGCAGACACTAATGATGGTGCTTTCCCGTCGCTAATGTGAAAACAATGAACACGGAGACTGGCTTTCATCTGTACGTCTCCACTTCCTTACCTTGGATTGGATTCGTTCCACATATTATATCTAAGAAAGACTATTTTTTATTTTTAAATATGTTTTTTCTTCTAATTTTAATATGGTGATCATGTAGCCACTAAAACATTTAATACAGGATAGTTATTGTAACTATCCTCCATATTAAATTTAATTAGATTCCATGTTCTTCAAAGCAATGATTCTATAATACAGTAGTTTTAGGTTCTTGACAAATTCCAATTTGGAAATTAGCTATTTTTGTCTTTCTTATCATTATTTCCAAGCCTGTATGACTACATACGAACTGATCTTAGCTCGACCTAGTGTGGAAGACACGAAAAACTACATAAAGCTGCGTTTTCATATATTTTACAGTTCAGATTTGTAATAATTGTTTTAATATTTATAACAATCTTTTATTTTGAATACAATGAGTTTATGAACTGACGTAAATTGGTTAAAATAACAATATTTCAAAGAATGTATTTTGAAACATTTTAGGATTTTCAAATGTGTTTCTGAACATGCATTTGGAAAGAGAAAAACATACGTATAAAACTCTTTAGGGTTCTTATAGCTGAAATAGTTTCCATGAAAAGTTACAGTGAATTGTAAGCACTGAGCTTGATGTCGTAACACTTCCAGCTACTACTCCGATAGTAAACAATAACCAGCGTTCTCAAATGTAAGGAATTAATTATACAGTGTACTTTCAATTCCATCTTGTATTCATAAAATTTACACCATTCTGTTATGGATATTTTACTTTATTAAGGTATTTACGCTATTCTTCTATAGAGTGTATAACATGTATCGTGCAGTCTTGTACAGTCCTTCTCTTATCTATAAGTCTAAGCTATATGTTTCGGACTTTTTACGCATAACTTTGTGGCGCTACTTCTAATTTTGACTTTAGCGAGTTTATCGCCATATTTGGATTTTTTATTATTTATCCAATTTAATACGTTACACAACAGATTACGAATCAATCATGTATATTTTATGTTTTATAACATTTAAATATGGGTCCAAAATCCTGTTATCTTTTGCATAGCCCTTCTGTCTAAACGGCCGGACTTGTAATCATGTAACCGTTTACAAGAATGTTAATATAAAGAATTGTTTGGGTACTCAACAGAATTTATTTTTTTATCTGTGAATAACACACGTTTCTCTAACAGTTTTAACACATTAACTGGTATTTGTGCACCAGTATGGTAATGTAAAAAGCAGAAGTTAGTAATATAACCTTTGTTAGATTCTTAAAATTGTAACACTGCAAGACGTATAATAACCGTTAATGTGATCTCAGCAACATTTTTATGTGAACTGTTTAAAAATTTAATTCTAAAATATAGCAATATGCATAAAACATATAAACCATTTAAATCTTTACTGTCATGAAATTACGTTTTATTGGATATAAACTTTTATATCAGTAAACATATGCCGACAAAACAGGGTGTCTCATAGGGACCTGATTAGATAAGATTTCAGATGAAGCCGGTGTACGAGTATTTCCGTTACCGACCGTAAAAAGTTTACAGCTTACTATTCTTGAAGTATGTTATGTAAATGTTACCCAAATGTGTCTATTTCGGTTTTCTCCTTTTATATTCAGTCTGCAATTCTCATGGATGACTGTGTTAACGTTCATAAATTACAAAATATACACCAATCCATGTAATACCCAAAATTATAAAGTTGGGTTACGAAAGTTATTTACGAGTCAAAATTTATTATTTCTTCCAAACGTGAATTTCCATAGTAAAATCATTTACACACACACTGCACAGTTACACAGACGCCTGGGATCGGTAATGTTTTATAACAATGTAAGACTATCTAAAGTAAACGTTAACGCTTTCAGTGTCACGTAAAGTTGTGTGGTCAGAGTATTTACACTTACTGAACAGAGCATTATACCCTGGGGCTGAGAATGTTACAGATCCGTTTTCCAGGTATAAATGCTAATAAATTTGAAACGTAAGGGTTATTTTTTCCCTTTCTTCTATTAAATCAGTTAAAGAATTAAAGAATTCTTTACACCCAAGAACTTAGATGTAATCTGCAGATCCTGTGGAGAGGCGGTTCTTAAAAACAACTATTTCACATTTTGTACTTGTTATGTAAACTTTTCGGGATTTTATCCCGGATCCATTTCTTTCTAATTATTTCATTTTACTCCTTTTCAAAATAACACATGGAGGCACTGAAACATTGCTTGGTCATTTCAAGTCTTAGTCATATATTATCTGTAGAAGAATGAATTTTTTCTGTACCAAAGATATTACCATTAATAGTAGTATAGAAAAAATTAATGTGAACTTAATCCATTCTCTCCCTTAGGCAGATAATCCTAGAACAGAACTTTAAACACACAGAAAAGTTTACAAATCAAGCTACACGCAATATTTAATTTCGTACTTTTTTCAAGTGTTTACCACAAGTCAAACATTATAGTTATTACTACCATTCACGAATAAATTAAAACACTTTTAAGCAGACCTGAAAGGAGAAGGCTAGTTCTTCGGTTCCTCTTTATTTCCCGGAGGGCTCTCCGCCTATCCTTCTGTGTGCGTGCGTGTGCGTGCAGGTAGGAGGCAATCCGCGCGTGCACCACGCACACTACGAGGGCAGGGATTACGGCCTGTACGAGCAGCACAGCTGCAGCGTACGATATCTTTAGTTGCTGAGAGGGCCATCGCTCCAGACACGTCTCGTACAGCACCACCCGGTGGAACATCAGAGGCTCCACCACCTACAACACGGAACACTCGTAATATCCGGTGCGGGGAGGACTAAATCTAGGGATTTTTATAATTAAAAGGTGTTACTTATAATATGATATGTGATCAGAAATTAAAACTCAGGAGATTTTTTCATAGTAAATACCACCAAGCAGCCTTAGTCTTACCTAAAATTAAAGGGTAATTGGTAGAATTTTGTTTAAAATATAATACCCTGAAAAATATTGGTATATTGAAATATTCAATGAATATCGCTTAGCTCATAGCTTTGTAGACACGGTACGTACATTATAAAATAACACTCTAATGACTGCAAAAAATAACTTACAGCATATACGCATTAAAAAGCTAACAGTAATTATTTAAAAGATTTTTTTTATTTTCCTGAACACTCTAGTAAGAAAACAATTAATTTCTGTTTACTTAAAGGGTCCTAAGCTTATATATTTCAAATCCTTTTAAATCTGTTTAGTTATATGATGAGTAGAGTAACTTCTCAATCGAAGAATCAACCTGACTCACTATTCTCTCTTGCCGAATTGAAAATGTTAAATATTTCTATTCTTGCAAGTTTATTTTCACACTTAAAAAAACTAGTACGTATTTAAGAAATAGCGAATTATCTAATTCTAGTAATTCTTCTAGTAAGAGCCTGATGTAATAATATTGAAACAAAACTACATATAAAATAATATGTATTATTCAAAATAAATTCAATGATTTGATACACTAGTAATGTGTTGGTAGCCCTTTACAGTTGAACAGGTAGTACTGTTTATATACACGAAGTAACGTAACCTTACAGTCAGTATGTACAATAAAGACAGTCACCTGATAAAAGGCAACAGGGAGGGTGGCTAGTGCTGACACCAACCAAACCATCACTATGGAGGTGATTACCCGCCACCTACTGTTGATACCTTCTTATCCTCGCACTATCGTCAAGTACCTACAACAATTAAACTTCGTTATATCTTAAATAACGATAATTAATAACACAGAAAACTCGCAATATTCGGTCCGGTGAGAAATAAATCTAGCGATTTTGTAGGGTTATATGGCTGACTGATTTTTAAGGAAGAAATTATTCTCAGGAGTTTTCTAAAACAGAACAGTATACTACCTGACATACTGACAGGATATTTGGTGCAAGTTAAAAATTATAAACTAAAAAATTTACCCTGCAAACCCGTAGGCTGTAAAAATTAAAATTGAAAAATATATAGTAATTTCACAAAAACTTTACATCACATTTTAAAAGAAATTCCCAATCCAAAAAAGTACAAATAAGAAAAGCCCAAAAATAGTATCGCAATACAAAAAACCCTTTTTTCCCAATTAAAAAAATATTATTTCACCATTACTTACAAAATTTACTCCTATAACGCTGGCCATATTAAAATAGCTGCCCTGTCACTAACCTGTCCAAGGATATGACGGTGATGGTGCCACCGGAGACCATGATTTTGGTGCCCTGAAATACCGGCACCAGCTTGCACAATGCGAGTCCAAGAGTCCACTGGCGGCTCAAGATGGAACCCAAGGTGAAAGGCATGCAGATGAAGCACAAAATCATATCCGAGACGGTCAAATTCACGATGTAGAGATTCCTCGGTGTGTGCATCTGAGGTCGACGCGCCACCACGAAACTGACAATCAGGTTGGCTGACAGCCCGGATACCATCAGGAACCCGTAGATGCAGATCAGGATCACGTAAGTCATATAAATTAGAGTTTCTGTTATCAGTAATAGAGTTACTGAGGATTACGACCACGTATATTCACACTAACATGACATGAACGGCTTTGATGGGTGATCGCTGAGCAATTCTGTCCTTGAAAGCAATCCGCTTGCCCACTTGTCAATGGTAGTGGTTCGGCGGAAGTCATCTTTAAGCCGTAGACCCTAGGTTAAGTGTTCGACCGGACCTCAGGACGTACCTTAGCCTGAATAAAGTTATTCCTTAAAATGTTGTACCTATACCATCTGAAAACTATAGATGCATATCACTGTTATATAGATTTGCCCAGAAAGTAAGCCGATGTGTATAAAATAGCATTTAATATAATTTGTAAATTTTCATTAAATGTTAGATTATATTGTTTGTTAATCAAAATTCGAGTGTAAAACCGATAGGTTTTTCCTATGCCATATTATTTTTTAGTAATAATTCAAAACTCGGCCTTGTTTAGTTAAATAAAACAATATGGGAATTTCAGATGTAACTAGGCTATCATTGATCTCAATGTTATTGACATAACAGACTGCAATATGTTTCACAAAGGAAAATTTAGAAGCGTGTGATGTTTTTATTTTCGCAAAGTACTCTTTCAAACAGAATCTGTAAATCACACTGAATGTGAGAATATATAAAAGCTCTTTTGATATTAAAACTCATGTCCCGAGTGAACGTCTCTCGATGATTCCATTCAAGGGAGCAAGGAAAAATCTGTTAGATTTAAAAAATATATGGAAATAATTTAAATATTATTTTTAGACGAAATTGTAGTGCCACGTTTAATCTAATTTAGCGGTACACCAGATAATATAGTTTATGTAATAGTCTTACCCAAATGTAAACCTAAACATATTTATTTTTTAGAATTAAATCCGTTTTAGACACATACATAAGATTATTTTACATACCCATACTAAATGAATAAGTTTATTTATTTCATATATGCCATATTCATGTAAGGCCAAAGACACACCTAACATGAATATGGCCCTAGAAATAAACTTTTGAGGCTAAAAGTGTGTAGCGTACAGTACATGAAAAGCGTAAAACTCAATTAAAAATTTAAATTTCGCATTAAAGTAATTTAAATAGGGTAAATTTGTTCTCAGACTAATCTCTTTATTTGTTTGGAGGTTTATAAAATAATTTGAATTGAATGTATGAATAATAGTAATGCGCCTTTATGATTTCCAGGAAAGAACAGGAAACGATAACATCTAATCTCAGTATTTAATAGTTTTTATGAACGTATTCTTAAAAATGTATATGTACTTTTTTATATTATTATTTTATAAATATAATTTTTTTAATCAGTACATAGCGTGTTAGTTCAGGATATCGTCCAGTCTTTCCTCTGCCAGTTTGTGCTAGTGTTCCTGCATACCATCTACTCTGATTAATAATAGATTTCATTAGTGATTTGGTTCTGCCAAGTTTCTGCAGCGGTGAAATTCCTGTCTCAGTGGATGCGATTCTTACATCCGGTGAAATTATCGAACAAATATACATTCTACGATCAAATAAAGCTAATGAAGCAAATGTAAAATTAATCTGCAATAACCCACAATTTTTCTAGACTAAGAATGTTTAGCAAAATAAATCCCCTGAGATTTTTACACTTTTTTCAATTGCAAGGACCAAAAATGAATTTAAAATATTTAACTTTACTTATTAACGAGTTTAATAAATTAGTATTAAATTTTAACTCATCTGAATGTTTTATAGGTTTGTAGAAATTACTTCTTTTATCATTAGTTATGAGTAATTCAGCGATACCGCTACAGATCAAGTGTTATATTATTTTAATTTCAATATACTTTAACAATTAAATTTTAACAAAGGATAATTTATCACATGTTACTACACACTTAATATTTTTAGAATGAAGAGATCAATAACTCGTGTAGGATAAGAATATTAAGCATGATAAATCTCCCGAGGCTTTTACAATTTTAGCAATAGCTTTACCCGAAAATGCATTTAAAACGTCAACACTTAAACTTGAAAAAATTGACATTTCCTTATAGTTGTTTTAGAGTGTAGTGTAAAGGTTTGTAGAAATTACATCTTCATCATTATTTACGAGTAATTCAGAGATACCACTACAAAAAAAGTGGTATATTATTTTAATGCCAATTTACTTATTAAATGTTTAGATAGAACTCTTTTAATATTCAACAAAGAATAATGTAATCATAGGTTACTGCACGCTTTCGACTTAAAATTTTTGGAATACAGAAACCAATAAATAAAATTTGCAAAACACAATCAATTCCATCTCTTGGAACAAAAACAGATCCAATTTACATGCAAATACGTTGGCCCAAACAATAATGAGGTCACAAAACCTGTGACTAGACGGTGCCTTACTTTTTGTTTGGGCTCCGTAAAACTGTCACCACTGAATATGCAGCCTGGAATAGTTAAACATTTAAAATTGTAAACACCAGCCTTCGTATAGAGTGAATAATCAGACAAACCCTCATCACGTTTTTACAAAAATGCTGTTATAGTATTTTAAGTTTTTTCTCGCCAAAGACTCATTCCCTCCTGCAGACTTGATTAAAAGTCGCCTACTAAGGTGAACGAATTAGAAACACAATCACTATTAATCTACGTTACAGGTTTATTTGACATATATTTAACTAAAATATTAAATTTATGTTTGAGAAGGAAGTTAGTACATAATTAACATTTAAAATAATGGTAGCTGTTGACAGTAAATGGAAATTCGTTCAATAATTGTTTTATCATAAGAACAAATAGCCTAGTGTCTGAAATCTAAAGTCAAGTTGATAATATTAGAATCTTAGTTTTTATTATTTTCTTAGAAATAGGAGGTTTAAAATCCTAAAAGACTAACGGAAGATACAATAGATATACAATTTTAAATTTTAATAGGTGTGTGCTTTATTTTGTTTAGAGTTTTATTACCAAAAGTCAACTTTATAATTTTTGATGATGTAAGAATCTATTTCTAATCTGTTTCTAACCTGTAATCTATAGTATGTCTCAAGAGTATTCTAGCAGACACGACAACCCAACTGCCGGCAACGGTGGGAAAATGATATGCGGCAAGTTCGTGGAAAAGTTGCGTGCGGTATTCCCAGCTAGATTTCCAAATTGTCCTTGTTAAGCTGTTTCTTAATAGGGCCAGAGAATGTTAATGGTTGCCCAAATCGTGGATGGTATTTTGGAGGCACCTATTTGCAAATCGAATGCGTGATTTTTTTTAGAGCCGCAACCTAAACTGAGAAGATACGAGAACAACTTATCATGCGCTAAGGTGATGAATACTGCCGATTATAATAGAAAAGGGAGCTTTATAAACATGTTAGATTTAAATTTCTATAATCTAAATTAACAGCTATAAGTTTTTACTACTGAATAAGACTAATGAAGAGTAATAAATGTTAATGAAGATAATAAAAGAGTAGAAAAAAGTGGAAAAAGTTTGTAGCATAATAATCCAAGGCGACTTTTCTACAGTATGTCATGGTTCTATTCAAATGCAATGAGAGAAGATAGGTCTAGAGTAATGGTAATAGTAAACTGAGTGTTTAACGCTTCCTGAGGCGACGTCATAAACAAACTTTATGGAAAATATTGTTTGGACTACCTCTCAATCTGTAAACAGGAAGATTTTTAAGATTTGCAAGATTTATTGTAGATTTAAGAGGCTAGTAATCCTTTAGTTACGAATTCTCCGTTGCATAATTTACTAATTGTTTGCTGTTTGCAGTTATAGTATTTTCGTATTGAAAATACCAAACGAGTGCGTTGAAGTGTCTATTTTAATCCCCTTTTTAAAAATAAGGTTTACAACAAACACTGTTTTAGTGAAAATGAGAAATTTAAAAATAATAGTTTTATTTTTCTTGTCTGATTCATTATTCATTTCAGTTCTTTACTGACTATTTCAGAAGGATAACGAAAGCTATGTTCACGGCTTTATGTGTTTACAAACTGATGAAGGTAGTTTTTACGAATTTTAACATTTATTTTATAGATTTAAAGACTAAATTTTACTTTGAAGCATTTATACAATTATAACATTTGTCTGGGATATTATTGTTCTTGAGAACATTGTGCAGTTTTAAAAATAGTATATTTACTGTTCGTTGAATATTTCGTTGCAAAACTCAATTGTTTGTCCACAGACATCGTCAAAGTCTGTCGTTATCTTTAAACAGACTTGATTACAGACTGAGTCACCATCCTTGCGTGTTAATCTTCCCCTCATCTTCATTTAGTGCCTTCTAGAAGTAGGTTAATCATGATTTATTCCCTCTCAAGCAAAGCATGAATCTATCAACTTGAAAAACACGATATATTTAACAAAAATATTTGTTAATTATAAATCCTCATATCAATTCCATTTTTTATATCGCGTTAGACTATAAATTGCTTGATATATATCAATCAAGTGAACCCTTTAAAGAAATAATAAACTGTCTTTACGTATATATTAAGTCATTAATTCATAGTAACAGTCTATTGTACCATACAAGCTTATTTCGTATTATAAAAATGAAAATGTGAATAAACCATACGTACTGTATTTTAAAAGGTTTATGTTTTATTATAGTCCTGCTTTCTATTTCTAAATATATATATATATATATATATATATATATATATATATATATATATGATATTTTAATCCTTATATTATAAATGAAAAAGTTACTTTGTGTTTTGATTATTCGTTTTAAAATTAAAACTACTGATATTTTACACGGACATTCAATGTATAATTCAATACGTTGGCATTCTAATAAATGCTTTAAGTTTGGGCATAAATGAAATATTTAAGTCTAAAATAAGTTTATTGAACATAAATATTTCAAAAATGATTTTTAAATTATAATTATGTTTGGGAATTAATAATACAAGTCCTACATCAAAAATTTTTAAGGGTTAAAATATACGATTTTAGTTTCAATAATTATTAATCTAGATTTTTCATTGCCTTACCACTAAGATTCATCTCTGGCCGCCTCCATCTTGTAGGCGCGTGGTTTTCTTGACTTCACGTCGCGTTTACCTATGCTACATCTATTGGTCTTATGTATAACACTCATATTCCAGTATAAGTTAGATTTATATGACAGTTTACCATAATTGTTATTGTATAAATTAATATGATATTATGTAATAGTTTTAAATTTCACTTTTCACACAAGTTTACGGTTTGTCTAAGGTTCTGTTAAACCAAAACCTTCCTGCAAGTTCCTTCTGAATAGTTCGTAAAATAAATCTAAATTTAATTAAGAAGGAGTTGTATCAATTTATTTCTGGTCAATTCTTAGCAGTGTAAACTGTGATTTAAAATATACTATACTTTTCAGGATACTTACAATTTTTCTTGAACAAACAATTAAAAACTCCTTAATAGGATTATTTTTATTAGGATGCAAAGCAATTGTAATACTAGTATTTAACTACCTGCCATTTTTGTTCTGATTTTGAAATGTTATCACCGAATCAGTAATATTTAATTCATTGTGTTGATGTTTGAATATTGAAAAGTACTGTTTCTCATCCTAAGGAGGCATTGTATCTTGCGTGTTTTATTGTAAAATAATGAAAAATATATGACGATTGAAATGGAAAAAAATAAATATTTTACAAGTAACTGAATTATACACAATTAAGACAACATAATACATCTCCTTAACCTTTACAAGGTCGAACAAAATCAGTTTTACAGTTAATCCCGAAGTAGTATTTGTCCACATAAATTATTTTTGCACAAAGAATGTAAAATAAATAAACCAATGCACTGAGAATACACCTTGTTATGAAACACTAAATGAAAATAATCAACAAGAAGCAATGCACACATTCAGTTAACATGTATACAAAAGTTTTGATAGCGTTATCAATTAAAGTCAGTTAATTTCTAAACGATAACTTTCTTAACGCTTTTAGTGATACAACGTCCACAGTTTGATTAACAGGCTACTCGAAAATAGCTCAATGGAATCTTGACGCAAAAAACATTTACATATATTTTAACGCTTGACCTATGTTGGTAACATATTGCACTTTTTGAAAGCATTTTTAAGGTTTGTTTTATATTGTTTGCCTGTTTCGTATATATTTATAAAATGACCACGTTTTTACAAAATTATATTTAACGTAAAACATAAAATACGAGATACGAATTTACTTACTGGGATATTTGAGATTCACGTAAAATACCCAACGTTGGTCTCCTCACAAGGTATAGAGTGTTTAAATTGGTTTGGGTATATCGATAGTTCATTATTATTCATATATACATTATACGATGGCATATTTTATTACGACTAGGTATTTCTCTGCAGGTTGCCTCTAAGATGTAAAGGTATGATATGCATAATGTTTTCCTGCTCGAGTAAAGACAGAGTCCATTAACATGTATAAGCTTCCCATACTAATGTTCACAATATTCGTACTGTTGCGGTCATTTTTGCATAGTGTTGTTCCACTTATACAAAAACAGTTCTTACACTGTATAAAAAGCCTTTCAAACAATTATACTACATTGTGATAAAAATCATTATATCAATATATTTTGTTTCTAAAAATATTGTTGTGGTTTTACTTTGCAAGGAACATAATGGGGCGGATAAAGTATTCATTGTGAAAATTTATGTCACGATACGTTTTATTTGACTATAAAACATGTATATTAGTTCATAAGGAACCTTGTCCCATAGCATTGGTTCTTTTTCTCTTTTACCTTCTTTACGTACTAAAAATATATTTTCAATTTTATAAATTTTTCCCACATAACACGGAGTTCTAAAATGTCTTTATAAGATAAAGCTTAAGTAGTTGTAACAAGGGCAATCCTGCTTTAAAAGTGATTTATGGGACTTTTTAAACCATCCATCAAATTGAGAGTAGTGTTTTGTTCAACAAAATGGCAGCCTGTAAAACTTTCTTTATTGAATTGATAGAAATTAAATACCACAAAACGTGAACTGTCATGAAAGAAGTGCATTTTTATACGCTCACCACCATACTTACAATTCCATCTTCACTATAATTATACTTCTACCTATTATGCCCGTTAAGATATTTTTGTAATTAGCTGTAAACTTCGTAAAACAAACTATTGCATTTATTGCTATTGTTTTATATGAAGTTCTAAAAGTAAATCTTAAATACCAAATTCACCAAATATTACAGAATAAAATGTAAGCGTTGGTAGCAGAGATAATAGCGCTCGTATTCGTCTTAATATTCGTTGAAAGAACTCTTTTCGATTAGAATCGCCTAAAACTGTGTTTTTGAAGCATACTGTAGCGATTTTAAAGCTACATTGGTTTATTTTTTTAATTAAAACTTAAATTAAATGAACATTTTGGGAAGGAAATATTGGGATTTAATTTTAAATTAGATTGTGAGAAGTTAGAATAAAAACGGATATGTAATCCTTTGGCAAGTTACTACTGGTAGTTTTAAATTGTTAGGAAGGCGGTTCAATGCCTTGAATTGATCAGAACTTGTCTGGCTACGGCTATTGTTCTCCTAGTTGAATACAGCTGGGCCAATGAGAGAACACCGCGGATGTCCATCAGAATTGGTGGAAGGGGAAGTATATAAGCGCCAGCTCATAATTTTCGACCTTCTTTTGGTAATTTTCGTGAATTGTTGATTACAGTGTGCCGTGTTTCTAAATTTTTTCCGCGAGGGATTTTCAGGTAAGCACCAAATTTATTGTACGTTATTGAAATAGTCTTCCAGATCTGATATTAAATTAATTTTGTTGTCTTTTTTTATAGGAAAAAATTAAATTCATAGAAACTACAAAGCAATCTGCATAATTAATTCTCGATGAACAATAGAGCATAATAGAATCATACAAGTTACATTTGGATGAAGTTACATTACTTGCAAGAAAAGTGAATTAAAATTGAACTTTGTCAATAACTTTAATTGAAATTTGGAAATTTAGTAATTTATTAATAATTATTTGGAACTGTTTTATTGTGAATTGTTAATTGGTAATTAATTGAACTTTAATAATTATTGTTTGAGAGAGTTGTAATCTGAATTGAAGAGACTTGAAAGTTAAGGTTCAACTAGTGGAAAGAGAAGTTTAAATTTTATTTTGAATTTTGAGTGAACTTAGAAGTGATCAATTATTTCAGTTATTTCCAAGTGGTATTTGATTTTTATTTGAAAACTTTTTTTTTTTCAGAATATTTGATTTTTAGTTTGATATATTTGATTAATATTTTGTTTTCTTACCAAAGGACCTTTTAAATTTACTAAACGGTTTGTCAATTCTTTGTAGAAAATATAGTGATGATAATTCTGAATCTTTGAACTTATTAATTTGCCAGTGTAAAATAAATCCATTATTTTTATTAAGAATTGTGATTTTATTTTAGACAAACCAGATAATATTTAATAGTTAACAATCTAGTAATAAATTGTACTAAATATTCACTGAATAAAAAAATATTTTATATCGTCTTGGCTGTCTCATTGATGGTTTAAATATTAATACTCTGGAATATTAATATTTACAATCCAAGTCGTTATACATACCAAACAGTTTTTTCTAATATAATCATCACTCTTTTCGTCTTAGGAAGTAAGAAACATGGACACCTAAAATATTTATAGTATACGCTACTTGTCATGTTGACGCAGGAGGCTGACAGCCCACAGGAACTGTCAGTCTGAAACTGTCGTCAGGACAATATGGCGTCACTTCACTTCATGTTACGGGTTTCCTCCTTATATTACCCCGGAGATTGTTAGTGGTTCTTTTATATTGTTTGGTATGACCTCGGCTCTTAGCTAAAAGGCTCTTAGAAGTTAAGTGTTCCCTTTCACAACTTTCGTTAAAAAGGCAATGTTCAAAAACATAAAATTGTGGTTTTTCACATCAAGTAATATACATGACATGATCCTCAATTGATTGAATATTTAAACGCTTGATTTCATTCTTAGACATTACTAAAACTCCAAAGAATAATCGTGTACATTCATTTAGAATTTTTGGACAGTTGATTTTGTCCTAAAGAAACTTTTGTTTTGCAACTTCATATTTATTCTTATCCAAACACACCTAGAATTGAATATCAGTTACCGGCAGAACTTCCAGCATTTCATAAAATATCACTGACTGAGAATTTTATTTTGATTTAAAACTCGTTAACTAATTCATTTGTACTGAATCATTGACTACTGCTTCTGGCACGGCACAAAAGTAGAGTCAGGTTTTATTAATTGCATCTTAAATAACGCTTCACCAACTTAAATCAACAAGTTTGTTAAGCAGTTATGGGTCAAAAATGTTTAAGAATATGATGACTACTATAAATAAAACTTCAATAAACTTTATCTCTGCAACTCATTTAAATAAATTAGTTCCACTGTACTAAATTTAGCTTCTCATGGATCTTTAATATTACGGATTTATACGATTTGGGTTTACTTATATAATCGTAAATGTCTTCGTTGACCCTTTAATCCTCTTCTAGATTATTTTATTTTCTTCTAAGAAACCCAATATAACTTTGCTTCTGTTAAACAAACAAGAGAAGTATCTCCAAATAACAAACAAACCATAAATTTCCCCTAAACTACCTATTACATAAATCTTTATGCTACTGATTAGATAATCAAAAATGTGTAAGACCAAATTGTTAGTTGGAAATAAAATAGCAGCTGCAAGTGTCTAACAAATTATAAAGATTATCCCGATATTACGGAAAATCATATGTCTCTCTTTAGTGACTGGGATACGTAGTAGTGAGCTTCTCAGCCCACACACACAGATGAGACCAATGGTGTGGGATTCATAATAGCTATTTAGTTAAACAGAGAAGACTATCTTCTGCAAGTGACAAACGAGCTCATAGATTATCCCGAGATTACGGAGTAACATCAGTCTCTCTTTAATGATTGTGTTACCTAATAATGAGCTACTCAGTCCACACAAAGACCTAAGACAATGGTGTAAGATTGATAATAGCTCTTTAGTTAGGCATAGAAGACGAGCTTCTGGAAGTGACAAACGAGCTCAAAAACTCATCCTGGGATTACGGAGTAACATCAGCCACTCTTTACTAACTGTGTTATGTATTAGTGAGCTACTCAGTCCTACACAAAGAGCTCAGACCAATGGTGTAGGATTGATAATAGCTCTTTAGTTAAACAGAGAAACTGCATTCTGCAAGTAACAAACGAGCTCATAGATTATCCCGAGATTACGGAGTAACATCAGTCTCTCTTTAATGATTGTGTTACCTAATAATGAGCTACTCGGTCCACACAAAGAGCTAAGATATTGGTGTAGGATTGATAATAGCTCTTTAGTTAGACAGAGAAGACTACCTTCTGCAAGTGACAAACGAGCTCATAGATTA
The DNA here is from genome assembly GCF_021130785.1 of Homalodisca vitripennis. Lineage (NCBI taxonomy): Eukaryota > Metazoa > Arthropoda > Insecta > Hemiptera > Cicadellidae > Homalodisca > Homalodisca vitripennis. The sequence goes on from NC_060209.1 coordinate 35,979,102, forward strand.
TCCCGAGATTACGGAGTAACATCAGCCGCTCTTTACTGACTGTGTTATGTAACAGTGAGCTACTCAGTCCACACAAAGAACTAAGACCAATAGTGTAGGAATGACAATTGTTCTTTTAAGTTAATTAGAAATTAGCTATTAGAAATAATATTTATTTCCAGGGCTACGAATATAAATTATCATGAAGCAGAAATGCGTTTTAAAGTTGCAATTCCTGATAGCTATGTGACAAAGAAATATTTAAGAACTTTAGTAAAATGTCCAGGTCGGTCTCTGTTAGACGTAGGCTAAGCGTATGAAACACAATGTTTTGAAGATCCTTAGCAATCCAACGGATCAGTATAAAATCTTTGTGACATTTTTAAGAGTCTGTAAACAAGTGACTTACAGAAAAAACATTAATCCAGATAAAATTCAACTTGTACACGAGCTAAATGAAGACGATCAAGACCTTCGTAAAGACCTTCCAGAATTTCGTAAAGAAATGGAAGCTCTGAAGTCTGCTCATCCATAATTGTGTTCCGTCATGAATGCACTTTTTATTAATAGGGTTTTAAAGAAACACAACTGTAGGTACTGAGGCACAGAAAATCTCCATCATTGTCGTCAATACTGCACCCAATATGAAGAAAAATTGAATGTGTGGCCTGGAATTTTTGATAAACACTTTTTAGGACCATTTTTTAAACGAGAATCTTAATGAAGAACTGTATTTACAAATGGTATAAGAATAAACCTTCCCTTAAAACTTCCGTTATTAAGGAAAATTAACATGAATCTGATGAAGACATCGTTTACTTCCATCATTATGGTGTCCTAGCACATTTTCACCCTGTTCTACATTTCCCGGCAACTCAAAAACGTATTCAGTGTTTTGGTAGGCGTGGTTAAATAGAATAGCTTGGACATTTTTCGATAGGGTCACATTAAATCCGTAATTTACAAAACACCACTAGAAAACATTGAAGATTAAAGAAACAGGATTTTTGACACCTACTACCAAATACCACTTCAGATTTTTGAAAGCATGAGAGAGGATCTCACCCCGCGCTTAACTCACTGCCAAATAGTAGGAGGACTTCAGTTTAAAGATAATATGATTTGACTTGGCATTTTTTTTAAATATTGTTTTGATAAAACACACACACATTATATACGGTTGGAGGAATAAAATACAGAAGTTGTGTCAAAGGTATAGTTTAATCAATAAGCGTACAAACAAATCACAGAGGCTGCATAATGTTGATGTATACATGATCATGTTTGTAATCATGTGTTGGAGTTGGGCTCACTACTCACAACAGCACGTGTACAAACATTTGGATTGCTATAACTCAATAGTTGTGGTTATTCATAGATCACCATAAACAACACAAGAAACATAGGTAACGTACACATGTAAAGCGTGAAGCCCCCCATACGTAATAAAATTATTTTCAATTGATATATTATTTAAATTAGATCCTTCAATACTAGTTTAAAAAAATAAATACACTTTTTATTGGTATTATGAGTAAAACATTTTGCATATATGCGATGGAAGAAACTATTAATTAAATTCACTAATTTTAACACCTTAATTTAAATCACTGTATGATGCCAAGATCAGTTATAAAACTTTAGTGTAATCAATACATCGCCAAAATTAGTGGAACACCAAGGATAATTGATTATCGTCATAGACGACGAACAATTGCACATTTTTATTGTATTTTTAATATTTATACTCATATCCACCATACGCATGTCATGCTGTGTATTTTTTTCGTTCAACACTACTAATTCACTAAAAGCAGTGTTCCTTATTGCTTCATTTGAAATTAATTACACAATAGTGCTTACATCTGGAAAAATATGCAATTTTTAAAGCATTAATATGCTATAGCTCTTAAGCGAGTGAGTAAATAAAAGTTTATAAATTATAAAATCATCTTATACTACAATCAACATTAAAAGAAAACATTGAGTTTTCCTTAAGGAATTTTAAGATTTACAAGATACTGGGAAATTGTATCAATAATTTAAAATTGTAAATTCCAATTGGTATTCATCACAAAAAAGCAGGTGGCGTTGCTGTTCAATAATTGCCAATTTAAAGAGAAAATTATGTTATAATGATAGAAACGTTTTGTTATTTTGGCAATTTATATAAATGGTTTTAGATACAATTTCTGACATTTGCAAGCAATAATTTCAAATTAACAAATAAGTGAAATTGTATATATATGACAGTTTTTCAATTTTTGTCTGTAGTAATAGTTCCAGTATTCATGAGATACCAGTTAAAATCCTTTAGGAAACCTATCTAGACTTATTCATTTTGTTTGTTATTATTTAAAAAATGTGTTGTAAAATATACGTTAAAGTATCTTTTGTATTACTTATATTGTATCTAATTTTACATTAATGTTCATATATTTAAAATATATTATATATATATATATATATATATATATATATATATATATATATATTTAAATATATATACAATTTGTGATGTAAATATATGAGATTACAGCTAGCATTAGTAAAAAAGAGCTTCACGTTACAAGTATTATATTGGCGAACCCATTGTAAAAAAAACATTTATCCTGTGAAATAATTTACCTTTGACAATTATGTTAGTTACAATTTGTAATCAATCTGTATAGGAACCATAGAACAACACTAAAACTAAATTACACTTATGTTGTTTAGTATTTACAACAAATTACAAGATAAATACGCACATTATATTAAGTTATAATTGTTATATTAATTTATCATATTAACAATACACTCAAGTAGTGGTACAGTCATAAAATGTACATATAAAAATATCAAATTTTAAATGTGGTTGGGTGCACTGTCACGCCAACAACAAGAGCGAATATTAGAACAGGAAAATATTATTCAGAAAATACTAATATTCCATACGAAAATAGATGTGTACGGAGAAGTAATGAGATGCAAAGAGGTGTTGCTTGAGAAGTGGGTAGTGACATTTACATTTCACCTGTAGGAGTTATCCGTAACAATCTCTGTTAACTTATGTAGCGTACCAAGTCCTGAATTCCACTCTAAGATGTCATCGGATAAAATTTATATTACTCTAGAACTACGAGAAACTATGTAAATAAAATGTATTACGAATATTTCTTGAAAAAGTTTACAATTATTCTTTAAAACAGTCTTTCTTTATTAAACTCCGAATTGTTAATACTAGTAATTAACACATTATACAATTTGTTTATTAAATTACATTATGAATTTTACCAATTATACTTTTTTAAATAATGCCACTGTAAATAAAAATAACATTTTGAAATTATTTAACCGAAAAAACTAGAATTTAATTTTAATCACAGGAATCCAAACTGTTTATTTTTGACGTCATTATACGAATTATTTGATTCTATTACAAAGAAAACTATACTATTGCATTATCCTGAATTATTTTTTTAATTCCTTAATTTAAGCTAGATAGAGCAGATTGTGATATTTTTAGCGAAAGAACTACTTAATGATACTGAACTTAAAAGGAACACGATATCGCTATTATCTTTTATTGACCCTTGTCTCACAGCACTAAACATTTATGCCCCTCAAGGTATAAAAGCGGCTGTATAGTAATTCTGGTAAGATAGGCGATTCCAGCTCGATAGGCGATTGAAGAAAACGATACAAGATAACGACCATTCGTTTTTTGAAATGATAAACAAATAATGAAATAATACTTACTTGTCATATAACACATTTTGCCACATTTTAAGTAAGATCATATAGTTGCATCTTCAAATCTCAATGGTAATGAAAGTAGAACTTTAAATAGTTATACAATGGTATGTAGTTAAATATAATTTTTATGCTACTTTCGGAATATATGGAATAAGAAAAAACTTTTAAAATGTATTACAGTTTTTATCTCTGAGACTAAAAAAATAATTGTATTAATGCTGGCTTTATAAAACAAATACTATAGAACCGCCCTAATATGTAACCACCTACTACGCCCACATTTACTTTATAGTCACAGTTCAAAGGAATCATATTTGAGCACCAATAATGTGACCCAATTCGGTAGTGGTTTATATTAAGAGATTTAAAAAGGTTTTAAATATCACATCCAGTTTGTAACCTATGAACGGTTTGGTGGGTGATCAGAGTCTACGAAAATACATCGTTGTTGACTAAACTAAACGATTTTGCCAAACCGATAAGTAAACTCGACGCCCACTTTGGTACTGCAGCATACAGAGAGATGTTCGTGATGTGCCACAAATCGATACATTTCATCGTTCTCTCTCATTCGTGTTGATATGTTTCATCGTTCTCGATAACTCTCGATACTCTTAACTCGTAGATCCAATCACAGATTTTGTGTGTGTTTAAGTATTTTGTCCTTTCGTACGTACAAGTTTGTCTATACATATTTTCAATCGTCCGTTGATGGCTGAGCGTTAGAGAAGACCATCCCTCGAGGGACTGGAAAAATTTCATCTATGTAGGCCCTTCTGTCCGCACGATGCCTCAAAAACGAATTAATCTATAAACTTGGAATTTTGCAAGCAGCTTCATTTTTATAAATGCAACATCGATTTTAAGGAGGCTGCATTTCAATCCACAGCGGTACTTACTAAAATTACTTATACATTGGTTTTATGTCTCACCGTGATAGTAACGAGAAAATCAAAGACTAAATCAACTTGTAAACAAAATGGATCAAATCATAATAAATTTTAACGTATTTTATAACTACCAGAAGAACATGTGTTATAAACTTAGTTTTGCACACAACCTCAGTCAAGCTTGTTATGCAACACGTGTTGTGGCATACCCATACTTGTAAAATTATAGTAAAGTAAACAAAGAGCTGAACTTACTGATACTGATCATGATGTTATGTCTTTATACGTATTTATTATAAATACGCCAAGTAAATCTAGCATCAAGTTATGTCCATGCTACTCTTTACTCTTACTTATATTTGAAAGTTTATGTTACTCTTCCAAACAAACTCTTTTTTCAATACTTCTATAAGGAAAGAAGCGCGTATCATGTCTATGATAACGTAGTACTTGGGGTGGAATAACATTTGAATGTGAGTCAGTTGAACTTCAAAATTCTGTTGTAAATGTGTTTGAGCAAGAATTTAAATATTTATCGTTAGGAACGGACTTTAAGTATGTTCTCGAAAAACCAAACAATACAGGTGTCTTACTTTTCAAATTAAATAAAACCGGATCATAAATATTACAAGCATTATAAATCTTCAAGGTTTTGAATAATTTTTGTCAATTTGTATTTTTAAAACCAATCAAAACAACAAATAATTTCAACAATTCATTTCTTACTACAAAATTAAATCGTTTAAATAGACTTTTCTAAAACTAGTTATATGGTATCTGTCACAAGAGATATTTATGCAGCATACGTCAAGGTTGACACTAAGCAAAGCAAACATAACACAGACAGTAGTTACCTATCTTCTCTTGGCACTCGCTCATCATGTGTTTGTCAACACCACCATAAACAGAAAGTGTGAAAGTATCTCTACTTAGATCTAGCTTATTTGAAAAGTTATATATGTTGCGATGAAAAATTCCTTTCATTATAAAATTGAATATAATAATATTAGTAAACCATGTTTTATGAATTTTATTTTTATTGACAGAAAGACTGACCTCATCTCCAAAGCCAGAAGCTTTATATACTGAGGGCGATTAGAGGCTATGTGTTCGAGAGTTTAGTATAAAAAATTGGATATTTATTGTATTGACAATCTACAATCGTAATCCTGGTAAACAATTTTAGGAAGTAAGGAACGGGTCAAGAAACTTATATTATTTAAACCAGGAATTTATCCGTCTTACTATGTGATATGTAATTGTTTTACAATTTTCTACCCATTGCATTCATACCTTGTCACATAAAATAGTGTTTATCTAGAGAATGGTGTTTAGAAGATGTATCTCAGAGTCGCGATGAGGACCTCACGGACCGTTATAAGACAGTGACCAATGTGTGGGGCGATTGAGTGAGCACTGGCCGGTCCCCGTTCTGCAGCAGGATGGTGAAACTTTCCCGCCGGTGGGTGGTGGTTGGCAGAGCGGTCTTGGTGGTGGCTTCCTCTATCCCGGACACAGTGGCACACTTCGAGGGCAGCAGCTGCAGCAACTCCTGGCGTATGTTGGAGTTCAGCCAGCCGTACACCACGGGGTTGGACACAGCGGAGGTCATGGCGGTCACGTGACATACGGCCAAGGTCACGTACAGGTCCTGTGAGGACACACGGCTGAAGGACTCCTCTGAGTAGAGGACGTCGGCCGTCAGAGAGAAGATACCTAGAGGCAGCCAGCTCAGGGCGAACAAGATCGCAACACCTGTACAGATTACACACTATTGTACAGATTACATTCTACTGAACAGAGTATAATTTAAAGTTTCTTTCCTACTTTTCATAAATTAAAGAAGAGTGTTATTCAATTTCAGCCGAATTTACAAGATTTAAACTGTTAAGTTTCAATGTGTCAAAACTGTATAGAATATACCTTCTATAGAATTTACATGGTACCACAAAAGCCTTGATGCGGTATCGGTACTGTAACTGCTGTGTTCGCACAAAAGGTACTGGTCGGTCTTTTGTGTGGGAAATAGAATTTATTTAATTAATTATAGTGTTTGTGTAGTGTTTGTATAAGCTTCTACAAGAATCCGAAACATTCCAATGTTTGCGACATAATAATATATATCACGTCTAAGATGTAATTGCACGCTTTATACTATTTCAATGACTATCACCTTATCTTATTTTCACAAAAATATTAGAACGCAATGTTGAAAATGTCTTACCTATTAACTAATTTGAGGCAGCATAAATGTATCATCCTTACTTTATTTAGTTAAGCAAATATTAAGGGTATCAAGGTTCTAGATTTCTCATTTGTCATTAAATAAGTATTTTGTTACAATAGACTTTATCAGCGTAGAAACAGTACAAGTCATAGAATTAAAAACTCGAAATTAAATAAAATTATCATTAAAATAATTATAAAATTTGATAAATACTATTCTAATGTTGTTTTAGATTGTTAGGGTAGAATATCAGTTTATATAGCTCATAAGAATAGTGAAACTTTGTTTTATGTGTACAACATACAAAACTATGATTTAATAAAAATAATAATAATTTTTTAAATTAATATTTCTTTTACAAAGAGTAAAAAAGTGTAAAAATATAATACTCTGAACATTTTTCATATTAATGTTATAATTAATAAATTGTTATAGAGTGATTGGAAGCAAAGGACTAAAATACAAAAATTCCATGAAGTAAGGAATGTATAACATCAAGCATAATAAGGGGTATACACTGTTCTGTTTTATAAAATTATTGAGGAAATAAATCATCTTGGAGGAATTATACACTACATAATTCTACAAAAAAGAAAAACATTTTACATCATGATTTCGTCAAATCGACTGGGAAAAGTATAGAAAATTTTGAAACTGTGTAAAAACCAAATTATAAAATTAATAAAACAATACAATATATTCAGAAATGATAATATCTTTAAATAACACTGAATAGTTTGTAAAAGCTGTGAGTTCATGCACAATGAAAAAAGTAGTTTAAATCCCCTAAAAAAAAGGTTTTCCTAAAAAATATATCACCATTTAAATACATGTATAATGCTAAACAAAGTAAAGTTCTATATGTACAATAATTTTCTCTATAACCACGTCATATTACAATCCCATCAAAGTTGTCATCAGCTGTCATTAATAAGTTGTCTTATGAAAATCCTTATATTAAATAATTTATATGACGTCAAACACAAAGGAAAATGGAGTACAATGATCACTCTGTATTTCTGTTAGTCCTTAAGACGTTAAATGACGGAAGTATAACTAAAATGAAGTTAAACTACGTCAGGTTATGAAGATTAGGTATTTCAGGACGTTTTGTCAAATTGCTGGTATACTCGAGGGGAGTTTTCTAGAGCACAACCCGTTCATTATAAACTACTGACACATAAGTTACATCTTTTATATCAGTTCGTTATCTTAGTTTACATAAAAAATACAATGTGGAACTTTGCTGACTGGAAAGTGGATCTATGTAAGGTGCTATAAGGATGAAAAACAATGATACACAGGCGGCACGTGATGGCAATAACACGTGACTCTCCCATCCTTACCATCCTTGCAAACCGTCTACAAGACTGGAATATATTACATGGCTTACAAAAGTTGCCACGAACTGTCCTTGCCACAGCTTGTTTTGTTCCTTTTCTGAACACCTTGAAGAGGATTTTGCTCTATTAGTTTATGTGAACCAAGATTATAACAAATATAAAGAATTCGTTTCTGATCCTAGTTGAGGACTACAGAATAAACGGAACAACATTTTATTTTACCAAACAATAAAATGTTTTAAAAAACAACTCGGTGTCATTGAATGTACAGTTTTAGAAACAGAGTGTTGCAGGCACTAATGATGGTGCTTTCCCGTCGCTAATGTGAAAACAATGAACACGGAGACTGTCTTTCATCGTGCACTTCTCCGCTTCCCTACCTTGGATTGAATTCGTTCCACATATTATATACACGAAACCCTGTTTTATATATATATATATATATATATATATATATATATATATATATATATATATATATATATATATATAAAGTTACAAAAAGTGAATAAAATATTTGGGTGGCTGCATTATCGCAATAACTGAATTAGAAAAAAGCATACATGAATTTTTTCCTCGATACAAAAAAATTTTAATTCCATGTGCGCTGTAATATTTTTAGTTTCATGACAGATTTCCATTAAAAATTTGCCTTTTTTCGTTTTCATAGTTATTCCAAAACCTGTAAGAATACATATGAACTGAACGTAGCTTGACCTAATCTTTTTAGACACGAAAAGCTGCACATGTCTGTGTTTTTATATATTTTACAGCTCAGATTTTTAGTAATTTTTTAATAATTGTAAATTGATTGAAAAAAGGAAAATTTAAAAGAATGTTTTTAGAAACATTTTATATTTCTTAAAAACGCACGCATTAAACACTTGAGGGTTCTTCTAGCTAAAATCGTTCCCAAGAAAAGCTATTGAATTCCATACATATATAACTAAAGGAATTTTGGTTTCTAGAGAAAAACTAAAGATTTTCTCAGAAATCCAAAAAACGTCCCAAAATGAAGAATTCAAGCGGTATTTTCGAAATTACAAACGAATTTATAGAAAAGTTATCCATGCTGCAAAGGCATATGATGTTTCCAAATCAATTATATCTTCCAAAAATATTTCTAAAACTGCATGGGACATCATCAACAATAAAAACAAATCAAGTAACAAACAAATCAAATTAAAAAGTGGTGATAGACTTGTGGAGGACGCGGTGGAGGTTGCAAATAGGTTTAACAGATTCTTCGGATCTGTGGCTTGTGAGCAAGGCCCTTGCCCATCACCCCCACAAGGAATCACAAGACGTAGGCAGTGTCCAGTAGCCTCCCTGGCACTGGCACCTGTCGTTGAGGAAGAGCTTGAAAAAATAATTCAGCAGCTCCCAGCCAAAAAAACAAATGATTTAAATTCAATGTCAACGTGGCTCATAAAAAAATGTTCAAAGCATATTGTGAGACCATTAACCCAATTAGTAAATTTCTCTTTTGAACAAGGAGTTTTTCCCTCACTCCTCAAAACCGCTAAAGTAACCCCTATTTTCAAGAAAGACGATCCCCAATCCCCACAAAATTACCGCCTGTCTCAATTTTGCCAGTTATGAGCAAAATATTCGAAAAGCTTTTCTTGACACGAATGTTTCAATTTTTGAATAAACACAACCAGCTATCGGAAGACCAGTTTGGCTTCAGGAAGGGCAAGTCGACAATAGACGCAATTGTAAATCTTGTCGACATGGTTCTAGAGGGACTAGAACGTCGGGATCACACATTGAGTGTGTTCCTGGACTTATCGAAAGCATTCGACTGTGTTGACCATGTTACAATGCTTGACAAACTTGAATCTCATGGCATCCGAGGCGTGCCTCTCCAGTGGTTCAGATCATTTCTAAGCCATAGAACTCAAATTGTCCAGATCTCAAATAAATTATCTGAACCAATTCACCTGAGTTATGGTGTCCCACAGGGCTCAATTCTCAGTCCAATTCTCTTCCTGATCTATGTCAATGATGTAGGTTCATCACTTCTGCACGGAAGACTAGTGCAGTATGCTGATGACACGACTCTCTGATTCACTAGCAAATCAAAATTGACTTTGGAACAGCATAGTTTTGTTGAAATTAACAACTGTGTCCAAAATTTTAACAGCCTCAATCTTAAAACAAATTCTGCAAAATCCAATTTTATAAATTTTGCTTTACGACCAGTAGATAGTCATGATGAGCCAGCTGTTATGTTGGCTGACACTATGCTGGAAGAAGTATATTGTTCGAAATTCCTGGGAATATACCTAGATCGAGGGTTGACTTGGAACGATCACATCGACCACGTTTGCTCCAAATTGGCCTCAGGCATTTATGTTTTGAGGTCTCTAGCCAAATACTGCCCGACTCAAGTTCTGATGATGGCGTATTATGGCTTGATTTACCCCCACCTCACTTACGGGCTGGTGTTGTGGGAAGCTTGTGCAAACAATCAATTCCTGAGAGTGTTCAAGCTGCAAAAACAAGCGATCCGCATTATCGCTAAGTTGAAATTTAGAGAGACGTGCAAGGAAGCCTTCAAAAATTTGCAACTGTTGACGCTGCCCAGTCTCTACATCTTGGAAACAACTCTGTTTTGTATGTCTAAATGTGCCATGACGAATGGCCGAGACATACATATGTATGACACTAGAGGCAGAGATAACTACCGAACTGGTAGACACAGACCGGTGGTTTATGAACGCTTGCCTTCACAGACAGGTGTTCAATTCGTCAATAAATTACCAGATTCAATTAAAAACACTTCAACACTCAAAGTGTTAAAAACTCGTTTGAAACGCTTTTTAGTGTCAAAAACATTTTATAATGTTGACGAGTTTTTTGCTTATGATTTGGAGACCACCAATTAAAAAGACTGACAAAATTCGTTGCTGGAAGAGGGAATAATTGGTGAATGAATGGATGTGGGTACGTTTGCAAAATTGCATGTTTGAATGAGATTTCTTGTGGTGTGTTTGACAAAAATTTTAGCCAGTAAAAAGTAAAAATATGACATTTGCCATACGTTGTATAATGTTCCGGCAATAAAAAACTGATTTGATTTTATATATATATATATATATATATATATATATATATATATATATATATATATATATCGATTTTGATGACTGACGAAACGTTAGAAATCAATTCATATAATACTCAATATTAACATATTTTTAAGAAGGTTATTTTTAAAAGTGAAAAATAACAATTTCTGCCAAACGCGAATGTGCATAGTAAAACCATTTACTCACACTGCACAGTTAAACAGACGCCTATGGTAATGATAAATAGACGTTACGGTTGGTTATGTTTTATAACAATGTCAGACTATCTAAAGTAAACATTAACGCGTTCAGTGTCACGTGAAGATGTGTGGTCAGAGTATTTACACTTAGTGAACAGAGCATTATACCCTGGGGCTGAGAGTGTTACACGTCCGTTTTCCAAGTAGAACATCCTACTAAATCTAAAGCTTTACGGTTATTTATTCGCTCTCTTCCATTAAAACAGTTAACGAATTAAAGAATCCTTTACACCCAAGGACTTAGATGTAATCTGCAGATCCAGAGAGAGTTGTTAAAAACATCTATTCCACATTTTGTATTTAATATATAAAATTTTGAAATTATATTTCGGATCCCTATCTCTCTGATTATTTCATTCTACTGCAACTTTTTCAAAACAATACATAGAGATGCTACAACCATAATTGGTTATTCTTAGTCTTAGTCATATATTATATAGATATAATAAGGGCGTACATTCTTCTTTAGAGAAGAATGGATTTTATCTGTACCTACAATATTACAATTACTGTTAGTATAGAAAAACTTAAAAATCTAGAAATTTTAAACAGCTATATGGTGATTTTTATCCATCCTCTTCTTCATAGGAAAATCCTAGAACAGAACATAAAATGCAGACAAATTTACAAATCAAGCTTCACGCAATATATGTTAGTACTTTTTCCAAGTGTTTTTTAAGTCAAACATTATAGTTATTAGTACCATTTCCGAAAAAAATACGTTTAAAGCACACCTGAGAGGAGAAGCGTAGTTCTTCGGTTCCTCTTTATTTCCCGCAGGGCTCTCCGCCTATCCTTCTGTGTGCGTGCGTGTGCGTGCAGGTAGGATGCAATCCGCGCGTGCACCACGCACACTACGAGGGCTGGGATGACGGCCTGTACGAGCAGCACAGCTGCAGCGTACGATATCTTTAGTTGCTGAGAGGGCCATCGCTCCAGACACGTCTCGTACAGCACCACCCGGTGGAACATCAGAGGCTCCACCACCTACAACATGGAACACTCGTAATATCCGGTGCAGGGAGGAGGTTTTTCCATGGTAACATATAACTGTCTTCGTCTATCCTAAAATTAAATCATAATTGGTAAACATTTGTTGAAAAATATAATACCCTAAAAAATATTGAAGCTACTTTGACTCTAACAAAATAATTTACAACAAATACGCATATAACTCAAACATAAACATTCAAAAGCTTTTTTAATTGTTCTAAACATTCTGGTTAGAAAAGTATTTATTTTTAATTTACTTAAAGGGTCTTAAGTTTTTAAATTTTGAATCATTTTAAACCTGTTTGGTCATATGAAGAGGAAATTAACCCCATAACTGAAACATTAACCGGACCCTCTGTTGTCAATTGTCAAAAAGAAAAGGATTCTTGCTAGATTCATTCACACTTAAATAAAATACTGCCTATTTTAAGAAATACAGGATTATTTAACTGTCTTCTAGTAAGAGCCTGTGGCAATGATAATAAAACGCAATTTTAATACAGAATAGTATTATTCAATGAAATTCAATGATTTTATACATTAGTAATGTGCTTTCCTTTACAGCTGAACAGGTAGTACTGTTCATATAAACGAAGTAGCATAACCTTACATTACAGTAAGAGACTCACCTGATAAAAGGCAACAGGGAGGGTGGCTAGTGCTGACACCAACCAAACCATCACTATGGATGTGATTACCCGTCGTCTACTGTTGGTACCTTCTTGTCCACGCACTATCGTCAAGTACCTACAACAGTGAACTTCGTTATACATATATCTTAATTATCTGATAGTTAATAACACAGAACACTCGTAATACCAGATCCGGTCAGGACCAAATCTAGGGATTTTTTAGGGTTATAAGGTAACGCTTATAGACTGATTTGTGACTAGGAAATTATACCCAGGAGTTTTCTAAAATACGACAACATACCATTAAGCTAACTCAGTCTGTCTTAAAAACTTACAGGGTAATTTTTACAAGTTAAAAACTATAAACTAAAAACTTTAAGTTACTTTTAAATCTCTGAAGTTCACTTTTATCCATAAAACTTTATAAAAATGGTTATTATTATGAAATACTACTAGTATATGACTAAACTCTGGAGGCTGGAAGCTATATCAATTAACATTGAAAAATATATAGTGATTTCAAAAGACTTTATAATAATTTTTTTTAATTATTCCTAATCCCAAAAAAGTATTAATTTAAAATAAACCCAAAAAATAGTATCCCAATACCTAAAAAACCAAAAAACAACATTATTTCCCAATTAAAAAAAGAAATATTTCACCATTACTTAAAAAAAAATCCTTACATTATTCTGGCTATATTAAAATAGCTTCAGCTTCACTTACCTGTCCAAGGCTATGACGGTAATGGTGCCAACGGAGACCATGATGTTGGTGCCCTGAATGACCGGCACCAGCTTGCACAATGCGAGTCCAAGAGTCCACTGGCGGCTCAAGATGGAGACCAAGGTGAAAGGCATGCAGATGAGGCACAAAGTCATATCCGAGACAGTCAAATTCACGATGTAGAGATTCCTCGGTGTGTGCATCTGCGGTCGACGCGCCACCACGAAACTGACAATCAGGTTGGCTGACAGTCCGGATACCATCAGGAACCCGTAGATGCAGATCAGGATCACCTGTCCCATAAATTAGAGTTTCTTTTAGCAGTAATAGAGTTACTGAGGATGAAGATCAGGGATCTTCACGCCAAAATGGCATTAACGGCTTCGATGTGTGATCGCTGAGCGATTCTGTCGTTGAAAGCAGTCTGCTTGCCGAACTGTCAATGGTGGTGGTTCACCGCAAGTCACCTTTAAGCCGTAGACCTCAGGTTAAGTGTTAGACAGGACGTCTTAGCCGTAATAAGACGTTCTTTTTTACCTTTACCATGAAAGCTATAGATGCAAATCACTGTTATCTAAATTTTCCAAGAAAGTAAGCCGATGTAGAAATTGCATTAGAAATAGCTAATCATTTTTCATTACATTTTATAATACATTGGTTTTTAAATCCAATATAATATAAAATTTAACAAGTGGGAAACCGATGGTTTTTATCCTATAAAATAAAATTTTAATTAATAATTCAAAACTTAGCCTTGTTCAGATTATTAAAACAATTTAAATAAAAGTAGTTAGTTCACCTTTGATCTCCATGTTACTGACATAACAGACTGCAATATGTTTCACAAAGGAAAATTTAGGAGTGTGTGATGTTTTTATTTTTGCAGAGTACTCTTTCAAACGGAATCTGTAAATCACTCTGAATGTGCGAATAGATAAAAGCTCTTTTGATATTAAAACTCATGTCCCGAGTGAACTTCCCTCGATGATTCCATTCAAGAAAATCAAGGAAAAATCTGTTACATTTTAAAATAAATATAAATAACTTAAATATTAATTTTATACGGAATTGTCTTTTAGTTAAACAAAGTTCCACGTTTAATCTAATTTAGCGGTACACCAAAGGATGATATAGTTTATGTAATAGGCCTAACCAAATGGAATCGTAAATATAAAACACTAAAAATAAACGTAGTGGATTAAGAAATATGTAACTTACAGTTTATCAAAAGCTTAAACACAATTAAAAAATGAAATATAGTAAAAAAATTACTTTAAATAGTGTTAATTAATCTAATGATAATCCCTTAATTTGCTTTGTGCTTTAGACATTAAATGTGAATTTAATGTATGAATGCTAGTAATTCGCATTTATGAACCCCGGGAAAGAACACGAAACGAGATCATCGAAACTTATTATAAATTTAGAAATACTCATGTGGATTATATTAATCATGATTACATTGAATACTTAAGTTTACTTTATAGGATTATTTAAAACTTTTAGTATTCAAGATAAGAATTTCCATAGGTAGCAACACTAAGCACGCAATGCTTCTACGTAATAATATCATTTGAGATTGTCAAGCTATTTAAAAATTATATTACACTGATCAACCCAATTATTAGTGCTAGCTTATAATTATGGACTTACATTTAATTAATAAAATCACATGTTAAGTTTAATCACATGATTTTCCATTTCTAACCTTTTATGGGAAAATCCTTCATGCTTACAAAACGTGCAGGGATGTTTTTCATGTTACCAAGATAGCATCTCACAAAAGTGAAGATAGCTTTGTCCTTTGGTGGGAAGGCTGAATAAATGTTTTGAAGATCCTTACTCCTTTACTTCTTCACCTTGAGCTCCACTTAAATCTTGAAACTGTCAAGATTGCTTCAAGATTTAGGTGGGCTCAAGAGGAAGACGTAAAGGATTTTTCATGCTAGACTAACAAGATACAAATTTTGTTCTCCACGTCTTTTTACTCCACTTATGGACGACGTACTTTCATATGCCGAACGAAAATAACAGATATAAAACTGATTTACATCGCCACAAGAAGGAAACTGACCTCCGTAAGTCCGTCAACATTGCGGTCACGACTCTTGTGTTCTTGCAGGATCTGGAACGCCTCGTGGATGCTGAAGTTAAATGTGCCTGAGGCGTTCAGTTCCATCATCAGACATGATTCGAACATGGGACAGCTCATGTACAGAGGGCGTCATCAGATTGTACGGCCACGTAGGAGTTTCACCGTCACTCTGGAGTCGAGAAGGTTTAGTGCGTTCAGAATATACTTTACCAACTTGAGGCATTCAATTCCTGCAACAGAAACTGTACATTGTACATAACGCTTCTTCATTCATAGTTTAACTTAAAATACAACATGAACGCCACTTTAAGCAATATAATATGTCGTTACGTACTATTCTGTATTGAGAAACTATTAAATATTTTACAAAATTATATTTACATTATCCCATTATATTACAACAGTCTTAAGTTAATGGTCGGCGAGTCCAAATCTATTGTTACCTTTATTCTGTAGTTCGGTTATAATAATTAGTGTTGTGTTTTGATTTTATTAAATGCACGTTTCGGACTCATTGGAGTTGACAAGCACTATGGAGGTTGCCATTACCACCATGGAGGTATTTTGTGTGCCAGAACGCTGTGGTATGATTTTTTTATTTTAATATAAGTTTTACTTATGTGTTTGGGTTAGTTATTCACCTGAGGAAGAGATCAGATTGCAGATGTCGAAACGTAGTGTTACGGAATATCCAGAAGAAAATCCTGTTTTCTTCATTTACATTATGTTATTAAGTCAATAGCTGTGCCCACGGCCATGGTCGGTGAGGATGTGGCGAGTCATGGCTTTCTGCAAACATAGACTAGGCACTGCTTACTTACCTTCCCCGCTCGCTGGTGAATCTAAACAGACCGATTTTTTACGCATGAATGTGCAACTTTAGCCTGCTGCGGCATAGATACGTACCTCCTACTCTACGAACGTTATTTTAGTAATAAAATTGAATATAAAAGTGCTGCATATTGATAATGATTTATTTATAGCACCTTACCTTTAGAAATAAATGTTTTTAGAGATATTCGACTACCATTGTTAAGCATTAATTATAATGGCCATGTTTATGTCTGTGTCGGAGGACCTAAAGAAGGAAGGAACCACAAAGGACGACATCTTGAGCTTATGAAAGAACGCGTCATAGACGTGGTGGTAAGTTATTATTACTCGAACAGCTCCATATTGTAAATTGTTTACATGCGCAAGTGGCTTAATCCATAACCATCCCCATCCACTCTTTTCACTCCGACTACTACCCCTTATCTGATTGTTTTTTTTTTTTTTTTTTTTTTTTTTTTTTTTTTTTGTGGCGATGTAAAATCATAAACATATTAAATATTAAGTACCCACTAGGGACCAAAGGTATAACGGTTCTGCGTCAAAAGTGAAATAACGAGGAGACTCGACCAAATCCTTTCATCTTGTACCCATTTGGCACAAAACAAGATTATTTAAAACCGCAGAGTTCTCAACAGTTTTGTTCTCAAGAGTCAGCAACTTATATTAATAACTATAAAGATTCCTTCTCCGAGATTGCTGTTTAAATTTTTTAGGGTGAAACAAGATAAAGTTTAAGCTGTTCGGGCTTTGTGGAGTCGGTTTGTCTGTGTGGTTGGAAGTAAATTAACGGGATATACATTCTGGTTACCATCCCTATCCATGTATTTCACTCCTTGACGACACCAATGTAGCTTTAAAAACGCTGCAGACTGCTACCCCTTTCTCGTTTGTTGGTGGCAATGTAAAATCTTAAAATATATTAAATATTAAGTACCCACTACGACTCATTGCAAAAGACGAATTAACAATCGCTCGAGTTGCTCACGCCTGAAGAAATAACGGACTGGATATACATTAAAAAAAATGAATATAAAATATAATACAAAATAATACACTATTATATACCACATACACACGTTGAATCTGGAATGAATATATTAAAAGGAAAAAACCGTGTAATTTTAATATGTACCTGTTTTAAAGAATTGAATATTATTAATTTTAAAAACATTTACATATTAGCAACAAGGGTAAATAAGCAGTGTCACCGCAGATTATAATGGGGTAGTGATAATGAATAATGATGGGATAGGAGTGGAGGCTGTTCACATGTCAAACTGCCCGCCCGTAGTTCGTAGACAACACTGCTTCGGCCTCCTCAATAGACAATGATAATATCCACTGGTTAAACTTTCCTTTTAAAGATAATTGTAGAAATTTCATTGAAAAAACTAAAATTAGGAAACTGTTTACTTATATTAATAAAAAGCACGTGAGCTAGATAGTACGAGTTGGTGTTTGAATAAGATTTAGTTAATTGCAGTGTTAGAATTCCTGTTGATCTAGAATAACGTGTGTTATGGGTGTGTTGAGTTCTTTCAAATAAATCATCAAATTTTTATACATGTGTATTAAAAGAAATTTTATAAAAAGTTGTCTTATTGCTACCCAAACAATGTTAGATATTACATCATTACAGTACAAATGAACATATTATATCTTAAACTAATTTAATATATCACCAAAGAGTTCCCCATTCTTGTTAATTTTGCAAGAACTTTTATTTAAAGTCAATATGAACATTTTAGTTAGGTATTGTACCTGAAACTTAATTTTTTTTAACGTAATGTTCTTGTTTACTGGAGTTTTAATGTTTTATACTTTTCTGACATTATTTTTATGCCTAACTACATAAGTTCTTTCAGATTTACGTTTTATTTTATTTTATTAGTAACTTTCATAACGAATAAGAATATGCAGGAAGAATTTATTTTAAAGGAAACAGGATTTTTCCGGACATTTGCCATCGTTCAGTGAAACAATAAATCAGTAACACTACGTTTCGAGATCTGCAATCTGATCTCTTCTTCACGTAAAAAACTAACCTAATACATAATATTACAAACTAGGTTACAATAAACAAATCTTACCAAAGCGTTGTGGCACGCCTAAGTCAGGAATCACCAAATAATTAATACTAATACTCTATTCCCGGGAGAAGTTCCAACTCACCAGGAATACCAATCTATTAATTTAAAATAACAAGTAATTTATTGGTATGATTTTATATACTTCGTAAACTGCTTGGATATGAAATAACTATACATTTGTCTTTTCTATTCCATTCCAACTATATTGTATCGTAATAAAACCGGTATTAGAACTGTTTATAAAACCATACTTTCAAATTTAAAATCATTTCGATTGTTCTATTTGCGAATCATCTTGTATATTATTTTCTAATTTATTTATAACCATTTCTAAGTTTTGAAATTAAATCATAAATATCCTTTAGTAACAAAGAGTTCTCTTAAGAATCTATCTAAAACAACCACCCACCTACAACTTTATAAGTACGATATAAAATGCATACCACACGACACCGACTGATAGTAAGTACTGACTGACACACACACGATACCATATGCGCGCACCATATGTGATCTGTCAGGTTTCATGATGGCAGACTAACGAGAGCAGTGCCTAATTTATTGTATATGTACTCATCGTTATCATCAAAATTATAAATTACTCGTAGATTTCAAAGGCTAAATATACTAATAAACTAAATCTAATTTTGGGCTTAGTGAAACATCTATACTAGTACATAAAAATATCTGCGTGAGTCTTCGTAAGTGTCTGTGTGTGTGTGTGTGTGTGTGTGTGTGTGTGTGTGTGTGTGTGTGTGTGTCGCGTAAAAACTACTCGACCGATTGGAATTTTACTTTGACATTCTTAGAATTCATGGTTAACGTATTAGTAAATTCCTATCTCTTAAAACATGCGAGAAACATTCCAGTTACTTCAAGGTACTTATAAAAATTGCTTCACTCTCCTACTTGAAAGCCCCAAAATACTATCTTTTAAACTTTTTACTCAGTTTTAATATTTTTCAGTGATTATCAACTGATAAGAGATTAGAATATAATTTAAAAGTCCCATTGTCTCTGTTTTCAGTAGCAAATTGCAAATGATACTGCGGGTAACTACTCTTATATTATAATAGTGTAACGGTAACATTACATTTTCAGGAAATAAGAGAAAGGAAAAATACTTAGTTATATTAGTTATCTACCAATATCCAATATTAAATTATTCTGCATCATCTGATAAAACCATATTTAATTAAATTTCATTACTATTCCTTCTTTAAAATTTTGGGGTTTCAGTTAACATGTTCCAGGAAAAGCTAACGCCTGCAGGAGCCGGGAAAATTTACATTGCTTAATTACACAACCTGGGTTTTGTTGGAATCTACAGAGGAAATCTTTTTCGTATGGAAGAAATTTATCGTCAACCGAGCTAGTTAGTTTTGGTGGAAATCGAAATGGAAGAGTATCAAAAGTGTTGAAAATACGGAACGATACTTATTTTTCAGATCATATTTTTGTACTTTCTGTACGCAGGTCACCCATTCAGAACACGATGTAACTGTTACGGTTTGGCGAAATTCCTGTAAATATTGAATAATGTGTCTATGTTCGTTTTAAGCGAGTTATCAAGATCGGGGAAACTAATTTCAAGGTCAAGGACATTTGCCCGAGCGCCTGCATTATGTATACAAAAGAGAACCTGAAAAATCAGTAAAACTCACAAACTGAACGATCGGTTGAAATACCCAACGGAAATGTGACAGCGCGGGGTTCCACCAAAGGAAAATATAAACATTCCTAGAGATGAAACAAATATAAAAATTATAGAGTCCCATCACGAATACTTGATAGAGCTAAAATTATAAGAAGATAAAATGCAAAATAAGGTAAAATCGAATATAAAAAATCCACACGGGCTGTATCTTTTCTTAGTTTCACGCACTTAACCAGCTCTTAGATACGTAAATTAATATTAATTCAGAGTCCAAATAACTAACCAAATACAAACCCTTAACGTTAAATTTTTAATTTCCTTATCTAATTGTCTGAACAAAAGAAAATACAACTGCTTTAAATCGTGCTTTTTCTAAATCAAAGGTCTTTTATGGGCGAATAAAATAAACTACATCCATTGAATGGACGACTTTTATGGGATATTCACTATTCAGCAATTGAAAGAGATGAAAGGGTTTTATGGAAACATTGTTTTGTCTTATTCAACACTTAGTTTTGAACAAGAATAATTTAAGAACAAGCTGCAAATCGGCACGTTATTTGTCATTTTATAAAGTGCTACGTGATTTGATTTTGCGATTTTTAGGCTTACTTTTTGTAGGTACAGAATATAAATAGTAATAAACAATCTAAACCACTATGGGACCTTGCAGGCTTCCTAATATATAATTTTTAAATAGCAAAAGGAATTATCCAATATCTAATGTTAGTAGCAATGGGTTATAATGGTTAGTAGCTTATCATAATCCATCCTGACCTATTGCTGGAATTTGATTGCGGTGGATGACCGAATTTTGCATGTTTTCAGAAAGAAAATTGGGTTTAGCAAGAGAACCTGTGAAGATAAGAAGATTACATTTTTGTGGGTTGTCAGAACACTAATAACTAAATATTGATGTATTTTGAACCCATTTGGCATATTAGATCATTATTGAAAAAAAACACTTTTTTGCAATATGACACTTTTTACCAACCAAAAGCAAACATGTTTAACATAGTGGTAATTTAAAATTTAATCATGAAAATTTAAGCATTTTAGAGCAGAGTATTTTTTTAAATTTTTTAATTTAAAATTGTTATTATTCTTATTTGTTTATTTCACGAAAAACTATAAAAGGCTTAAGCTACAATTTTTTCTTAATTATGTATTTACACACAAACGAAATATAAAAGTTATGGTAGGTCATAAATTAAAGATTACTTTCTCCAATGTCAAATTCCCTTACAGCGAAAAACATTTTTTATACTTTTATGCTCTCATTATATTGAAAACACTTATGATTTTTTCTATAAAACAAATACTAAAAATACATTCACTTAGTTGTCTTTCATTGTATTGTAAATTAACCTAAAATGTATTTATTTCTATATGTGCAATTGATGAAAGAAAAATTATTTACAAATAGTTTTTTCGATCGACGATTTTGCAATCATTCTGAACAGGCATAAAGTTAGGACGCATCTACCAGAATACACATATTGTTGGTTTCGTATTATATAAAATAATTACTCCAGAAACTAATAAACAATTACTGTTTATTTCACAAATTTTAACTTAGAGAATGATGTCAAGCAATGAATGAACATCGTTAAATGACGTACAGATATTTCTATTCTACGTAGCATAAATTCTTAGTGCCAAAATAGATGATAAAGTTTGACATTTCCATTGATTGCAGGGTTTTTAGAAACAACCATAGGATTTGACTTCTAAATATCCTCGGAAGAGATGTTTTATTATTATTGTCACAACAGAAAGTTATATAAAGCGTTTAAAGTTTACGACGTGGAATAACGAAGAAGAGCAAGTGCTCTAGGTTGGGTACCTAATGTTAAATCTGATAATGACGACGAAAACGACACTCCTTGTTTTGCATTCCTCGTTAGCTCGTGAAGTAGACGCAAACAGAACGTGACATACCGTACTGGCGCCAAAGATGAATCCATACAAGAAAATATCTTCAAATTAATTCCTGGCACGTTTGGCAGCTCTTCCTGTACACAATACACAGCCTAATATTTCGACCTAAATCAACTCTTTGTATTCAAGTCTGTTTTTGCAATATACTGTTACTATTGGATAAGACGTAGTAACTGATTCACTAGCGTATACTATGAAACATTTTCGAAAGAGCTATAAATAAATTTTTTTTAGTTGAGGGTGTGTAAATGAAGCAACAATAAAATTTAAAAATTTCTAGTATTCTAATTTTGCGAATCCATTTTTTGTGTATTTAAAATTAATCTGCCAGAAAATTTAAAAATTTTCTTGTTAACAACCAAACAAGAACATAAAAATGTTTTTTATGGTGTTTTTTTAGTGTTTCGTAAAATTAATAGAGAAATACTTTTTACCTCCTTTGAAGGGCTGATGTGGCTGGGTAATGAAAGATTTGAATATGTGAAACATTATTTCTTTCAGGTCACATCTTTTCTTAGCTATAAACACTTAAAACAATCGCCAGACACATAAATAACAGTTATATGACCGTCACACTTTGTAACAAATAGACTTTATTAAGTGACCACTGGCTTAATCTGAACTATGGTTTGTCTGATACTAAACTTTATTCTTTATTTTCTTAGCTTATTGTTGGGCTTAAAGGTAACAAACAAAGAAAAACGTAAATTGAGAAAAAATTATTGTTTCATATTTTAACCCTTTTTATAACATACCATGTCAGCCCCAACCGAAATTAACGCGGCAGGTTGTATGCGTGTGCAATAAAAATTTGTTCACGGCTACTAGACTTGTTCAAGGAAGGTTACATGTCGCGAAAGAGGCTTCGGTGGAGTTGTATGGAGAATATTTATTGCATGCTCATTCACTTCTCGAGGTGTCCTGTAAACACATAGACAGACTGATAATTAGATATTACATTTTACAACTCCCAGACAGACGAATAAGAAATTAATTTATCCAGCCTATTGAGTTATGGGCACTCAGCCGAATTTCATTGATAGACATGCACCAACAATGAACTTACACTCGACAATGTAGAAGTGAAGTTTAATGCAAAATCAAAGTCTACGGATAGAAAATTATTTTTAATATATCTAGCGTGAGTTAGAATACGCAAAGCTCAGCCGAATTCTATACAGGAATATTTCCATCATAAAGATGCAAATCCCATGGCTAAAAACACACACACATGTACTATCGTTTCCTTGTTGTATATTTATAAATGAAACCTTATAAACAATTTTAAACCAATAGGTCATTTTTCGCAAGTTTTAGGGTGGATGGCAGGCAGAAGAAAACATTTTACCAGCCCTCTGAGTAATATTTCGCCAAATCTCAGCCAATTAAAAGTGTCTCTGTTTGTAAAGAATTTCAATACCACATAAACTTTATTTTAGGCCACACGATATTTAACCAGAATGTTTGTATATCTATTGTTCAATCCAAACCTCAGAGGAGGGTAAACCCTCCGAACCCAAAAGTTCATTTATTCAGTTTATAAAGTTGTATATTGAAAAAATTGTCAGAAAGTAAAATAATATTTAAGAGCTATAATTACATTTCACCATCAAGGGTACAAGTAGAAGAGTTAAATTAATTTCATGTACGAGTCAACAAAGCAGAACTTGCAACATGACATTTAATACAATTGCAGTGGAGTTGACTATCCATAGTATTACAGCACAACACCCACAACAAGCTCAGAGCAGCTCGCGGCCCGAGGAACATGCAAGTGCAGTACGGAACGTAAATAACAAAGAGGTTTGCCACCCACCCTTTCCTTTGGAACGTCAAAGAACTGCCCTTTTTCATTTAATGAAATTTTCACGTTTGATCTTACTCCTACAAATTAAATCCTTGACAAATTCCAAAAGTGTGTGTATTTTTAATACAGATAGAATTAAGAGGTGTCAAGTATAAACCTTTTATTTTTACATCCATCAAAACGTGCCATATGATATAGCAGTGCGATAGATATCACCATACATGTTTCGGTAAACCTGAAAAGCTGTTATATTCAAAGTTTGACTGTCATATTCAACAATATTAATTTTTAAAATATTATATATGCATTATTAAAAGTTTAATTATACAACGTTGATGCGACGGCACTTAATTTATTGATATGTCAATATGAATTTCTTTCAAAACGGATAAGAGTCATCTTGATAACTAACCGATTTAAATAGTTATAGGCATATAAAACTGTCTCTAAAACCGTGGGCTTGGTTTGGTTCCAAACGACTAGAAATTGCATTATATAAACTTATCCGTTTATACTATTAATTAGCATTGCGACCAGATAGAAATATTAGGAGACATTAAATAAGATTATAAGAAACAAATTTGTCGTAAATGGTATGAGAACTATAACTTAACTGTTACTGTTTCCCTCTACGATACCTAATATCTAACAACACTCGTGATACAATTTTTACAAATTCAAATGTCAAGGCTTTGTGTTGGTTTATGCTGGCTAATAAACTTATACAAAGTATACACTATGTCCATTAAGTTTAGGTTTAATTTTTTTACAACACAGTAAAATGATGACTTTGATGGAGTTTACGAGTTTTTGTGTAAACAATCAAAATGGCTCAAATTTACCAAATTTTGTGTTTGCAAAGAAGGTAATTCAAATTATACGGTTCTACTGCAACATTGGTGGCCCCAGATTGCAACTATAAAGACTGTAACGATACTGATCTCAGGTGCAGAAATAAAACTGGCAACAGATGCACCATCATAAAGTGCAGGAGTAATACTGATCTCCGTTTTAGAACCTCGAGACGAACAAGTATTACTGACCGCAAAGCACGAAGCCCTGAACGAAAGAATCTAAACTTGCAGGAAAAATACTGACCTTAGAAACAGAATCTTGACCTACAGTATTAATTATTTCATATACACACAAGTCACCATTCAATAAAGTTTTTCAATTGCAGCTCTGTTAAAAAAACAGCTTCCCGTCAAGGTACATCAAAATAAATAATGTGGTTGGCAAAAGCTTCTGGCAATACTTACCTCAGGATTGGCTTAAGTATACGTGGATTGGCGTGGTAACGTCTTAGCTTCTAAACAAACGTTACCACTAATTTTCCAGTCAAAGAATGAAAAGGACGCTCGTTATTCATGATGCCTGATCAATAACGAGTGTCTAATTTATTAATGAAGCTGTTTTCAAATCAAACTAGTGACAAGACCGAATCAACTTAGAACTCTTAAAGTATAAACTATGGTTGTTAGTTATAGTCATGTTCAACGAACATGAGAGAAAAATCTTAGGAACTTAGTTCTATAGGAACTGTGTTCTACTGTAATTATTAACTAAGGGTGAGTTTGAGAAGCGTTTACTATCATTGAGTTTGAGTAATTATTAGCAAAGTGTAATCAACTAATAGCACATAACCAATACAAATCAACAAGATCTATCAAAGTACGCGTTTCAAAGTCAATGGTTCCAAGAACAAGTTATGGTGATTCCAATACTGTTTATATTGACTAAGGCTGTTTGATTCCACTTTTCCAATCACTTCAACACTCTGGATAGTTCAACGGAACTTCGTCATCAAAAGCATAAGAGAGGACGAAAGCGAATCAGGAAACCCAGTTCCAGAAACTAGTCTTAATACACTACTTGTGGAAGTGACATGAAGTAACCATGACCTCACCAATAGATCCTGATTTTTGGTTACGAATCAGCTTAATAGGAACGCGAAACGTTAGTAGAGTAAATTGATAGAGTGTTGGTTAATCACATAACAGAAATGCCATTCAATATTAATATTAAAATGAACGTTTAACGCGTATGCCAATATTTATTAGCATAACCATAATTAGAGTGTTGGTTAATCACATAACAGAAATGCCATTCAATATTAATATTAAAATGAACGTTTAACGCTTATGCCAATATTTATTAGCATAACCATAATCCCTGTACTATGCGAGCCAGAAAATGGTTAAAAAGCGTTTTCCAATAACAAGCAGTACTTTTGTGCACAACAGCCCTGCTAACTAACCGCCTGAATTCTAGTTGGGTTTCACCATATCCGCATTCAATGCTGATATTGAAGTTTTATCCTTTCAAACCCTTTATGCAGAGACAAAGAGAAATGTTTACTACTTTGCATGGAGATTCAGCGGTTGGTACTTGTTAAGCTCAGTCTTTTGTACATCGCTTTAACATTGAAGGTCAAAGGTAATTTTTCATGAAAATTAAAAAATATAAGTTTTTAAACGAAATGGCTGTACGAAGGTATAATTTAGTTTTGCTATCCCAAACGATAGGATTGCATTATTTTTAAATTAAAATAATACAAGGCACAGCTTGCCTTCCACACATTTGGAGTCGAGACTTTAGAGGAAGATAAGTCGATTCGATTAAGTTTCTCTGAGTCCAGAAAATATTACAATAAACAAAATGAGTCTGTGTCAAAAAGATTATGAACACCATTTGAAAAGATGTCTTAGCTTAGCCAACAACATTCACAGCCCCTTTGAATTACACACCTCATTTAATTCATAAACTAACATTATTACTGTACATTTATTAACTTGTCTCTTAAAATTATTTTTCTAAACAATATTTCTATTTATTTTGTAATTGACTGTTTCTTGTATTTGCAGTGAATTTAACCATTTATTTAAATGTTTTTTTTTTGTATTTTGATAAGATCGAATCTAACCTAACAATAATATCAATCATTGGTTTATTCGTAGTAATGCAGATAAGATATACAAGATGCAAGAGACAAGTATATTTGATAGTATATACTTTCTAATTTTACTTTACTATTATATCTAAATATTGGAAGAAGGATTAGTTTTATTAAGGGTTTTAGACAGTGATATTGTAAAGTAGTTGTCAGTGTTTCCTATTCAAAAATAATACCTTACTAATTAGTAAAATCGGTTGTAAATCAGGTGACGTTCTGAGATAACATTCGAATTAACCTTCTTAGGATATCCCCTTACAGGGAATCAAGTGTATTTATTTTCTCATTCGAAATTGAGTTATTATTAATTGAAAAACTTAAAATAAGGGCACTTTTCATCCCAAATAAAAATCAAGTCTATTAAACAACTTCCTCAATTCAGGTTACTAGGAAAATCAGTGAAGCAAAATCCAATACCCAATCCGCAGGTTGAGAATATTAGGATAGCATAGAAAGCTCACAGTCCTACAAATGAAAAAATGCTTTTGTCATACAAACCCTCTTGTGTTGCATACATTATATGTATATATATATATATATATATATATACATATGTTCAATGAATCTATACATTTGTTGTAAGAACAAGGTACGACAAACAATCAACGTTTTCAAAATATTCCTCGTTATATATTATAAGGAATATTTTTACAAGGTTGACGTTCGCCCTTTAACTTTGGAAAGCTTGAACATCTTAAAATAGTGGAACGAAGACGAAGGTAGTATATTTTTAGGGGGCTACCATGTGTTTAAGTGTGGGCTTAAGTGTTTTCAATCATGTGATTCTGTATGAAAATTAACTTACATCTTTACATTAATGACACAAACTGAAATATTGCTTCATGGCTTTGCATCAGTGCCTTGCAGGACAAGTAGTTATGCAGCAAATGTTAGGAGTTGTTTAAAATTTAAAATTTATAATAATCTACAAAATTTTATTCAAACCGATTATTGTGCTTGCTGTGATTCAATGGTATGCATGTATGGGAACAAAGAATATTATACTCACTATACCGAGTGATATATTTATACTTACTTAACATAAATATTACATAATTTGAAGGTAAAAGTTCGGTTTACAATATTGAATGAACTACAAAATCACGAGAAACGTACAAAGAAAGTTAATTTTTATTGCTTTAACTTCTTATGATAATAATGAATTACGTTCATAGAGATGAAGATGAATTCTAAAAGTAGTAATGCTGATAATATTATCTACCTACAAAAAGGTTTATGCTGGAACCATGTTTTAATGGGTTTTCACACTTGTTAATTTCATCGTGATTGTGTGTAGATTTTTAGGTATATGGTATACAAAGTCAGCCAATCGTAACTATCCTCATTATGGCACTTATTGAACATTTTACATAACTTCACCAAATTATGATCCCCACCAAATTATATATATTGTTAACTCTTAGGAGATCGTTATTTTTTATTCACTGTAATGTAATTTTTATAGTCTGATTTCTTTTTAACATAAAAGAGATAAGGAAAAACTGGTATTGATAATCTTAAGTAAATCATCTCGTGTTGCTTCTTGTTGTTTTAGCTACGTCTATATAGCTAGAAAGTTGTTGTACAGTAGTTTAACTACATGTATTATAGCTGGAGAGTTATTTTACAGTACTTTAACTAGATTAATTATAACTAGACTGTGGTTATACAGTAGTTTAACTACATGTATTATAGCTAGACCGTTATTGTGCAGTACTTTAACTACATGTATTATAGCTAGACATTTATTGTACAGTAGTTTAAATAGTAATAATCAAAGAATAGAGGAAAATATTATTAAATTTGAGTATATTTTTTATATGAATAAGATCTTTTTTACACAAAAAGTTTTTAACTTTAATTTTTTCTATAATTGTGCATAAGAATTGAGTATGAAGTAACTTTTATGTTTTTGTCATACTATCATCATAGAAAGCACAAACAACAGAAAAATTAATATATTTTAAATCTGTAGTGAGGAATTAAGAGTTGGGTATAGATGACATACCCCAAAATTGTCGTCCTTGCAAATACTATTTCAATATGTGACGCTTCAATTATGAGAGTTGACGCACAAAAATTACTGACATGAAGATTATTGTTATGTTATTAAATTATAACATAAATCCAAAACTACCTTCGGCCATTCATTATGAATTCTTGTTTTTGTTTGGTAAGTATATAGGTAATTAATTTGTTACAAAACTTGGTCAGAACAAACAATTATAATACGGTACAATCTTGGTATACATTGGAAAAAAATGTAATGCATTGTTTTCAATCGTTGAGAAACTAATAATGTACAAATATAGCACATTTTATAGTTGAATGAAATAACATGGAACTAAGTAACACAACGCGTGGAGTCAAAGCGATCAAAACAAAAACACGAAACTAACCTCGCTCTTATTTCGCTTCAAAGAAATATAAACAGTCTGTCATCGGCAATCGAATAAACACATATTGATACTCTAAGCCGTTTGAATGGAATAACTTAACGTCTACCAGGTAGATGCTACTAACTTTTGCAATAAACCAACCTTCCACCACGTAAACGCTGCTACACTAAAGGCTCAACATTTCTATCGGTTTAGTTTCAAGGCCCTGACGTTTGATATATTACCATGTTTCTTTCATATCTGTATTTTGAAGGAAACGTTATGTGACGTCTTGAGAGTAAATAACTTGTTATGCAGTTCAGAACTACGGACGTGTTTAGAACGAATTGGCGAACGTATAAGAAAGTAGCTATTCGTGGCATCACATTTCAATGTGAATGGCGGCGTCCTAGGCAGTTATTCTCCGTAGAAAATTTGTCATTTAGGTATCCTAAAATATCTCTACATTAAGTATTAAAGTAGCTGACACCGATCTGAAATACATTGTAAATTGAAAAAAATGTACGTACTCTTTATTTATGTTCATACGTCTATAATATCATTGTATTTATTTTGTAACTGTAGGTATACTTATGGGGTGGAATGATAGAGAGGACTCTCTAATCGTTAGGAAGAAGGAGTTAGTCCTTCTGTAAACAAGGATAACTTTACACCATTTCAATTTTATTTAATTTCATGTTGAGTTTAACCAGAAAATAGTTATAGTATGGAATCCAACCTTCTTTTTACAGAATTTAATTTAACAACGCTTTAAACCCATTCCTGTTCTAAGAATAATTATAGTTTTGAAGCTAAAATACGCGAAATCTTCAACTTTAATAATTGTTTTCATCATCAATATTTCAGCACTTTTTGTATGTCAAGCTCATTTTTGCTATTTGAGCTTTTCATTAGCACACTTGTCACATCTTCCTTGACTTCCGAATCAGCATATTTATATATATATATATATATATATATATATATATATATATATATATATATGTGTGTGTGTGTGTGTGTGTGTGTGTGTGTGTGTGTGTGTGTGTTATAGCTTTTTGAAAACGGCAAAATATCAAAAATTGATTGTAAAGAAGTCCATTTCTTTCAAAAAGAAATATGTATAACAAAGGAAGAAATAGGCTTCTCTACAATCGATTAATATTTTGATATTTTGCTGTATTAAAAAAGTTAAAAAACATATAGTGTTTAGGGACAAAAACTAAAAGTAAACAATTTTATTATTAGCTGAATTACTTTAATGTATATTTAAATGTATATGTATTATCTTGTGTTTATACTCCTTGGTATTTTATTCCAATTTTGGGAACTGGAGTTATGTATCAAAATTTCAAATTCATGATAAATGTGTTCTACTCAGTTAAAATTGAAATTTTATCTAAACCATTTAAATTTATACCGAGTATACAGATTATACATTTTGTTTTAAATTATTTAGAAACTTTTAATCAGATCGTCTCTTATTTCAAACAAAAGTTAATATTGACTGAGTGACTAGTTCTATTTCATTACTTAAAAATAATAATAAAGGAATTAATTAAAAACTATAAAAATTGAATATCTCTTTTATTCATCACAGTTATAACATGTCAAAAGAACATTTAGTAGCTTGGCAACGGGATATTCATACGCTTAACTTCTAACCATTTTAGAGCGTCATAGAATTGTATATGTTACTACTGGGTGCACCATTATCTGATAATAAAATGCTACGAACTAAAATTTACAATAAGTTTAACACACTGCTTCCTACGGCTGGTGTCAGTAATTGCGTAAACTGCTTACAGATATTGTTCATCGTGTTACAAATTTTATAGATTTTCCTTTATTACTTCACATGTCATTAGGCAACTTTAACTGTAAACTACTGAAAATAAATATATTGGTTGTAGTAAACATCGAATTCCTAAAATAACTTAGGTAAGCTATTATCTCTGCACATAACTGTAAGCATATATTGTTAAATACTCAGAAATTATTATCACCGGCTTTTGCCATTGTTGTCTATTAACACGATGACTTAATGGGAAATGTACTTAAGATCAGTCAACATAGAATTTAGATCAAAATAAAAAAGGTGCTAAGAACAATAGCTGAAACGAGAGAAAGGTTTTTCAAAACGAATAGTCTCAAAGGGTGAAGAACACTTCATCTACTCGAGATAACTTCAAAGATCCTAGAACAATTATAATTATATCAGAGAGAGAGAATTAACCCTATCCTAACGTAAATGATTAAAAGGGCATTTATGTGTCGGTGTTGTACAATACAATATAATCAATAGATAACTATTTATTCTTTTATTTTTCTATTACGTTGCATCAACAATAAAATGCACGTATATAAAGGAGTTGTGGATTCTATTGTCGTGAATCATGAAAGAGCTCCGCTTCATCTGTTCCCCAAAGCTCTTAACGAGTCTCTTTGTAAATCTACAATAATTAAGTAATGACCGCAAGCCGTAAAGAAGAGAAGTTTCAGAACAAACCTTTGTGATCGCTATTTAAACTTTTAAATCTCTCTGAGGTAAAAGCAATTTAAGCAAAATACCAGAACTGTGTGCACTTTTTAAGTTTAATATAATTTAAAATAACTATAAACGATAATATACCAAGTTTTATATATGTACTATTTGTTTTAATCCATTTCCGCTATTCACTCGTATTTATTCCATCTTTAAATGGGATACGGAGATGTATAACCCTGCCATGGCCAAAACCATTGAATGTTAATAGTGTTTTAATATTTATCTATTTAAATACTCGGCACAATCCTAGAAAGGCGCGTAAAATTAAATATATACATATATTAATCTCTAATTACCTGTTAGTATATGAAAGATAAATACTGCTTTAGGTAATACAATAAATAATCATATTATGAGGTGCAGAATACATTTGCATAATTTATTCAGTACGACCTATTTGTTTCAAATTTATACATACGAACGATTAACTAATTAGTTAAATTCTCAATTAATTCTTGTTTCATTTCAATTTCGAAACGTATCTAAAGCATTTTCCATGTTTAAAAGATCTTAGTTATTTTTATTTGTGAACTTTTGTAGAACATATATAAAATTTAATAACTAACATTTCACTGAATAATCGAATGAAAGTTCAAAATAATCTAAACTTCTTGTATATGTATATTGGTAATCAACTAATGAACCCGTGATATTCAAAGCAGAACAAATTGCCATATTCAGCAACTATTTAAACTAAGCGATGTTTGAAAGTTAAGATAATCTAGGAAATTCTACTCTCAAGAAAATCCCGATATCTTATACCTCCGTGATTTAGAAATTCTCACCACTTATGAATTACTAGCGATTGTGAATAAATGTTCTTAATTAGTTCTCGGTCTATAAAGGGTCCAGACCTCTAGAATATTCCAGCCTAGAAGCTTGAGGTCTACAGAATATTTTGGCTTCCATACTTGTGGCTTCAAATATAGCTTGAATGTGAGTTTTCACTTTTTAGAAGCTTTCACCCATGTTGCTTATAGCCAGCACAATTTCTCCATCTATGAAAGCTTCCTACTTCTGCAAACGCTTGCCTCCTATAAAGAAAATCCTCACTTCTGAAAGCTCCTGGTATTAGAAGAGTTCGTATTCTTAATACATTTGGTTTTGCAATTCTTGGATTTTTAAAGCACCTGACTTTTGAAAACTAACTTCTATAATAGTGTTCGTCTTACAACATCTTCCTATCTCTGGGAGCTTCCAACATCTAGAAACTCATCGCCCATAGCTTCCTCACCCTTTCAGTCATTGGAAATCGTAAGTTTATACAAGGATCCGGCCACGTTTGGGAAGCATAAACTGTCTACAGTTTTTTAGTTTATGAAAGCCTCTGGCCTGAATTCCACAATGTGTGATAATTTTCTGACCTTCGAATTTAAGATTTATAGGAAACTTCCAGTCTCTGAAAATCCTCGTCTTCAGCACCAGCCATTTCATTTGTGGATCCCTTCATGGCATTCGTACTAACAGTGATGAAATATTTCATTGACCAATGAGCTGTTTTAAAGATGTTTCCTATAATTTTCATGCCCAATTTTCGACATGTTGAATTGGTTCAGGCTTTAGTGATATCAAAATTAATCAATCATGTTTTATCAAAGTGCGTCGTTGTTTTCTGAAACTTATTAGGAATTAATCAATTACATGTTTTTAGTATTTTGCCATGAAACAGCTACTTGAATGTTGGAAATACCAGAAAGATTTTCTCCGAATCGACATTTTTAATCTCAAGGATAGTACAAAAAAAACATTTTTAATCGACATTTTTAATCTCAAGGTAGTACATAAGGTAAGAGCTTTTTTAAACAATCATGTTAGAGGCAACTATATTCAGGTTTTGGAATAGGAATCGGAGTAGGGGCGTTATTGCCGAGTTGAAATTTAAAAATTCCTATGAGTCTAAATAATTGTGTTTTGTTTTGTAATAATAATAAAATATACGTTATAAATATATAGCTTGTGAGGAATGCTCAATTAATTTGATATTTTAAAAAATTGTGTAATATATTCATTTGCAATTACTTTGAGTAAGGTATGTGATTCAATGAACGTGAGGTGAAACACAATAGCTACCACCAATACCCAAGATTCTGAGAGAAGATATTACACTTTAGTATTTATTGTATGGTCATGAATTACACAACCCTTTTAGCCACCGTTGGATAAGTCTTCGATTTCCAAGAGAATCCATAATATTTATGAGTGTTCTCTAAGATCCTTCACTTTTCTAACTATGCTCACTGAATTCCTTATGAGGTTACTAAACTTTTACTGTTTATCAGACACATCAAATATAGACACATCATATATTTGTGTTAATGAGGTTGTATCAATTAGTAACAGTAAGGGAATTTCCACTGACCTAAATATGAAACATCCAACGTACAAACTGTCTGTACAGAGTGTTCACAAAACAGGATATCACAAACTTCATTGGTTGATAGTACTCATGATTCCAAACAAAAATGTTCTGTAAACATAAGTCAGGAAATGTTTCGTAGTATTCAGATACAATTTTGTAATTTTATACTAAATTTAATATTTCTAGAAATATTAAATTAGACACCAAACTTTGCACACATGTTATAAAAACAAGAAAAAAATAATTTTATGATTTTCTTTATACATAAAAAAACTGCACATGTTGAAAATTTTAAAGTAAGATAACCAAAACTAAAATTTTTATAAAAATTTTAAAATATACCAACTAATTTCTAATTAATATATCAATTAAAATTTTACATTTTTAACGAAATCCGTTAACGCGTAAGCGAGCACGACCACTTTAGAGATATGCTTGCATAAGCAGATAGCAACAAATATTTTGACAGATGAAAGACATTAGCTGTTTTATATCAGTTATAAAAAACGTACAAGATGTTGGTATCTTTAGCTTTACTATTTCTAGAGATATTAACTTTTTATAAATAATACAAAATAGCGGCTAGCAGCTAAACGACAAATTCCGACACCTACGAGCATAAGACTTTTTTTGTTTGGAATCATGAGTACCGGTACTATCAGCCACAGAAGTTTATGACACCCTTTAGTGAACCTGTATATAATTTACTACCTGTTCTGGTCGGCAGACGGTGTGTTGCCCAGGTATTTTAGTATATTATAGTAATCATAATCATAGTATATTATACCTGACCTTATGTTAAGAATAATACTTCTTAGTATAAATATTTTATTTTTATATAATTTTTAAACTAAACAAGTGCCTTTATAAAACTTTAAGCTCTTATAAATTGATTCAAATGCAATATAAAATTCATAGCTCATACATCTTATGTTATTGCACATCAAAGCTTAAATATTTAAAAAAACACCTATAATTAATTTGAATTGTGGCTGATGAAAGAAATATGTATATTTATACCAATAAGTGAAGGGTTTAGTAAATAAAAAAGTATATTGGATGTATTAAAATATATATATATATATATATATATATGTGTGTGTGTGTGTGTGTGTGTGTGTGTGTGTGTGTGTGTGTGTGTGTGTGTGTGTGTGTGTGTGTGTGTGTGTGTGTGTGTGTGTGTGTGTGTGTGTGTGTGTGTGTGTGTGTGTGTGTGTGTGTGTGTGTGTGTGTGTGTGTGTGTGTGTGTGTGTGTGTGTGTGTGTGTGTGTGTGTTTTAAGTATGTATGTTGATATTTTTATAACTTAAAATTTTCATTAAATGCCGTTTCAGAATAAACATTTATACATTATGTCGGAAGTTATAAATAATTAAGTTTTAGATGTAATATTCTAGATATTGCATTTATTTATAATGAAGTTTTAATAATTTACGTTGCAAAAATTATTGCTATCAAAAAAACAGATGTATAGTTAAAAATTATATGTCAAAGCCAATCTCATTCAATTATTGAGACCACTGACTCTTTATTCATTTTAAGTGACATATAAGGAATAATTGTGGTATAAGACTCAATAGTACCAATTGTTGTATGAGAACTAAAAGAGGACACTATCGCTCTCATAAATGGAAATCAAAGAGGCTTAAATATTGATATATATTTTCATGTTTTATAACTAAGTGTTTAGTATTGCTATTTATTTCGTTTGGAGTTTTCTTATATGTGATTCAGGATATAAAATATACTAATGTACATAATCACAAAAGTTAGGCTTAAATTGAAAAACATTGCTAACTGAACATTAACTGTCTAGTGGCATACCAAACAGATGGCTAAATAGCGGCTTCATTGAGATAAATAACAAAGTAATGTACTCTTCACTAAAGCCATTTTTCATAAAGTATTCCGATAAACCAGGTAAAAAGAGTGGGCACTTGAATATCAAGATATTTTTACCGGTAACTGAGGTATTGCTCTATAAAGGATTTGTGAGAGAACAAGAAACCTGAACAATTCTACAAAATCTCCTCCAGAATTCCACATTGTTTGTTGAATAAAGCATCATACTTAAGGTTTCCTTCATTTTAATAACTTTCTTTCCAGAAATGTAGGCGTTTTCGTTTCGTTTCTTAGATAGAAATTGTGTCAAATAAGAAAATAAATTTTATTTATAATGTGTTCTGTGTTTATATTCTTCACGGCGTGGTTTTTAGTATTTATCCTTCAATTCTTAGTTACAAATCAAATCTTATTTTAATTTAGTTCATATAATTTATTCATGATAAACTTTAAGATAAATATATTAAACATTTTAATCATAACAACCCCTTTCTGACCAATAAGTGGATATATTGTTTCTGTTTCTTAGATAACCAGTATCTTCATACCTATCCTAACACCCAGCATGATGCAAGTAGCTAACATATTATCTTAGTTGGGTAAATATTTTATTTTTATATTTTTTACTGTTTTAATGTGTGTTAAAGCATTGTAAATGAAACGTTCTGATAGAAGTAGGAATCAGATTGGTATACCAAATTAAAACATGGCCTAATTTAAATGTATGATATTTATAAAATAGTGAAGTAATAATACGTTTAAAAATTGCTATAAAATTCCTCATTTTGTTCCAAATTAAATATATTTTATGTTATGAATAAAGTTTTCTGATGTAATTTAATAAATTGTAATGTTAGTTAGACTTTCTATATTTGAAAATGTTATATTATGACAAGTATTACATACTAGCTTAAGCATGAGTTGATCACACTATAAAACTATTACCTGGTTTATTAAATCTGTTTTATCTTTGGAAATAATTGTTTAGTTTTATTCATGCACTTTGTTTTACGGAATCATTTAACAAAAGCAAATAACATCCTGGACTTCAAATTTATTTAATTTCAATGAATTAACCTTTATCATCCTCCTACCACTTTCTATTATTTTCATTTTACTATTAATTAAAATGTGATTTTCTTGGTTCATAATTACCTTGATTCATATATCTCATTGATCTATTACATTTTCATTTTACTATTAATTAAAATTTCATTTTCTTGATTCATAACTACTCTCGTGTTGGAATTATTATTGTATTAAATTCATTAGAATATGGTTATTTCAGTTAGTTCAACGAGTTTAAGAAAAACACCTATTCATTAATATTTGGACATTTTTTTAAATACAAAAAATTTACGAAGTTACTATAAAACCCAGTAACATAGACGTTTATCCAAGTAAGGATTTTAGCATGTCTTACAAGTCGAAATATAAACTTAACCTCCACCAACCCTACCCCACCCCCCCCTGGTTTTAACCCCAATCTTCGCTTATCGTTAATGGTTTGGGCTTTAAAAAAAAACTAATCATCGAAGATGGCGGTGCTTCATTGCAGACTTTTTCTTGGAAACCCCAAGTGCCATGAATCTTACAATTCATTACACGCCCACCCACCATTTCCACCCTCGCCACCTACGAATGGTGGTTCATATTAAATCCTTCTTTGGAAAGTATTTAATTTAAACTCTTTACAAACACCCTTATTAATCAAGGAATTTGACCTAGATCTTAGGCCACTTATGCCAATTTTATGAAGGTACCTTTTAACTTCCTCTTCAATACACATAAAAGCCCATATACCACTAACTGACTCGTCACGACATCTCTGAAACTACAAATCGAATTTGCATGGAACTTGTAAACATGCTCATGGGACCACTTGAAGCTCTCCAGGGTCAACTGGAATTTTTGCAGCCTACACGTAGAAATTTATGATAGATCGCGACACTGTCGATAATTCTTTCACATTTAGAATTTTTAATAATAAAATTTATCACTAGGGTCCCACCGGAGTCATATAGATGTGATCAAGACTAGTTTATTTGCGTGTTCTTATAACCAATTGCGAGGACTCGTGGGAAACCGCGATAATAATTACGTGAATTTAACACAAATATCCGATACCGAGGTTTGAAATATGGATTTGAAATTGAAAACATTTGCTTATAATTACTAAAGTAACAACCGATAATATCCGTGTGTATCAACGATAATACTGGTCTGCTACCGTGGAATAGTTATTTTTCGAACTCGGTAACTTATACTAAAGGCTATCACTGGTTTTAGTTATGTTTGGAACAAGTTGACATCAACAAAAGTTCCTGCCAATTTAACAGCTGCAACCGCAACAGGCGTAATCGCACGGGTTCACTATCTTTATAAATAACAGGCATTTCCGAAAGTCAATAGAGATGTAACAAGTGTGCTAATGAAAAGCTCAAATAACAAAAAGTGAGCTTGATATAAAAAAAGTGCTGAGATATTGATGATGAAAACAATTATTTCAGATGAAGGTTTCACGTATTACAGCTTCAAAACTATAATTATTCTTAGAACTGCAACGGGTTTAAAGGGTTTTAAAATTAAATTCTGTAAAAGGGTAGGATTCCATCACTATTTTCTCGTTAAACTAAACATAAAATTAAATAAAATTGAAATAGTGTAAAATGATCCTTGTTTACAGAAGAACTAACTCCTTCTTTATAACGATTAGAGAGTCCTCTCTATCATTCTACCTTATAAGTATATCTACAGTTACAAAATAAATACAATGATATTATAGACGTATGAACATAAATAAAGAGTACGTACACTTTTTTCAATTTACAATGTATTTCAGATCGGTGTCAGCTACTTTAATACATAATGGAGAGATATTTTAGGATACCTAAATGACAAATTTTTCTATGGAGAATAACTGCCTAGGACGCCGCCATTCACATTGAAATGCGATGCAACGTGTAATACCTATTTTTGTATACGTTTGCCAATTCGGTCTAAACACGTCCATAGTTCTGAACTACATAACAAGTTATTTACTCTCAAGACGTCACATAACGTTTCCTGCAAAATACAGATATGAAAGAAACATGCTAAAATATCAAACGTCAGGTCCGTGAAACTAAACCGGTGCGATAGAAATGTTGATCCTTTAGTGTAGCAGCGTCTACATGGTGGAAGCTTTGTTTATGTCA
This sequence comes from Homalodisca vitripennis, assembly GCF_021130785.1. Lineage (NCBI taxonomy): Eukaryota > Metazoa > Arthropoda > Insecta > Hemiptera > Cicadellidae > Homalodisca > Homalodisca vitripennis. The sequence goes on from NC_060209.1 coordinate 36,018,664, forward strand.
AAAGTTAGTAGCATCTACCTGGTAGACGTCAAGTTATTCCATTCAAAAGCTTAGCGTATCGATATGTGTTTATTCGATTGCCAATGACAGACTGTTTATATTTCTTTGAAGCGAAAGAAGAGCGAGGTTAGTTTCGTGTTTATGTTCTGAGCGATTTGATACCACGCGTTGTGTTACTTAGTTCCATGTTATTTCATTCAACTATAAAATGTGCTATATTTGTACATTATTAGTTTCTCAACGATTGAAAACAATGCATTACATTTTTTTCCAATGTATACCAAGATTGTACCGTATTATAATTGTTTGTTCTGACCAAGTTTTGTAATAAATTAATATTTTTACATTTTTAGTTTCTCAGTGATTTAAAACAATTGCCTATATACTTACCAAACAAAAACAAGAATTCATAATGAATGGCCGAAGTTAGTTTTGGATTTATGTTATAATTAATTAAAAACATAACAATAATCTTCATGATAGTAGTATTGTTCATCTCTAATGATTGAAGCGTTACATATTAAAATAATATTTGCATGGACTACAATTTTGGGGTATGTCATCTATACCAAACTCTTACTCCTTACTAATGATTTAAAATATACTAATTTTTCAGTTTTTTTGTGCTTTCTATGATGATAGTATGACAAAAACATAAAAGTTACTTCACACTCAATTATTATGCATACTTATAGAAAAAATTAAAGTTAAAAACTTTTTTGTAATACAGTTCTTATTCATATAAAAATATACTCAAATTTAATAATTTTTTCTCTATTCTTTGATTATTACTATTTAAACTTTATAACTATATACAGGTAGTTAAACTACTGTACAATAACTGTCTATTAAACTATGGTGCAGTAACTGTCTAGCTATAATACATGTAGTTAAACTACTGTACAATAACTGTCTAGCTATAATACATGAAGTTAAACTACTGTACAATAGCTGTCTATTAAACTACGGTGCAGTAACTGTCTAGCTATAATACATGTAGTTAAACTACTGTACAATAACTGTCTAGCTATAATACATGTAGGTAAACTACTGTACAATAGCTGTCTGTTAAACTACGGTGCAGTAACTTTCCAGTTATAATTCATGTAGTTAAACCACTGTACAATAACTGTCTAGCTTTAATTCATGACATACAGATGGCAGTGGCTGAGCAGTGCAGACGTACTGTGATTTGGCTCTTCCAAACTTTAATGTTTGTTGTGGATATATTACATTTTAATGATACATAGTGGGTAATAATAGCTTTAGGAGCCTATATTTAAGTATTTATAAAGTCTTTGAAGTGAAAGATACTTTCAACTTGTGTAAATCACATAACCTGCTTGTGCCGTACAACCTAACCTATACAAGCTAACCTACAATGTCCAATTGTAAAGTTTGCAACCATCCGCTAGGAAAAAGGCTCTAAGTTTCGTGTGCTGATTGTACTCAAGACTTTCATGGGTCTTGTGTCAGGCTAAGCAAAGCAGACATTGAATATCTAGCAAGTGAAAATATAGTGTGGAGGTGTGAGCCTTGTGCAGTAACTAGGCGCAGCAGTCTACGGCTGGAGTCTCAGGCTACAGAAGGAAATCTTTCACTGCAAGATGTTATCAAAGCTATTGAAGATCTTAAAAGTGAGTACAAAAATTCGCTTAATGATTTAAATGTCTCCTATGAATTACTGAACAGTAAGTTTGATGACAACACAGAGGCAGTAAAACAAAACAATAAGAAAGTAGAGGACTATTTGAAACTAATTGACACTCTTGCAGCAGAAAACAGTAAACTAAAAGATAGAGTCTCTATTTTAGAAAATAAAGTCGATGAAATGGAACAATACTCTAGAAAAAACTGTGTTGAAATTCATGGGATACCTGAAACTGATAATGATGTTATGGATCATGTTAAATCTGTAGGCCAAGCTCTTGGTATGGAGATAACTGACCAAATGATTGACAACTGTCATTTGTTACGCAAAAGGCCAGGTTCAGATAGGCCCCCAGGCATCATAATTAAGTTTGTGAGAAAAATAGATGCTGAAAATATGTTGCAAAAGAGGAAAGGGAAGAAGCTTTCTACTAGGCATCTGGGAATGCAGTCAGATATCCCAGTCTATATTAATGAATCCTTATCACCGGCTAGAAGGAGATTGCTTGCCATGGCGAGAGAGGTAAAGCTCCAGAAACATTACAAGTGGTTGTGGGTGAGGGGTGGAAAAATATTTTTAAGAAAAGAAGACAATGGCCCAGTGTCAACTGTGACATGCCAAGCAGACCTGGTGAAACTGTGAGTAATGTAATTGGACTTTTTCTGTACAAATATTAGTTATGTTATAGTTATTTTATGTTGCTATTGTGTGTTAAACTACTTATTAGCTACATACTTAGAAGTACTGTTTTGTTTTCTTTATATTAAATGCAAAGTAGTTCTCAATGTTATGAAGACATAGATTTTGTTAACAAAGACTCTGGGTTTGTTTTAATCCACCAGAATATAAGGAGTTTGAGGGCGAATTTCGACACATTTTTAGCTGAATTGTCAACTTTAAATAATGTTCCAAAATTAATTGTCCTGACAGAAATATGGATAAATAGCTCTGAGAAACATTTTTATCAAATTCCAAATTATAAATCTTACTACAAAACTAATGAAAAATATAGAGCTGGAGGAGTGGTTGTATTTGTACACAATAGTTTTACTGTTATAAAAATGTCTGATGTTGTATTTCATTCAGCTGATGTGATAGAGTTATCTTTTCAAATGTATGGATACTATTTTAAGTTACTTAGTATTTATAGGTTGCAACAGCAGTCTGCAGATATATTTATTGATGAACTTAAAGCCTACACATCTACACAAGATGTAAAATCATGCAATAACTTAATTATTATAGGAGACATAAACTTAAACTTATTGGATGACAATAGTATAATTGAAGAATATAAAATTACCTTAGCTTGTAATGGATTAGAATCTTTAGTAAATATTCCTACAAGAATCACAGATAAGTCACAAACATGCATTAATCACTTACTTGTTAGAATAAGAAACAAAAATAAAGTTACAGTCGAAGCAGCTGTGATTGACTGTGCCATAACTGATCATTGTTTATCAGCTGTTTGGGTGCGTGGAGAGAAGGATAATTCGGTCAAGGTCGCACAACTGGCCAACTCCTCTTATCGCGTAAATCATAACTATCTAAATTCATTGCTTGATAAAGCTGACTGGAGTGCAGTATATAATGAACAGAACGCATCAAATGCATTTGACGCATTTTATAATATTTTTCAAGATATATTGAATAAAAGCAAAGATTTAACTAAAAATAAAAACACTAAAATAGTTAAACTAAAACCGTGGATCGATGAATCTACTTGTAGGCGTATTAAAATAAAAAACCTTTTACTTAAAAGGCTTAATAAGGAACCTGATAATGAATTACTTAAACAAAACTTCAAAGAATATAGAAACAAGCTACCGTTAGATATTCGATTGCTAAAAAGTAATTATTATCGCCGACGTTTTGAAACAAACAAAGGTAACTCTAGAGAGACGTGGAAAGTTTTAAATGAAATCACTGGACAAAAATCCATCACTAATTCCAACATTGCGTTAAATATTAACAACACCTATGAAAATGATCCATATATCGTCGCTAATGAGTTTAATAACTATTTTTTATCGGTTGCTGAAAAGCTTAGTACAAAACAATATAAGCCTCACAATTTTTATACTATGAATTTTAGAAACTATTTTACAGAGAGATCTCCAACTCGATCAATGTTCTTATATCCGGTTTTAGAACAAGATGTATATAATGCAATAAATTCGCTTAAAAACGGAACGCCAGGAATAGATGGAATTAGCTCACAAATAATTAAAAGATATTCTAACAAAATTATTCATGTATTAGTATACATAATTAACCTAAGTTTTGAAACGGGCGTTTTTCCAGATAAAATGAAGGAAGCAGTTGTAATTCCAATTCACAAGAAAGATTCCAAACTGATAAGTGGAAACTACAGGCCAATATCTTTATTATCATCATTCTCCAAGATAATTGAAAAATTAATGAAGAAGCAATTGACCGGTTTCCTTGAAAAAATTAAATTTTTCAGTGATAATCAATTTGGGTTTCGACAAGGCATGGATACTGAAAGTGCGCTTTTAAAATTTATGGGAAAAGTCTCAGAAGGTATTAATGATGGAAAAAAAGTCTGTGGTCTTTTCCTAGATATCACAAAGGCTTTTGACATGGTAGATCACCAAATTTTGCTTACTAAACTATACAATTGTGGTTTAAGGGGAGTGATTTATAAATGGTTTGAGAGTTATATATCAAATAGAAAACAGTGTGTCAGAATAAATGGGGTATTTAGTGAAATGGGCAAAATTAAATACGGTGTTCCACAAGGATCGGTGTTAGGGGCAGTTCTCTTCTTGATATATATAAATGACCTTTGTAACGCAGAATTTCATGGACAAGTCACACCATTTGCAGATGATACTGCTTTATGTTACATTGATGATAAGTGGAGTGATATTCAGGAAAATATTAATTTAGATATGCAAGCTATTCAATGGTGGTTTACAAAAAACAATTTGGTTTTAAGTCCTACGAAAACAAATTACATAAATTTTAATTTACGGGGGAAAGTAGATTTTCCAATTAAAATTATTTCAAAATGCATTACTTGTATTTGCTGCTGTAGAACGTGCAGCACTAACTGTGTAGAGGTAAAACCTGCAGAGAGTGTCAACTATTTAGGTCTAACTTTGGATTCAGAACTAACATGGAAAACCCATATTTTTAATCTAAAACAAAAACTTAATAATGTCCTGCGGCTTTTCTTTTTCCTAAGAAATATATGTAATGATGAATGTTGTATTTTTCATTGGTACACAGCCGATTAGAGTACGGAATCTCTTGCTGGGGGGGAACTTATGGAACAGGTACTAAAACATTATTTATTTCTCAAAAACAATTCATCAGATTAATTTTGAAAAAAAAACAAAACAGATCCGACCTTTCCGTTATTTTGTCAATTAAAAATTTTACCCTTGAGACATATGTATGTTTATAAAGTACTAAGGTTGTTTTTTAATCGTAGTAGAAACAATACGCACTTGAATGTGTATAAGACGAAATTACGTAATGCAAGAGATGTGTATGTGCCTAGACCAGCTAATACCTATTTTACTAAAACTTATAGCTTCCTAGCTCCAAGAATTTTTAACCAATTACCCATTTCAATTCGTAATGCCAACTCTTTAACCTTCTTCAATTCTAGATTGAGGTCTTGGCTTTTAAGCATAGAAAATATTGATGAATTATTACTTGTAAATAGCTAGAAAGGTAACATAGCTTTTTATTTTTCTATTTTGCTAGTAAATAGTAAATTGGTTCGGTTATGATGTGTGTGTATTTTACCATGTGTTTTTTCGATGTATTTAAGTTGCAATAGAATTAATTAATAGATTAGGTATATGTACAGCAATGCCATATTTCAATAAGTTGCCAATTTTGGATTTTTTGTTCAGGTTTTTGTGTATGTCATAACGAAATTGTATGTGGAAATTCAAGGACTTTTTGTATTCCTCTTGTGTGTTTATGTTTAAGTTTCAAGAACATCTTTTAAGTAATCATTTTTAAATTCTGTTGAGATTCTTTTCTTTTTCTGTAACATTTTATGCTTTTTGTTGGCTTATTGCATAATTAAATTGTATTATATGAAACTTATAGGCTCCTAATTTTCCACTAGTAACAACTTTGTGAAATTTATATATTAGTTAATGTATTATACATATAGTAGTTAAAGTTTGGATCTATATAATTTATGTTAAATAGAAGATTTAGCCATCACTCTAGGAAAAACTTGTGTGTTAATTTCCTCCACACAGGCTTTGCCTTGGAGGTTGGTTATTTTCTCTATTAGAACGTATATTTTATATTTGTATTTCTATTGTATATTAGTAGATATTATGGTAATATTAGATGTAAACATGGTTTCTGTACAATTCTGTAATGTATTTTGAGAAAATAAATCATTATTATTATTATTTATAGTTAAACTACTGTACAATAACTGTCCAGCTATAATTAATTTAGTTAAACCAATGTACAATAACTGTCTAGCTATAATTCATGTAGTTAAACTACTGTACAATAACTGTCTAGCTATAATTCGTGTAGTTAAACTACTGTACAATAACTGTCTAGCTATAATACATGTAGTTAAACTACTGTACAATAACAGTCTAGCTATAATACATGTAGTTAAACTAATGTACAATCACCGTTTAGTTATAATTCATGTAGTTAAACCACTGTACA